>NC_091821.1:384517197-384870947 GCF_038994185.2 Dermacentor albipictus | reverse complement strand
GCTTGGGCCAGGGGGTCAATGGATTCATGTTGGACCCCGTGAGTGCACCGACTTTGTTCTTTGTGTTTCGCATTCTGTGCGGCTTGACCTTGTTCCTTTGAACGCTGAGATATTTGCGACCTCTTGAGTGCACGTGTGTCACACAGCAGTTAGTCGTATACCCGTGTGCGCTTTTCTTCATTGTCCCTGCATTCGCCAGCTCCGTATATGACATTCACAAGCGCATAGAGAGAGAGACAACTTGCGTCGAGTAAACCTCAGAGCGATGGGTTGTTTAATCAACGTGCTTGGTATGCGGCGTAATCAAACGTGATAGCGATCATTGCAGTGCGACTATAGAACCAAATTCTTTCGCCTGTAATTCTTAGCCTGATTTATCTCTTCGGCGTAATCCAAGAGTAATAACGACCAAGATGATTCGTTCGAAGTTATTTACATGTTTGTGAGCGAAGCAGCGAACATCAAACAGTGCTCCCGAAGTTCCTTGTGCTGCAAAGCTCCTCGCCATTTTTGGACATATGGCAGTGACCAGGCACGTACCCAGGATTTTTTTTCGGGGGGGGGGGGGGGGCCCACCACCTTCATCATCATCATCATTATCGTCGTCGTCGTCGTCGTCGTCATCATCATCATCATCATCATCAGCCTGTTTTAAGTCCACTGCAGAACGAAGGCCTCTCCCTGCGATCTCCAATTACCCCTGTCCTGCGCCAACCGATTCCAACTAGCGCTCGCGAATTTCCTAATTTCATCGCTCCACTTAGTCTTTTGTCATCCTCGACTGCGTTTTCCTTCTCTTGGTACCCATTCTGCAACCCTAATGGTCCAACGGTTATCTAACCAGCGCATTACATGACTTGCCCAGCTCCATTTTTTCCTCTTGGTGTCAATTAGAATATCGTCTATACCCGTTTGCTCTCTGATCCAAACAACTGTCTTTCTGTATCTTAATGTTATGCCTAGCAATCTTCGTTCCATCGCTCTTTGCGTGGTCCTTGCTCTCAAACATCTTTGTCAGTCTCCGACTCTCTGCCCCATATGTCAGCATTGGCAAAATGCACTGATTGCACATCTTACTTTTCAATGATAATGGCAAGCTTCCAGTCAGGAGCTGGCAATGTCTGCCATATGCGATCCAACCCATTTTTATTCTAAATTAAGCGCTAATAATTTTACTTTTTTTGTGGTTACCGCCTTATTTGGGTAACAGGAAAAGTTTGAAGTACGGATTATTTGCAGCCTCGTGGAGGAACAGAGGCTGGTTGTAATGAGGGCGTGGGCGAGGCTTCACTGTAGACTTAAGGTGTCTCCGACAATAGTAGCATTTTTATATTAGCTCTGGAAGAATTACAGCGAAATATATATTTGCGGAACAATCACAGTTCTTTTGGATTCCTCGTTTACTACTCCAAGTGCGAAAACGACTCGTGTTGTTATTCGGGAAGTTGCGTACCGCTGTGTGGCCGCCAGTCCCATACAACCGCGTAGAGCGCAGCATACTGCGATTGTAGACGTACTGCGCCCACCGCGAAAGGTTAGAAAAACACCCACATAAGCACAATAGAGAAGTGGCTACGTGAGGCGATTCGACCGATAACTGTAGAAGCGTCATTCCAAACACGTAATTGTTCTCCGCTTCCGACGGCGTTTTCTCTACTTCCTATTTAAATAAAAAGATGTTGATCCATAAATATTTTATGAAGCAACGGTTATATTTGTTATATTTGTTGTTAAATTCGCTTTTCCTTGCAGTTTGGTTGTTGCCTTGGCTCTATCCCTTAGTAGATCGCTTGATTTCTCAACTCCTTGCGATTTTTGTTTCCAGGTGCCAATTTTGCACGAAAAGTGCTATAAATGAGGAAAAAACCAGACGAAGTAATGGGCGACAGTCATCTTGATTATGGGTTTGAGGGTTATTGCAGGTTTTCGTGATGGAGGCTGTTTCACATTATTTTATTTCTCACCTTATCTAATCCATATCACGTGTATATGATTCCGGGCATCTGCCAGCGTCGCGACGAGCTGTCATTCAAGGAAATAATGAATCAAAAGGAAAAGTTAAACGCAATTGGCGTTTTCTCCCACCTCGTTCCACGAGAGTACAGACCAGCTGACTAACAGCCGCATCCCTTTCCTGGTCCCAGGATGAGCCTAAACAAAGAAGGTTGAACTAACAAAAGCAACAGCTATGCGCGTGACAGTTGAATGGATGGTGACAAATGAACGCATCTCGAGTTAATCTCGCGGGCGCCGAATCTATGAGAAAACTGGCCTTCACATCCCAAGAGATGCTGATAACTACCGCCATCCAAAAGGAGTGAAAAGGGCAGCATAATGCTGACCGATGAATAGCTGCCAAGTCTCAACATTGATCTGGCAGCGCTTTAGGAATGTGTGAGGGGTGGTGGCGTTAGTGGGGAGGGGGGGGGCGGGTATACCATCTGATTTCGGGGGGGGCCCGGCCCCCCCCCCGGCCCCCCCCTGGGTACGTGCCTGGCAGTGACCTACCTCTATTGGCCATACCTGCACTTCAGCTTATTTCCTCTCGGTACGGTCAGGTTCAGCTTATAGCTGCAAAACGTCATGGAGATTGTGGCGCTCGATGTCACTTTATCCCTCGTAAGTTCACGCTGTGTTGTGCATGCAGACATGTTTATGCATCGGCGTATTCTCTGGGCGTTTGACTTAGAGAAGCTAACACGTTAATTTGTACCAGTTTGTACGCCATTCCAACTACGTATACACCGCGAGCTGGCGAAGACAGAGTAAGGAACGACGACAGAGGATGACACTTTTCTGTCTCGTTTTTGCAGTTTCTATAGTAAGTATAGAAGGCGGTGTGTGTATATACAGTAAAAGCTCGTTAATTCGAACCTCAAGGGGAAGCCGCTTCAGTTCGAATTAACGAAAGTTCGAACTAACGAAAGTGAAGGAGGGCAACAGTACACTGCGATTCGGAAGCAGTAGGGCATGTCAGAAATTTGGCGTGTCAGAAAGTGGCACACGCCATCTTCAAGTTGAAGCTCTGGGTCCGACTGTGCCACACCACCGATGTCCACCGAAACGAACGTTAGCCGAGGCTTAACACCATCACAATGAATCGCGACGGCCGATACCTCCTAAGCTGAAAACAGAGGTGCAAAACCGATGAAGACTGCCGAGACAAAGACGCTGAACATGTGAAGGTGGCGAAGGCCCTGATTCGTTGGCTCTTGATTGCAAGCGCAGCTGCGACGTACTTGATTCGCTGTGTTTTGGAGCTTCCCGTGCCATCTCCGCACATTAGCAGCTGTACAAGATTTACAAAGACTCCGAGATTCGCAACGGGCAAGAAGTCTCGGAGGTTACGTAGAACGGAGAAGCGGCAGCCGCCGCTGCCTTCTGGCTGACCCCGCGTCGGTTAGATTTTTTTCCGATTTTGCCTTCTCTCGCCGTTCTCTCCGTTTCGGAGGCAATACAGCCTTGTGTGTAGGCAGTAGGCGCGTTTCTCTGGCCGTGTGCCAGGCGAGCGTAGTTCGAATTATCCGTGAGGGAACCTTCTCGCGTTCGAATTAACGGACTTTTTTATACATAGACTTCTGTGGAGCTTGGCCAGACCCAATCGTACAGTTCGAATTATCCATAAATTCGAATTATTGAAGTTCGAATTAACGAGCTTTCACTGTACTTGCGTCGTTGAAATGGTAGCCGGTCTTTGCGAAATTCGACCACGGACGCGTCGTTCGCGCGCCATCTCTTGCAGGCCATGGGCGAATTCATCCTCACGGATCCCGACATGAAGATCAAGCCTCGCGGCAAGATCTACAGCATCAATGAAGGATACGCTAGCGCGTGGGATCCCGCAGTCACGGAGTACGTCCAGAACAAGAAGTTCCCAAAGGTCGGTCCTGGACGATTCCTTCGGCAGTTGTATGAGACGCCGCTTCGCGTGTATATATATGGCTTTGTTCGTTGTTTTCGATCGTGTCGTATGTAATAATCGGCAAGACAGAGGGATCGCTTTGGTCTTTTTTCAGGGACCGTCTTTAAAGGCAAACAAGGAGCACCATACTATAGCTGTACTTTCAAAACTCTATTTTCATTCATTTGGCGGGAAAATGACTAAAGAGACAAAAATGAAGAACCCATTTTTATGTGTTGAGTTTAGCTCCGAAACTTAGCGTCGGTACATCAGTGTGGCGGCATTGATTCCAACGTATGTTGTCGTAGGTAAGCCCTTCTGGCACAGGAAGAGCTCACGAAACGTGCGGCAGCAGCATCAGGAGTCTTGTTACACGGTGGAAACGAATGGCCGTTTTGCTATTGGTTTTGTTATTGCGAAGCAGTAATTTCCACTGTCGATCGAAAAAAAAATAAACAGCCTCACTTGTGTACCTGTGTACTTGTGTACCTGTGTACGATGCATGTCGCATATGTAGTGGCTGGTTCCACGGCAGGGATGCTTAGTGTCTAAAATTTACTTTTATTTATCTAGGCGGCACTGTAGCTGTCATTTTTTTTTCAAAACAATAAATCTTGAAGTTGTTTAATTACGTGCTCCGGCATGCATCTTACACTTATTGATTTTTACTCCGTGCTCACTTTGGAAAACTAAGCTGCTGCACCGTTTCGCGTTTACATATTGCAGTGCGTGCGTCGAGCGACCTCTTAGTTACTCGCAGCAGATTAACAGACGTGCCTCGTTCCCTTTTGGATTTCGCAGACTGGAAAGCCTTACGGCGCCCGCTACATTGGTTCCATGGTCGCCGATGTCCACCGGACGCTCAAGTACGGCGGCATATTTATGTACCCTGCTACCAAAGATTCTCCAGGCGGAAAGGTGAGTCTGCATACGCACAGCTAAACGGGCTCGGATAGGGCAGAACCGTCTGCACGGCTGTATTTTTCCAGAACTTTCACATCTTCCAGAGTTGGACAACGTGATGAGCACCTAAAAAAAAAAAAAATGTTGGCTGCTGCTGCTGCTTACGCTTGCATGAAAAAAAAAAGAAAATAACTGCAGAAAACTGAGCAAGTTTAGAGGTATTCATGGTACGGAAAGGCAGGCGTATAGGTAGTCGGTGTTTGTGTTTCTCGATTTTCTGCCTGTGTTTTGTATGTTTTGTACGCCTACATTTCGAAAATGCTTCTTTAAGATTTGTCTTTAAAAAAAATTCGGAACTGGACGTTGCGGCCATTCTCTGTTGAAACTTGCATCGGTTAAAAAAAAAAGCGATAAAGAAAAGGGGTTGGTGGGAGAGACAACGTCGTTCCAACGGTACTGTGAATGTGGTTCAAATGCTAGTGTGCAGTCACGTTTGATCCCGCTTTGCCTCTGACCGCGTCGTTTCAATAGTGATTTGGCTTCTTTTGGAAACTGCATTTGTATGTTACTTACAAACATTCTTTTGTAACTTCTTTGGGAGTAACTAGCGTATGTAACGCGGTCCTGTACAAAGGGGGAGGGGGGATCTCGTTTTGTTCTTGCAACTTGCCCGGCTCTGGCTTTTGGCTCAAGGTCACTTGAAGGTCACTGACGACGGGAGCTAAAAGCATTTCATGCTTAAAAATGTAAAAGGAATCTGTATAGACATCATTCGATACTATGGACGAGCCAGCGGTTCGTCGGAGTTTGTGAGCTGCTTTATGATTATAGATTGCTGGAAGGTCATGTGGAGGGTCAACTGATGCACTTCAGAGATGTGTGGAAAGGTCGTAAAGATGTATAAATTTGTTCTGGGTATTCCAACGTAAGCCGAAACAAATGCGCGCTCTGATTTCATACATTTGATTAATGAACCAGCCTCTTTTTGGGGATCATAAACGCAGCACCAGAATGAAAACGCGACTAGTCAAACGCGGTAATGAACCGCTTGCTCAATTTGTTTTTCTTGAGTTTAAGCTTGGAGAAATTTCGAAAAAGAAAGAATGAAACATTCCAATATAGTTAAGATTTTAAGCAATGGAACCGAATATATAAGCATACCCGCAACCACGGATCTGAGCTTTGCAGGCTGCAGCTACGTATTTTGCATATTTGAGCGTAGCAGTTGCTGCAACCAACCTTATGTAAAGCGCGAACCTGCTGTCGCAGCTCGGAAAATCGCAGTTATAGATAATTGCTTCACGCAAAGCGCGCCTGTAAATATTCTCCCGCGAATTTTTTTAAACGGCATAGGCTCAATCGTCGCACGTACGTTGTGGGTTTTGCTCGAGCGCCGCGTCTCTGAAGTTCGTTCCCGAGCTGCTTTTGATGGACGAGTCAACCGGAAGCGACGAAAGCCACACCCCAGGAAAAGCTCACGGCGCAAACTGCAGCCGACGCCATTTATAACTCGTTCACTCGCCGTCATTCCACGACGTTCTGACACCCCGTACCAAGTCATTAAAGTATAAAGTATATCTCCCTCGGTTGACCAAATGGACGGGGAATTGGACATAAGGAAGTCACGCCGTGTGCCCGCATACGCTCTCCTCTCGACCCAATCTCATATGGGCTCTTTACGTGCAATGCGTGCAGCTTCGCCTGTTGTACGAGTGCATCCCGATGGCGTTCCTGATCGAGAAAGCCGGCGGAATGGCGCACTCCGGCAAGCAGCCCATCCTGGACGTGCAGCCGGAGACGCTGCACGGTCGCTGTCCCATCTTCCTCGGCTCCAAAGAAGACGTGCAGGAGGTGGTCGACCTTTACAAGAAGCACAACCTGGCCTGAAGGAAGTCCGCGCGCCTAGTCGCGGTGTGCTGAAGCCGAAGAAGAAAAAAAGAATTGCTGCCAACACTCGTTTGTTCTCTCGTTTGAATTAAAATCTCTATGCACTTGTTACTATATTGAGAATGCCTCGTGCTACCTAACATTCTTCTGCGCCAACCCACCTGCGCGAAGATGTTATTACTGGCTCATCAAAAGAGCTTTAATTTCCTTTTCTTTCTTTCCACCTGGCTAACTTACGCCTTTGAGTAATTATCGCGAAAAATGTTTTATGCAAGCGCTATATGTGGATTCCTTTTAGGAATATTTAAGCAGCACCTGCCGGACTGCGGGCAAACGGTGTCAGTTTTTTTTCAAGTGTAATTGAGGGATGGGGGGGGGGGGAGGCAGGTTGGGTCTGTGTTCTTCCAACAGTGCACATGGAAACGCAAAGTTAAATGCCGACGACACGTTGTGCCTTTGAGTGTTCCATTTCCTCTTGTCTTGCGGAATTCTCGGAGCAGCCACATTGCCTAAAGCAGTGTTGATAACTTTGTGAGGAAGTCGCTAAATGGGCCTCTTTTTTTTTTTTCCAGTAAGCGACCCCTCTAGCGGCCGCCCCTTGAACTAAATTTGACGGGCAGGACGCGCGATCCCGCCGCTTCTCGCGTCTATGCAGTGGTAGCGCTTCACCAAGCAAGCAGGCTCTCGCGACTGCCGTCTCTGCTTTTTCTTTTCATTTTTTGTCACCTGTGTTCTCGTAGAAGCTTCTCATCGTCCTGCTCCATAGCGCGCGCGTATGTGCTCACGTGTAGAAATAACACATTTTTCTATTTACCGACGCGAAGGCAACATGGTGATGCGACGTGCAGGTCGTATGTAACCAAGATTTGAGAGATGCGCCAGCCTTTATTTCTTCAACACCTCGGCCAGTACTTTGATCCAACTGCTTGAGCGTCAAACGCCTCGCGGCAGGACTTCCTTCAGGATGAACTCGACCGTCGTTTGGAGTGGCTCGACGTGAATGAGGCGGTCAAGGTAAGCATGCATGTGCTTGCCTAGAGCGGGCAGTGCAAGCAGGTCGTCGAGATGAACAAACAACGTGCAAAAGTCCCGCCCATGTACTGCGAGTGTACTGCCGCGGGCAAGTGTTGATTTTTATTTCCAGATATGTATCGTACGGCATGGTATGGAGGGGCGAGGGGGCAGGGGCAGAAGGAAATTGGACGCAACACGTTTTGTCAAGCGCGTAAAATTTCATTTGCCTACGAAAAAAAAGAGAGAGAGACTCGCGAGTTTGGTAACAATGTGGCACCGCGAGTGTCGCTTTGGTCTCGTACTATGCATTCCCGTGAGCTGTGTGGCGACATTCATTTTATCGTTTGAGCCCACGTAACCGTACAGCTAGTCCGCCTGCATGCGATAACGCGTTGTTCAGCTAAAGCTAAAAGCTCTACGATATACATGCCGGTGGATTAAAACATCGCCGAATCTTGCGAATCAGTCGGCGGCAAGATGCAGTTCGTAATGTTCACAGCATTGGTGTCGTGCATTTAGCAGAACGCCGACTTGCTTCACTCAGCAAGGATAGCGGGATGACTCACTAATAACATGGCGCAGTTTTTTTTGTTTTAGATTGACCGTGCACGTGCCACACGAGTAAAGTACGTTCAACATTCCCCGCCGGTTTGTGCAATTTGACAGTACAGCGAATGTCTGGCATGAGACTCGTCGCAAACGCCGAGCTTATCGCTCGCTTTCGTCCACAAAACTGCTTGCGTTATTTCCCATGAACTGTTGAAGTGTTTCCATTAACTAATATTCTCACCCCGAACGCGATAAAAAACATTTTTCAGTCCCTCAAGCTCAGGAAATAGCCGCTGATCATGCAACGGATCACGTACTCACTTCGCACACCTGCCTGCGGTATGGCGGCGCAACTCTGAATGCAGCTGGGGCGAGGGTACGTGCATGCGCAGAGCGGGATTGCAAAAAGGTCCATTTAGCAAGTTCTTGTCACCTTAATGCTAGCTTTTGCCCTTTTTAGTCTTAGGGACTTTCTAGCGACGTAAAGCATCATTAAATTGCCATGGTAAAATTCCTCACAGGACCTTGGCGTAAGTTCGATGCTTCGCGCCCATTTGATTCCACGTGTTGTGAGGACTGAGAGGTCAATTGCACCGTTCGTAACCAGTTGTCAAGATTGGAGTCGGGCATGAATTAGATGGTAGCTGGCCCATGACGTCTCCAACTTATCCACGCTGAGGACGTTGTTGAAGGGAAGGACTGCTTCTCATCGAGAACTAGGAATATGGGTTTATTTACAGTATCTACATAAGGACGTTGCAGTTCATCAGTCTAGCATGACTGCGAGAGAAAGTAAACTGAGCAGCCGTACAACAGCGGTTTATAAACACTCGGTCCTCCCTCTATCCCGAGGTGAGGGAAACGTTCGATCAGTAGACGAGCCACCTTTGAGCCGGAGGGCTCCCGCACCGGTTTCACGGACCCCACCGTGGGCAGACGGACTTCGCAGAACTCGGGGCTTACGTCAGGAACGGTGCTTGGGAACGGGCCTCCAAAGACGTTCCCTCGGGAACTCCCTTGTTCACGGCAGACCGGGTCGGCGGTGGCGTGTTCAGTCACAAAGCCTGGTTCGTCGAACTCGTCTCGGCAATCCCACGACGAAGGGTCGAGGACCCGGCGTATTGTCCTCCGGACACAGTAGACTTGGTGACGCCGTGTGGCAAGAGGGTGGCGGTGGCTTTCTAGGAAAAGTCGACGCCGCTCTCGCACCTGGCTGGCAACTTGGCTGGCAACTTGCACCTGGCTGGCAACTTGGCTGGCAACTTGGCTGGCTGGCAAGCACCTGGCTGGCAACTTGCACCTCAGCAGGCCGTTCTTAACAGCGCCTCCGTGGCCCGGAAAATGCTGCATTTCGCTATGCTAATTTTTGAAGCAATTTCGTGCTTACAAATTCAGCAATCGTGGAGGGAATCCTCCTAAATGAGAGGGGATCTTCTTGGCTTAACAAAATTAACAATAATAACCCTAAAATTTAGGCGGGACCCTTAAACGCAGAATTCAAGTTAGCCTGCTCAAACCATCCACATTGCTATGCAACTTTCCCTTCTTATATCTAACGGAGAAGTTGTACGCTTGGAGAGTGAGACTCCATCGGAGCAAGCGGCCATTGTTGTGTGACATTTGATTGAGCCACGTCAAGACAGTGGTCGGTCTCGAAGATGAACTTCGCTCCGTACAAGTAACGCGACAACTTCTGGGCGTTCCAAACTAAACAAGCGCATTCCTTCTCTGAAGCGCTGTAGGCTTCCTCTCTTACAGCTAGTTTACGGCTGGCATAGAGGAGAGGATGCTCCTCGTTATCGTCGCCGACCTGACTAAGTACCGCGCCCATACCTCTGTCGCTTGCGTCGCATTGAACTATGAATTCCTTTGTGTAGTCTGGCGCGCGAAGCACAGGACGAGAAACCAATAGCGTTTTCAAACTTAGGAAAGCGTTCTGTTTGTCCTTATCCCATTGTAGGCTACTCGATGCTCCCTTTCGGAGGGCGTCTGTTAATGGATTTGCCATTTGCCAGTTATTCGGAATGTACCGTTGACAGTACCCCACAAGTCCCAAAAATAAACGAAGGTCTGTTTTCGTGCGCGGATGAGAAAATTCTCCAATCGTAGCTATGTTCAGCTCGGCCGGCCGTCTCGCGCCCTGGCCGACAACATGGCCCAGGTAAGTAACCTGCGAACAACCAAACCTACACTTTTCCGCTTTCATCGTTAAGCCGGTTTCCCTCAACCGTGAGAACACCTGTTTGAGGTGCGATACGTGTTGTTCCCAGCTGTCCGAAAAAAATGCTACATCATCAAGATAGGGCAAGGCGAACTCCTGCAAGTCCCTTAGGACAATATCCATTAATTTAGAGAAGCTAAACGGCGCGTTCTTCAGCCCGAAGCTGAGTGCGAGAGGGCGAAAAGTGCCTCAGGTGAGATGAATGCGGCATAGCGGCTGGCACTTTCTGAAAGGGGAACTTGCCAGTACCCGCGCACGAGATATATAGTTGAAATGTATTTAGCAGCGCTAACTCTTTCAATTCGTTCTTCAGTGTTGGGTATTGCGTACAGCTGATCCCTAGCGACGGCATTTAACTTCCTGTAGTCAACACACGGACGAGGGTCCTTGTAAGGGTTTCTACCCGTATTAGCGGTGACGTGTAGTCACTCTCAGCGGGCTCCATAACTCCCGATTCTAGCATGCGCTGTATCTCTGCCTCCATAATTTCTCTCTGTTTTGGAGACACTCTGTAAGGCTTTGATCTTACGGGTTCGGTTGACGTCAGCTCTATTTCATGCGTTATTAGTCCGGTTCTACCTGGCCGATCGCTGAATCTGTCGAGATATTCTCCCAACACCCCTTTTAGCTCATTTAGCTGCTCGGGTCTAAAAGCGTGCGAGCTTACCGCATGTTGTACTACTTCTTCTAGGGCGATTTCAGAGTTAGAGGTCGCCTTATACTCCTTAAACTTGGTACTAGTGCCATCTTGCTCTTTGATGGTATAGTTAACGACTCCTCTCCGTTCTACATACGGCTTCATCAAATTGCAGTGATATATCCTCACCTCCTTCCTGCGACCGGGTATTTTCAGATTATAGTTAGTATCTGAAAGTTTGCGCAACACTTCAACGGGCCCGTCCCAGTGAACTTCAAGCTTGTTCTTTCTTGAAGGTTTGAGGATCATTACCTGGTCTCCGGCGTTAAACGTACGAAGCCTCGCATTCTCGCCGTAATAGAATTTGGCGTTGTTTTGAGCTACTCCAATGTTCTTTTCGACTAGTTCTTGGGTTGTGCTTAGCCGTTCCAGCAGACTTAGCACGTATTCAACCACTGCTGGACTCTCTCCTCTTTCCTCCCACATCTCTCTCAACATTCTCAGTGGAGAACGGAGTGTCCTCCCATACGCTAGTTCTGCTGGCGAGAACCCTGTAGCCTCATGTGGAACCGTTCGCAAAGAAAACAAAGTTGCCGGCAGACAGTTCTCCCAGTCCTTGTGCTCGTAACAGAGCGCACGCAAAACTCGCTTAAGCACTGAATGCCACCTCTCTACACTGTTTGACTGAGGGTGATAGACGGAACTGTGTATCAACTTTACCCCCCCCCCCCCCCCCCACTTTTGCAAGAATGTGGAAGTCAGTGCGCTGGTGAATACTGACCCTTGATCCGCTTGAATTTCGGCTGGAAACCCAACTCGTGCAAACACTGTCAAAAGCGCGTCTACTACTTCGGTGGAACTGAGCTCTTTCAAAGGGATTGCTTCTGGAAACTTGGTAGCCGGACACAGCATGGTAAACAAGTACCTGTAGCCCGATTTTGTTTTTGGAAGAGGCCCCACCCTGTCTATTACAAGTCGTCTGAAAGGGTCTGTTATTAAGGGCACTACCTTCAGTGGAGCTTTCCATGTCTCTCCTGGTTTACCAGAACCCTGGCAGGCGTCGCATGATCTTACAAAGTTTTCTACGTCTTTGAAACAGCCAGGCCAATTGTATTCCATAAGCAATCTTTCCTTTGATTTGTTTATGCCTAGGTGGCCGGACCGCCCATTTCCATGACATAGACTCAAAAGGTCCTCCCTATACTTAGTAGGTACGACTAACTGATCTAAAATCCTACCCTTTCGATCTCTGTAGTGCCGATACAGCAATCCTCCACTCTCATGTATCGTCACGTTGCGCCTAGCAATGCCTTGTTTAGCTGTGTGGTGTAATTTAGCTAAGCTGTCATCATTCTTTTGCTCCGCTGCCAGTGACTCTCTGTCCACACGTCAGAGCTGATCAAAGTTCTCTGAGGCCGGTGAGACCCTGTCTAGCTTGCGAGTGCATCAGCGGGCTCTTCCTGCAGGGGTGAACTTTGACACCCTGGCGATGCGCTCTCATTGAGCTGCTCAGCTGGCAGGCTTTCCTCAACTGTTTTTTCATCCCTCAAGCCTATCTCGGATTCGGTTATTGAAGTTATCTCTTTTTCTGCTTCCGCTGGAGCAGCTGGTGCATTTTCAGCGGAAAGCGCCGCGATTTTACGAGCTTGGCCTCGGGTCAATGCCTGTACTATGCCGTCTCCCAGTTTAAACCCTTTTTCACGCAGTAACCGATTCGAACGATTCAAAAAAATGTAAGGGTAGTGCAGTGACAAAAATTTGGAAACTGCAGCCTCGGTCACTAGCTCCCCGAATGGTCCACTGATTTTGATTTGGCCATGGGCAGACACACGCTGTGTTCTTCTACAACCTGTTTTATCCATGCTACTTCTCCAGTGAAGTCATCTATCGTCACGTAAGACGGATGGAAAATGTCCATCGTGGCGGCACTGTCTCTTAGCACCCTGCATGGTTTGCCATTAACTTGCAGGACGTGAAGATATGGGCTCAAAAGTTAAATATTCTCGTCTTTTTCATCTACGTAGGAAAAAAAACTACGCTGGACTTTCGGCAGTTCACAGCGATATGTCCCAGTTTGTGGCACTTATAGTAGTGGATCGGTCTAAAAGATTCGAAATTTCTTTTCTGCATTTTGGTACGGTTTCGCCGTTAGGTTTCTCCTCGCTCTTTTCTGCGGGCTTTTCCTCCATGTCTACAGGCTCCGATCGTCTAGTCTGCGAACCCCTTTTGAACGGAAATGGTTTCCGCGGTCCATTTCGACCGTCCCAATTACCGTCCTCGGCGTTCAGCTTTCGACGCGTGGCGTATTCTTCGGCTAACTCCGCCGCCCTTTCCACAGTGTTTACCTTTCCTCTGTCTTGCACCCACAGCGTCATAGATGGTGGGATGCTTTTGTAAAACTACTCTAGACACATGCATTCAATTATCCTGTCTCTGCTCTCGTACGCTTCCGCGCTTTTCAGCCAACGACTTGGTTTGCCTTTAAGCTGTATGCAAACTCCGGATACCCCTCGCTATCTTTCTTGCCTGTGCTCCTAAACCTTTGCCGAAAAGCTTCGGCTGAAAGGCGGTATTTCTTCAGGAGACTAGCCTTAACTTTCGAATAATCATATGCATCCAGTGCACTGAGTCTGGCGATTACCTCCGCCGCCTCACACGGCAACATAGACAGCAACCGCTGTGGCCATGTACTCGGACCGAAGTTCATCTTTTTTATTATTTATTTTATTTATTGATACTGCAATCCGGGTATCGGGATTATAGCAGGGTGGGAAAAAGAATTAAGCACTTTCACAAAAATGGCAAAATATAAACAAAAGAAATAAGGGAAATAAGGGTGCAGGTTGAAGCTCTGCAGCCAGCATCATGAATACATTTCAACAAGATATCAAACAGTAAAAAAGAAAATACACGATAGAACAGTAAAGTGATGAAATGCAGTAACACAGACTAGGCAATATGTTGAGCGAATAATCTCAGTGACGGTTGCAACACTTCATTGTTAGTGAGGTTATTCCAATCGGTAATAGTTCGTGGAAGAAATGAGTATTTAAAACAGTTATTACGGATGCGAAAAGGAGTTAAAGTTAGTTGATGTCGTTGTCGGGTCGCATACCCAGACGAAAAATGAACTAAATGGGTGAGTTCGGTTCTGTAGTGTCCTTTAATTAATTGGTACATGAATTTAAGTCTTGCAGAACGATATCGCTCATTCATTGTCGGCAGACCAGCTTTGATTAAAAAATGTGTTATTGATGTACGTCGGTAATTATTATATATGTACCGAGCAGCCCTCCTTTGAACCCTCTCTACTTTGTTTATGTTAGTCTTAGTGAATGGGTCTCAAATGATAGCAGCATAATCTAAGGTAGGCAAGACAATACATCTGTAAGCAAGTAGGCGGACAGATGGAGTGGATAACCGCAATGCCCGTCTTAAGAAAAACAATTTACGAAAAGCGTTACACGTTACGAAATCAATATGTTTGTTCCAGCTGAGATTGTTAGTGACCCATAGCCCTAGATATTTGTATTCTGTTACTTCTGCAAGTGTCACATCATTAATACTGTAATCAAACGGTAAGGCATTCTTTTTGTGAGTAATCCTCATCAATACAGTTTTTTCAAAATTAATGGACATTTGCCATGATTCACACCATGCAGAAACTTTTTGCAACGCGCTATTTAGTAGTATTTGGTCTGAGACACTTCTTACTTCTGTATAAATGACACAATACTCAGCGTAAAGCCTAATTTTCACAGGAATCTCGCAAGTCCTTTCAAAATTGCTTAGAAACAAGCCTATGCCGGTCCCGACCTCAAATGGCTTTAATAGCCTGTCCATGCGGTACGATTCTGCCTCACTTGATCGTCCCAGAGCGCCTTCACTTCCTTGAGACAACTCCAAACGTTTGCTTTCAAGTTCAAGTTGCATTTTTCTTAACTCGCGATCTTTATCGCGTTCCTCTCTCTCTCGTTTTTCTCTGTCCCGTTCTTCTATTTCTTTTTCCCGTTTCTCTCTCTTTTTCAGAAGTTCCAATCCAATTTCAATATCTTCCTCACTGGCCTGATTGGAAATTAGCTCCAATAATACCGATTTTAGCATTTCCTTGCGTACATCTAGGCCCAGTTCCTCACCAACAATCAACAATTCGTCTCTCAGCAGTGTCTTTAACTCCATGATTGCTGCTTTACTGCCTTGGTCCTGCTCGCTACACCTACCTAGGAAAACACAACCTAGCTAACAATCAACAATCTAGCTTCCCTACAGTTCTAAACAGAATAACCACAAAATGAAGCCTAGAGAGTCAAAGCAAGAACCAAGCTCTCACCGCAAATACAGCACTACGTCGCAAAGTCCGTCTCACCGCTGTCAGCCAGTTGTGAGGATTGGGAGGTCAATCCTACCGTTCGTAACCAGTTGTCAAGATTGTAGTCGGGCATGAATGAGATGGTAGCTGGCCCATGCCGTCGTACAACTTATCCATGCTGAGGACGTTGCTGAAGGGAAGGACTGCTTCTCATTGTGAAAGAGAAATATGGGTTTATTTACAGTATCTACATAAGGACGTTGTAGTTCATCAGTCTAGCATGACTGCGAGAGAAAGTACACTGAGCAGCCGCACAACAGCGGTTTATAAACATTCGGTCCTCCCTCGATCCCTAGGTGAGGGAAACGTTCGATCAGTAGACAAGCCACTTTGAGCGGGAGGGCTTCCGCACCGGTTTCACGGATCCCACCAAGGGCAGACGGACTTCGCAGAACTCGGGGCTTACGTCATGAACGGTGCGTGGGAAGGGGCCTCCAAAGACCTTCCCTCGAGAACTCCCTTGCTCACGGCAGACCGGCTCGGCGGTGGCGTGTTCAGTCACAAAGCCTGGTTCGTCGAACTCATCTCGGCATTCCCGCGACGAACCTCGAGGACGTGGCCTAATGTCCTCCGGACACAGTAGACTTAGTGACGGCTGGTGGCTGTGGCGGTGGCTTTCCAGGAAAAGTCGACGCCGCTCTCGCACCTGGCTGGCAAAACTTGCACTTCAGCAGGCCATTCTTAAGAGTATGTGCCTCCGCTTGGGCCCTACTTCTAAAAAGACGCCAAAGAGAATATATTAGCCACCTATGTGTCAAAGCTTCTTTTCTGGGCAAAGCGAAATCTTGAGGCCTAATACCGTATTTGAAAATCAGGCGATTGTTTACCCCTTTTCACATTGCGGCCGTTGATTCGCCAAGATTGGAAATATTAGAAATAATATAGAACTATAGCATTAAGGATAATAAGGAAAACGCCTAGGAACAAATAAAACAAACCCCGTATAAGTAATTCCTTTTGCGACTTTAGTTTAAGAAGTGAGAGCCTTGGGCTGCGGCCAGGTTAATTGGTCAAAAAATTTCTTTCCATCCTTTTCTTTCTCTGAATCGCGAAGTTTGTAAACATGAGGTTTTCAGCTGATTTAGAACTAATGATTGTAGCTATCGAGTGTTAGGCGTTGAGCTTACAAGATGTTGAAATGGAATACTCCCGATGTAACGATGGTGCCGAGCAACAATCCAATCAGCGAGCTCTCGCTTTGAGCCGCTGTTGTCATGCCTGTAGTCGCTAGGCGTGGGTACGTAAGATGAGCTACGGACGCCCCTGTTTGCAAGTGGCTGATCGATAGCCTTATTTAGAACGCGCTGCTCTTCGGAAGTTCCAGGCGATGGAGCCCCGCGTGCCTGTGTGGGATGCAAGGCGAAGGACCCGAGCGTCATCTGCTACAGCGCCTGGCGGCGAGGCCCAAAATACAACCCTCGCTGCCTAAGAAATGAATACGCAGTAACAAAGCATACTTACGTGTTCGCTATTCTGAAAGACGTGCCAAAGTCGTGCAAGAGGCACTGGCAGGGCTCGCTATCGAAAGCGTGTGTGTGTAGTAGCATGGGGGGAGGGGCTGGCATGGGAGGGGAGGGCAACTGCTCCCCCCCCTTTTTGCAACCTCCCTCCCACAGGTAGATAAGCCTACATGAAAGAACATGATGCGACCATGTAGCATATATATATATATATATATATATATATATATATATATATATATATATATATATATCGTCCTGGTAAGTTCTGCGTTTTGCGTCTTTGACTTCGATGCGGCCGTTATTTTCTCAAATGATGTCCTTGAACGTACTATAATTACAAAATGAAACGCGACACGGAAGCTGTGAAGTAGAACACCCCACATTTGCAATTACTCGAGAGCGCAACTTCACGTTGCTGCTAAATGGAGTCCGTATTCAGAAAAAGCTTTTACGCTAGAAATTGTTCGTGAGAGTAAATTCGAGCCAATTCTGATGCTAAGGTTATATCATTAGGGAAGGTGACCGGCCAATGACCAAGAACACTTACGAACGTAATGATTTGTGGATTCAGCCCCCAGTCACTAAAGATGATGTGAAGTCAGATCCATGGTGTACGAGCCAAAACTAACCCGATGTCACAAAAACTGGAAATACTGTGAATGAAAGTGCGGATGTTAGTTCAGGTCGATATTGACGTGTTTCACACCGTGAGTATAGTACGTGCTGTGAAGTATACTCTGGGAGTCCAACTAATAACGTTCAGAAGTGCTGTAAGGAGTATTGTTCAAATATAAACCTTAGTGTTTGAAGTCCACTTTCGCCTTCGAGAGCGAGATAAGAGTTTCCCACCTACAGGTTATCGCTTTCAAATGTCATCCTTTGGTTGTCGTCGCTCTCGCCGATGAATCAACCATTCTCACCTACGCCTAACGCATGTCTTCTCATTTTGTTAACTTGCTGGCTGCCTTCTTGTAGCGCGAGACACCTTTTCCTTAACAAATTCTGCCACCGACTTCCCTCCACATCTGCGGTGCAACTTAGCTTACCACTGGTTCATATTGTTACAGTGCATTTGGACAGGACCGTGCGCGCAAGAGGGAGACGAAGAGGAAGTGGTAGACTGTCTCCTGGCGGCAGATGCTACACAATGTGAAGGAAAGTCAGGTGTAGGCATATTTTCCCCGATTCTCGATTGGACATTTTCTCTTCGGCTGCCAGATTTCATACCGATCTTTTTAGCCGATATCATGGCTGTGGTGCTGGCATTACGCAAACTACGACCATCAATTACGTCAGCCGTGATAGTCACTTATTCGTTACCATTGTGCTCATCCCTTACTGCTTCTAGTGATTCTCGCGTGATGAGGACATTTCATTCATTGGTACCTGGGTACTTGAGAAGCGTGCGTTTGATTTTGGTGCCTGGCCACAAAGGACTAAATATAAATGAAATTGCAGACTCTCTAGCCAAGGCATCGATAGGTGGCCCGATTGTCCCTTGCTGCCCTTTGACTGCTTATGTTACTGCTGCTAAATTTCGCAGGAGTGTCATTTTACAGGCAGTATCAGGCTCCGCAATTACCAACTCTGTGGATTACCGGCATCTCCTACACCCTTGGCACAGAGATTTTTGCCGAACACGGAAAATTGAAGTGTCCATCACGAGGCTGCGCTGCCGTATACCTGCATTGAACTTCTACTTCCACAGGTCTGGTCCCCTCACCATTATGCTCATTCTGTGGCAAAGCGGAGACAATAGACCATTTTTTGTTGTCTTGCAGACGTTTTTCTATTATAAGAAAACGACTACTCGAAATCCCGCTTCGCTCTATTGGTCTAACTTTATCAGTGCCTGTGATCCTTTCTTTTGGAGCCTCCATTTTTGGGTTCAGCCACAGAAATGTTTGCTTGGCAATCCAAAATTACCTCATTGAAACCAATCGATTTCCATGTTAGACTGATCGTTCTCCCTCCCAGCCATAGCGTTCTTTTATTTCTTATCTATCATTATTAATATTTTGTACCCGGTTTTCTTTTGATTATTTCCTTTTTTCTCAAAACACAAAACGTTTACTTTTAAACTCCAACGCTCAAATTGTTAACTCCCTTGTTATTATTATTATTTTTATGCACCTAATTGAACCACCCGATTCATGGCCAATCCCGCACTGTGGGTATGTGCCACGGCCACTCAGGACAACAACAACAACAAGAAGAATAGCTGTGACATTTCTACCAGCCTGCGCGATTACCACTAACCTTTCCTCATGTAAATAGTTGTACATACATTTGTGCATCGGGCTTCCTCATCGTAACAATATTAATCGGCATGGCCCATAGAGAATGGTAAACTTAAATCGCCTCTGCATGCCTTGAGAACACCCATCACTTGTGCACCTTCCGCTGTCATACTTCGGCCCAGAAATCAAACGTTGCTACACTTTCGTCTTCCCCCTTCGCTTACATGGTGCCTCCACAAGCCTGCCGAGAGTTTGTGGAAATCTCTTGCAGACCAAGAACATGCTATCACTTGACAAAAAATTCTCTGAAGAGAGAGAAATAGAGATGTAATAATTGTAATAATTCTGTAATAATTGTGACCTAATTATCTTGTATGTTAACTATGTTTCACTGTATTATTACTTCTGTTAACCTCTCTTGTTTTTAGTATGTACAAACTACAACCAGTGCTTGTGATTGACCCCCCCCCCCCATGTAATACCCTCGTAATGAGGGCCTTTGGGGGTATTTTGAATAAATAAATAAATAGAGATGTA
This sequence comes from Dermacentor albipictus, assembly GCF_038994185.2. Taxonomy (NCBI): domain Eukaryota; kingdom Metazoa; phylum Arthropoda; class Arachnida; order Ixodida; family Ixodidae; genus Dermacentor; species Dermacentor albipictus. The sequence goes on along the minus strand of NC_091821.1, from coordinate 384,851,226 downwards.
AAGGCATATAACTTAAGCAGAAGAGAAGCTTCTGGTTTGCTACCCTACACTGGGTTAAGTGTGAGGACGGGGGGAAGAAAGACGGAAAGAATAGTGTATAAGGCAAATACACGAAAAGAAAAAGATAGGATGGCCAGGGAACGGCCGGGGAGTATTAAACTACGCGCTATGCTCCATAGACTGCCCTTCTAATTCGACCCGAATTCACGAATTCACATCGATGCGCCAATGCGTGGGAGGCTACATCGGAGGTATGTGGCGACTGTAATGGACAAAGGGGTGGGGGAGCAGCCACCAATCGCTTACGACTTTATTGCCGCACCGTATGTGCGCTCGCATGTAGTCATTCCGAAGTCTTGGAGGAGGAGGAAGATGAGGACGAGGAGGAGGAGGAGTATATTAGAGGAGTGACTCTTGTAATGGTTGGGGTCGGGCATGAAATAGAAGGTAGCTGGCCCATGCCGTCGTCCAACTCATTCACGCTGAGGACGTTGTTGACGGGAAAGACTTGTTCTCATCGAGATCGAGGAATATGGGATTTATTTACGGTATCTACATGAGAATGTTACAGTTCATCAGTCTAGCATGATTGAAATAGAATGCACATCCAGCATCCGCGCCACGGCTGCTTATAAACACACTGTCCTCCCTAGATGCCTAGGTGAGGGAAAACGGCCGTTCAACCGTCGACCAATTCGGAGCGTCCAAAGTCATCGTAGCCGAGCCGCCTTTGAGGGGTAGGGTTTACACACTCACTTCCGCACAGGTTTCACTGACCACACCGAGGTGAGAGGGTTCTCGCAGACAGAGGTCTTGACCCGAGCAGGCACCTCTTTATCCCAGAGTTGACCCTGCAGTCAGTGGCAGCCGCGACTGTCCATTGACTAACGACTTCTAAGATCCGTGAGACGGCGCCGCAAAACGCCTTCTTCCAGGAGTTCCCCCGCTCCAAACAGACCGTGACGAGGACGGCGAATCCAGTAACAATACTTGGTCCGCCGACTGCGTGCAGACATCCCGGCACCGCTCGCTTGGACGCGGCGCATCGTGGTTCTTACAAAGCGAGTCGTCGCAGCAGACATGGTGGCGCCGATGGGCTGTTGACTCGGCGCATTGTGGTTTTCCCAAAGCGAGTCATCGCAGCAGGCCGGGCAGGTTTCGATGGTCGCTTCTCCTCTAGTTCGCCAGCCCCCGCAGGCCGTTCGTAACACCCCCACATTTCTTTCGGCACCTCAACTATGGAACCGCAAGCTCAATTTCGCTCATTTTCGTGGACAGTTTTTGTGACACGAAAGATGGATCTACCACTGACATGCACTTGAAAAGGCAGGATGGGGGAGATGAGCGCGTTTAGTCGTCTCAAGCCAGACGAGGACGCCTCTTCACCGATGCCAGGGGGTTTGTAGCGCGTTTCGTTATAATGATGCTCACGCGAAATCAAATGAGAAGCATTGTAATTGCACGCGAATCTTTATAAAAGTACAATTATAGTTCTTAGTGACAAAAATTTCAAGAAAATACAACTCGGAATCAGAGGAGGCAATGCCGACCATAGGTAAACTTACGGGTATGGTATACGGCGAGCACGTCACCGTTGTTTCATTCCTTTCTATATTTCTTCATTTCTGGAAAATAAAGTTATTTTATGTTCGCCGTTTACGCGGCGATTAACTCTCGATTAACATGTGCCGCTTACAGATTCCCTGCAGCTCGAAAATGCAAGGCCTGTCTTCTCTCAGCAGGCGACGGAAACCGCGGCTCAAACAGACACTGTTCCAGACGACATAACTTCCCTGGCCCTAGCTAACTGGGACACCTCTATTACAATATTGTTGGAAAGGACATGTGCAGCGAAGGTAAAGAAAATGTGGGCGAAGGAAATAAACCCCGTGCTATAGGCAGCGCATTTATACGTTTTTGCGACAGCCGGCCGTGCTCCATTTCCGCCGACCGAGCAAGAGTTGTTCGCAGGTTTCACTGCAATGCGCAAAAGTAGCGAGGCGAAGCTTACCTTCGGAGGAGGTAGGTAACGTATAGATCGAAACGTTTTTGGACAAGTCTGCGGTGAACGTGTTGTAACAGCAGTATTGCGATAGTTGGCGCCCTTACTCAAACACTACCACAATAAACAGAAAGTAATACACTTGCTAGCCATCTTTATTGCGGTAGCTATTATATGGACACTCCAAACGAATTTTTGCCGTCGACGTCGCCGCAGCGCAGTTCTGTATTTTAGGCATATGCATGCTATATGCCATGCCATGCTATATGGCATACGGTATATGCGGTTCAGATTGACACACCATTCTATCACTGAAGTTGCTCATACCAGGTCCTACATTCTTGCGAAAATTATTTCACAGAATTTTGAGAATGGCAGCCAAAAAACAAACGTCACGAGACAAAACACCGACAGCGCATGCCTTTTATCTTAAATCTTCTCACGCTTAAATATTAAAAGTGCGAAACCATAACAGTGCTCAAACCTGAAAATCATTTAATTTTATTGGCGCGGCTGTGCACTACCTCCGGGATTGGCCCAGGAAAGAGGTTTGAAACATACCCGATACGGAAAAGTGGCGATAATGTCGCTAAGAAAGACGTTGGCTTTAATTAGTAAACATAAATGAAACTGTCCGGTGGCAGGATACAAACAGAGGGCCGCTAGCACAACAGCTCGCTTTTACTTAGCTTACGTTTACTTGAATTCATACTGCCACTACAGCTTAGAGTCTTACTCTTCGTGCAGTATTCTAACATATTAGTATCGCACTCATTGCTTCGGCCTTATGGCAAAACTGTGCTATTTTTTATTTATTTATAGTGAACTGTCTGTATACTTTCTGTAGAGAAACGGACAAGTCTATAACTATCAAAGCCTGTAGGCATTCTGTACACTGCCTAAATTACTTTGCTCTTTGAGAAACGCAAAGGTGACACGTACGCAAAGCAGCTGTTATCGCCCGTATAAATGTTCACGTCGTAACTTAATGAAGATGACATGCCCCTTAGCGTATCTCATCCAAGAGCAGAAATCTTGCGTGCGATGACACATAGCTTAATCCAACTTCGCTTTCTTTCATTTTCTTCCGTTTTTCACCTTCGATGCTCACAATCTTACTTGTTTCCTCGGACGTCGCAAAGAAATCTGGAAATATTCACCTATTTGTCTGTCTCGATCCCTGTTGTAGTATGTACCGACAAAATTTTAACGTTTCCGGTGTGCTGGGTAAATGGTCAGGCTTCAGTCATAATGAGCACCTTGCGCGAAGTTCAGCAACGAGGGTCGAAACTCATGTAACTATTGGTCATCGTGCACAGTGACGTTTTACTGGGGACGGCTGCAACAGTCACGTGCATACTACGACCATTTGATTGGACCAGATCATAGCACCTCTTCTGAAGGTACCACGGTGGTCCAGAGTCTCGCCTTAGCCTAATGTTTCGACCTCTAGCTCCCGAAACGTCATAACGTATCTGTTACCTCCGCAGAATTATGTCACGATGTTTTTTTTTTTTACATATGGCAAAGAAATGTTCAAGCGTTATGGAAATTCTGTAACAATAAAATGGGCTCGGCAACCACCCTCGTCTTTTCCTTATCAATCTCCTCTATATCTGTCTCTGTAACTGTCTAAACTTAGGTCGGGATATACATTCATTCTGAAGACATGACAATAACCGTGCTCCATATTTTAATATGACATCCTTCAGTCTTTTCCCTCACGCTCCTTACTTTCCTAATAGTTCTGGATTGTTTGAACACTTTCTACTTTGACCGAGTTCACATATATACGTATGGCTCTTCCACTCAGACCAGCTTCACCGGCGCAGTGGTTATACCATCACGATCAATTAGCGTCCAATACAAGATTTCTCACATGACAACATCGACCGGATCGGAGCTTGTTGCCCTCCGAGGTGCCGTTGATTACATTAACAACCAACCCGCAGATCGGTGGGCAATATTCTGCGATTCGAAGGCGGCCTTGCAATGTCTTCTATCATCTCTTCGTCGCGGGTCGTGTGAACAACTAGTGTCGGAGATACGAGAAATGCACCATCGTATGATAGCGAAAGGACACGACGTCGTGTTTCAGTGGCTGCCTGGCCATTGCGGTATCTCCGGCAACGACCTCGCTGACGAGGCTGCTAGGAAAGCACACGAAGGAGCAACCCTTGCGTCTGTACCTTTATCGCGGACCGACGCAGCCCAACACCTAAGCAAGGTAGCACACCGTATGACATTAGAGAAGTGGCACACACCTGAATTCACCCAAGAACGATTGCATTCCCTCGACCCCTCTATGCAACTGCGGCTGTTACCAGGACTTCTGCGAAATGAGGAAACAATGCTGTGCCGCTTACGCTTGGGCGTCGCATTCACCAATGCATATACATTTTTGATTGGAATGACTGATAGCGCCGACTGTAATGCCTGTGGTGCGGAGGAAACTATAGAACATCTACTGTGCTACTGCCCATCTTTTCAAAACGAAAGACATGACCTCTGCACAGCTCTCAATCAGCTAGATAGAACACCGTTCACCTTGAAGAAGATCTTGGGACCATGGCCTCACATATCGCAGCTACAAAAGGCCACAAAAGCTCTGCTGCGATATTTGAAGGCTACTGGACTGAGTCAGCGTCTGTGATCCGGACTGAGTGACCGAACGATATCCCCAGTGGACTTTCTCTTCTTCTTTTAATCTTTCCGTCCCCTTTTCCCTTTCCCCAGTGTAGGGTAGCCAACCGGGCTCAGTCCTGGTTAACCTCCCTACCTTTCCTTTATCATTTGCTCTCTCTCTCTCTCTCTCTGCTCCATGACAAGAGACGTCACCATGCTGTTTGACCAATGCCGACTCGTGAATCGGCGCTCTCTATATAAAGCCACCAGTTGCTCGCACACTCTTGCCGTCGTTTTCCTCAGTCGTAGCTCGGAGAGTATAAGACAACGCGCATGGGCGGGAGAGGGTTGCGCAATCCCTTCTGACGAATCGGGAAACGGGATGCGCGGTGGAGAGTCGCAGAGCGGAGAGGCACGGCAGAGAGTGACCGCCAAGAGCCAGCGCCGTAAAGAAATACGACGGGAGGGAGGCACGGGTTTGCGCAACCACATTGCAGTCGAAGAAGAACGCGTGCGCGTCGGCGACGACGGGCGGTGAGCGCGTGCAACGGGAAAGGACGCGTCGCTTCGGGCCTGCGAAATGCGGAGTTCTTTTTCGCCGTCGCGCGAGTCCTCGCCGAAGTTTGGCGGCGGAGGGAAGCGCGCGTGACTGTCTCGCTTTTCACCGTCGACGGCGAAGTGTTTGCGTGCACGCCGAGTGTGCGAAGAAGCGCACGTGCTGTTTTCCGCTCCACCGATGATGCGCGTTGTGGACCGACCTCGAGCGAGCCACCGGCATCATCGATCCCACCATCGCCACCACCATCAGCGCTTCGTGGAGACCCGTGAGTATATCACGCGCCTCTGACAGGTGGCTGAGGGCGCGCTCGTGCAAGAGTTCGCAAACCGGCTTGCACTCGTAAACAAGATCTTGAGATGACTACAACCACCAAACAAACAAACAAAAACAAAACGAAAAAAAGAAAGGAAAAACAAAGATACGTATGTATGCTTAGGGTCAGGAATTTTCACAACTGAAACTTGTAGAATATACAGATGGGAGAGGAGACGACACAGCTGGCTGAAAGTATTGCGAGCATAAATAACTGCTATCACGTGAGTTTCCCTGCAAATTCGCGTACGCGTGGAATTGATTGGGGGTTGTTGTTATTCCTTTGGCTGAGATATGTTGAACGGCGCTTACGTTATGAGTGTGACCGATATTTTCTTCTGTCTTCGTCGCAAGTAGAACAAAAGGCAAGTTGTAGGGAAGTTTGTTGCGTCGTTTGCGGTTTGTTTCCCCCCCGCTCGACTCTCGTGTTTCCTGGCGTTCAGCTGAGAAAACGAACATGAGGGGACGCGAGAGGGTCGAGCGTCCCTACAAAGTTTGTGCCATAGCGAGCCAGCTCAAGTCGATCGACATTGCAGGGAAACATGCTCTCAACCAGGCGTGGTAGTGACGACGTTACTGTAACTTCGTCGAAGTAAAAAAAGAAAAAAGGAAAATACGTTTCCCTCTTTCCAGAAGCAACAGAACAAACCTTTGTTTGCTCTACATAGAGTGTCCACTTAGTGGTGTATATATGTTTATGTTCGTCTGAACGGCGCCACAATGTTTGTTGCATCTGTTAAGGACCAATCTATTTGTTCCAAGACAGCAGTTGGGAGCAGGTTGAGAGAGAAGGTGTTTACTCCAGTATATGTGTGAATGTTCACGGGAGAACGCCCATAGTTGCTTCCAAATATCGGCGTAGCACTAGTAGTAAGTGGCAGCGGGGAGTCCTCGCAAGATTCGGTATTCACCGTACAATGCGCAGGAAAGAGGCCACAGAATATACCTGTGCTCTGCGAATTGCTGTGGCATTAGCGCTAGCTGTTAAATAATTAGGGCGAGGAAGGAAACACTATTGCATCTTCTGGGATGCTTTCCGGTTGCCCTAATTTTTCGGCTAGTCGATGATATTGTACTCTAAACATCAGAGGCCAAGCGATCCTTTCGGGAGAGCTCATGAGCTCTTACGTTCCCTACAATCCCTTGAGGGTAAGAAATCATTCATCCGAGTTCATCCAACTTGATGTGTAGATATGTAAGGAGATAAATTTCCAGACCGTGGAGAAAGCGGAGATGGAGCATTCAGTTTTATAATACGTACCCTTCGTGCTGGTGCAGTGTCACTTGGAATTGCTGTGTTCGGTGGTTGCGCGAACGGTTGTGGTGAACACCCTTCGACAACAGGCCTGGCTATTCGCTAACTTATAGACAGTCATTTCCGATGGTTTCTGAATAAATGTTTCATAATGCTAGATGTGAAACGTCATGGCGGTGACGTCACTGCGTGTCTCGTGAAGTCCGTTCGTGGAAACTTGTGGAGAGCGCTGCAACGCACACAGAATTCTGTCGACGGCGTTTTTTGTTGTCCAAAATAAAGTTGACTTTAGCAAAATCGAATAATAATTCAAGGCCACTCCGCCCCGCGAAGGTGGATGACCATGCAAGAAAACATCATGGCGAGAAAACTTGTGGTAAAGACTTTATTGCATCACTCACCGCTACTTATTAGGGACGGTCGCAATGGCTTTATGGTCGCTATAATATACACTGTTCGGCATACTCGCAACTGCAAGCGCATTATTTGATAATGTCCAATCGATGCACGTACGCCGCTGGGTGGTCGGTTGGGCCGCATCGGTTTGGCATCGCAAGCGATATGTCTGCAACACAAAACGCGTAAAACCCTCCCTTTTCTGTCCCGGCACATCCACATTGAAATCACCGACAACGACCACAGGGGGAGTGTCATTGCAACTATAACCCACGCAAAGTGAGTAGCCATGTACCTTACTAGGCAATGCGCCATTGAATTCTTTGCTTGCTTACGGGGGTATTATCCATTGTGTACAAGGGTGTAAGTCATTGAAGATAACAGTTTTCGACATGCCGTTCTGTATGTTGTATGCGCGATTAGAAAGAATGTAAGCACTGTTCGCTTCACTTTGCTGAGTGCTTGTAGCTTCTGCCTTACGGGGCTATGGTATGAAGAACTTTATTTCTGTCCTGAGGGATCAGTCTGGGACTGATGCGGGCCGCTCCCACGTCGGTAAAGAGAGGCCGAGCCCTTCTGCCGTTACACGGGCCCTCTGAACAACCCTGAGTTGGTCCGCCAGCACTTCACTGTGCAGCATCCGCTTCCACCACTGTTCACCTCGAGAACCATCACCGGCCAACGCCAAGCAGCGCCACAGCATGTGTTCTAAATCGAGCAAACCCCCACACTTACTACAATAGACTGAAAGCCTGCAGTCCGGATTAATTTTATTAATGATGACCGGGTTAGGGTACGTTCGTGTCTGCAGAAGCTATGAACCATTGCATTTTTTGCTTGCTTACGGGGGTATGAGCCATTGATGATGACAGTTTTTGTGTGCGAACACGGAAATTCTATGGCACCCTAAGCATATACAGCTCCGCTGTAAAAATGTTTGTAATCACGCCCTCTATATTCATGCTTCGTAATATATTCTGTTCTTTGTTCTCCGAAGCTTGGCTGCCTCCCCCAGCTTTATTAAGGGCTGCAATCCTCGACAAATCGCTCCCAGGCACGTAAGCAAGCTTCGCACTCGAAAGGCAACAGCGAAAGTAGACAGGTGCACGGAAGGTAGGGCTTGCCTTTTCCCAGGCTGCGCGCGCAACACGAACGCAACGCAGGAGCATTCTGGTCACAAATAGTAGCACGGCAGCTGTTGCTCATCCGTGTTTTGTGCTCCAGAAGCATGCGGACGTGTGTGCGCTGACGCCAATGCATATAAGCGTGCTGGTCTAATATGCATACACTGGGTGTCCTTGCGAATGCTGTCAACAATTTTAAACATCACCCGTGGCAGATAGCACATTTCTAGTCCTTCAGCTGTGTTACTCAAAGAGGCACAGAATGCTTGCTCGAGAAATCGAGATCCCTAATTGACTAATTACTAAAATGCACTAAATACGCTTTTAACTAAATTACACAATAAATAAAAATACACATTTGGCTAATTATTAAAATGAAGTTTAACTAATTACCTTACGGGACGTATTGCATATCGCAAATTTTTGCCGTGGGAGGAGGATCAGGAGGTGGATCCACTTCGAACGAATTCTTAGGATGACACCGGTTTCTATATAAGAATTCCCCAACTTTCGAAAGAAATACACTAGCGGTCCATAATTAATTTCGTGCGTCAATGCATAAAACGGCGATTTGATAATGATGTGTGAGGAACGACAATGCATTTTTGCCGCAAATTTGATGCCGCATATGTCGAAAATATATATTCTCATCCACAAATTATTTCCATGTGGATGTGTCTCGTAGTCTCACCGGCTACAATTTGTGAATTTGTAATTGCAATATGTACCGCAAGGTAATTAGATAAATCTTAATTAGTGAATATTATGAATTAGTCAGTTATGCATTCCAAATTCCTACGCAAATAATTTCCTCCTCTTTCAGCTCAGGTACTAACATTTCGCTATAATCAAAGAATAAATTATTGATTAAATTAAATGTTTTTTTTCATATTAATAACTTTTCTTCGCAGTCTTCACAGAAACACCCAGTATACGTAAGAAAATGCAAGTAGCAGATATAGGGGTCCCATGTGTATAAAAATCTGTGTTCGTATGATATTGTCACGATATTATCGGATATGGGGTCCATGGATTTTTTCGATAGCATAGGCTCACGTTCTAGCACTTGACACCTGAGGTTAAAAGGACCGCAGCTGGTCTCGAGCGCACTTGAGCTTCCCTAAATTTTACCCGTAAAAGAACGTTTTACGTCCGCCGCCTTGGCCGTGAGTGCTGCTGACTAACACTTCTAATCTTGGCCCGGGATAATGCGGCGATTCTACTCCAATATCTTTTTCCTCCACGATTCCAATGCTATTACTTTTGGTCCGCAATTGCTCGGAGTTGAGGATTGACGTGCAGACGCTAAGGATCTCGCCAATTGACCTCAAGAAGACGGTAAGTGTGCAGCTCTTAACGTTTCTGTGATGTAGTTACCAACAAATTATTTGCATCATCTGCGTTACGATGCACGTTCGTACCAATAGACCTTTAACGTAACTCGAGTGAATTTGCGAGATTTCGCTGTTTTTCGAAAAACGAATAGGACTTGTGACAGAACGCAACAATTCAGTGCGTGCAACGGAAGGCCACAAAGGTCAGAGCACAACTGTAGTACGTTGCAACAGCCTGTGACGTGGCATATTTTCCCTGTGCGTTTCGAATTCGTTAAGAAATAGAGAAACGTATAGAGACACGTTGCATTTTACGACACAGGGCAGTGAATGATAAGAAATTCATTGTTGAAGAAAGGCCGGACAGACACGTACTGCTGCCAGTTCTTCCGTTTTCCCCAAACCAATTTAATCGACCGAGCACAATAAGTCACAAGGATCGGCGTCGACACAACGCCCATCGATGGATGCGCTAATTAGCCGAAGCCCACACGATAATCTGCTTATGGTTTCCATACGGTGTATCCCCGTATTCCCTCGAGGATTGTCTGACGCGGCACACAGTGCAGACCCTTCATTGATCTCCCTTTCAAGAAGCCCGAGAAAACGGCATCGGAAGGTTTATAAGCAGTCTCAGCATTTCTCTCTATAGCAGTGGCCGGATCTGAAGCCAACGTGGGCATTCTATGGAGGAGGCTTACATAGCCACCGTGGAACGCGGGCTCTCAGCGCTTATCTGTCTGGATTCGTTTTAGAATGTCGGCGGCTAGAGCGATGCCTAAATATACAGCCGGGGCAGCAAGAAACGTAACGACTTCACTACTTTGGCTGCATTTCCGTTCCCGTCGCAATCTTGGCATTCATGGCGCCGTTATGGGCGACAGGAAAATATATATATTTAGCTAGCTAAATTTTGGTAAGTGATCCACCACTATTTCCACATGGCAGCCAGGAGTGTCAGCCGTTCGGATGTGGACCTAGTTGTTCTCTATTTTTTCTGGGAGGAGTGATTCTACGCCCCCCCCCCCCCCCCCCCCCCCACTTCTGCCCAATCAAAACAACATTATGATCGGTGAAGATGGCATAAACTGATCTCTTGAGGCGTGCAAGCTTCTTTACACTTAAACTTTATTTGGCAATAGCAATTGTGCTATTTACGTTACTTTTAGTACGTAACTTTTTTGCACATCCTGATAACATATGTCACGGAAATAAAAATTCTTGGAAACTGTCCTACAAGAACTTCATAGCGAGCCGCTATAAAAGCGCTTATGCGTTATTTAAAAGACATCGGACTGTGTGTCAAGTTGTGACTGTGCGCTGTGTGACATAGAATCTATTGTGGGTTCGGTTCCCACCTGCGGCAAGTTGTTTTTTCATCCACCTTAATTTCCATTAATTTCTCTTTCTTTATTTCATTCATTAAGCACAAGTAATTTCTCCTATGTTGTCATTGGTGTCAGTGTTTGTTGGCTTCTTATGATATGTCTATTAAAAATCGGGCCCCTCGGTTAACCCCCTTTCTTCCCGTTTATAGAATGTATTAGTGGCACGTTGACACGGTGTCTAAAAACAGTTATGTATTGAACGTGTGCGCGTGTGTGTATTTTCTTCTTCTTTACCTCTCACATTTCGCATCCCTTTCCCTATTCCCTGGTACAGAGTAGCCAACCGGAAATGTCCTCTGGCTAACCTTTCTGTCTTTCCTTTGCCCTTTCTTTCTCGCTTTGCCAAGGTGTTGATTTAATATTTTTTTATGTGGAGGGGAAATGTGGAAGGGAGTAGTAGGGGATGGGAGGAGAAACCGCACGTGTTTTTTATATACTTAGCACCGCGTCAGGTGTTGTAGCTGCAGGTGTGTTTAACCGACCGAGGCCGGTAATCGAGCGTCTCTTTCAGTGTCACTGCAGTATTTACAACCTGTCGAACGTATCAGTGTTTTGGAGGTCACTGCTGTACAAGGGCGGTTGGAGAGCCGAAGTCTCAGCGTGGCGTCTATGTATCCGAGCTTTCGCCAGGATGTGCCGATGAGAAAGTTCTTAAAAGAGCTTTGTCCTACTCCGAGGATTATATGTGGGGACTTCAACAAGTGCATCATGGTCTCTAGGATACCAAGGCGATTGAAGATCATCACGTACTTCAACGTTAATCATATAGGCAGTCGTGTTTGTTTGGTAACCTAATGTGGCGAGCCATGAGTTTGGATCACAAACACCGACGGAACATTTACGCATGCTCTTTGACCACAATAGAAGCTTTGAGACAACAGAACCGAAGCCTGTGTTGAAACAGCGTACGTATCGTTTATTCATCACCGGTATAAACAACATTGAAGCACACAATACAATGCATTCGGTTGATTCGCAATGGATTCTGATGGCATTTCATAAATTATTGATGAAAACATGGCTGTAGAATTCAGGCATCCGGTGTCGCGAGCGCCGGCAACAGCTGATGTGAATATGTGTGTGGCCGAAGTAAGGCGAAGCCCAGTGCTATACAATGATAATAGTTCTCAAAGAAAAAAAGCTAGCTGCATTGCACGCCGTGGCCGTAGGAAGTGAAGGAACTGTACAATCTTCCATTTACCAAACTCGAACGCGAGTGAAAATCGGTAGTTGTGTATGAAAGCTTCGAATTATCTATTGCTTAATTTTATGTGGCTCCGAGGAGGTTGTTCAATGGAGCTCATATTACCCTTTCATCGTAGCATGTTATAAAATTTAATTTCCGTATGTTAAGCAGCAGAATTGCAATGGACTGTCAGGAGCTTCTGTCATCCAATTGAAGATAAGGACCACTGCGTGCTCATCCATTTAAAAAAAGCGCTGCAGGTACATATGGAAAGGGTAGCAAAGTATGGACGTGACACGTCGCGTTGGCCGGTTTATATTTCGTGCACCAACACATAAGCAATATTACTGTACTTTTTTTACGTAAGGCGTAAAATAAATAGCGCTTGGTTCGCAAAGCGATGTGGCTTTGCCATTATTGCTGTATGAGACCTCTGAAAGTCGTATAAATAGGCCATCCATTGCATGACGAACAGCGAAGGCGAAGACACAAATTATTCAGCGCATATTTCCTATCCGTATCATTTGACCCGTCACCGGCGCTGTTTTCCATGTTGGTACAATCGAGCGGGGGACGTATTTCGGCATAATTTTCGAACACTGCGCTGTAAAGCAGCTGTGACGTATTCACGAATTGGCAGGCTTCAGAGACCGGCGCCCCATGCTTGCAAGACGTCTTCTTACAGGGTTGCCTGAGGCTTGAGAAAGAAGACTGTTCACTTGACTTCCTTCGTTGCGCACAATCTTCTGTCCAGTGTCGTTAATCAAGAGGAGGGGGGGGGGGGGGGAGGCAACTCCGAGAGATGAGGACTACGATGATTTCTAGTAGGTTTCGATTTTTTGCGAGAGCGATAGGTTGGCTTCGTTGTCGTAGTAGCCGCTGCATCCCGGCACTGATTCCGGCCACACGCATGTCTTCAGCTTCGGGCTGAAGACCGTTCGCGCAGCACAGGTCTTCTCGAAAGCCACCAGCTGACCACCCTGGTGGACGCAGTCGTAGAAACGCTGGCAGTCGGTGGGATGAGGCAGGCTGCCGGCTGACGGGCACTTGAACCCGGAAGATCCCCCTTGGGAAGGAGTCGGTGGCGTTGCGGGAGTCATGGTCGTGGTCGTCGTCGTAGTCACCGGTGAGACACTGGGAGGCCACCAGGTCCGGACGGTCGACGGACGGCTGCTGGGCGTGGTGCTCTCGGGCCTGGTTACCTTAGGGGTCACTTCGGTCGTGGATCGGACACCTCCTGCGTTGTCGCGAGATCAAACCGGGTCATCGTTTTAGGCCACTGAATATGCCCTATACACTCGAGAAACACATTTAGACAGAATTTCGTTAAATATACCCTGTTCGTTTGGGTGGAAATTGATTTTTAAACTTTGTTGTTTATATGCATTAAGTTGTTACAAGAAGGTATTCGTCCGGGTGGATCCATTGCCGGCAACCACTTGCAAAGCTAAGTACATACGTTTGCAGCCAACAGCAACCTGGCCTCCTCTCAATGTCATCGCAGATTTAACTATGGGAATTACCGCCTGATTCTTTCGGCACGTACTGCCGCGCATAATATGACTTGCAGCAACGAGATGGCGGCAATAATATCGCGTTGCGCGCAATCTCAGTTCTAGCAGTTTTTTTCGCAGGTGTGTGCGCGTATACCCGTAGCTCCTGGGGCGACAAGCTTACAGAAATTATTTGCGTGCGTTTGTCGAACCCCATGATGTGAGGAGCTTGTTGGCGCTTAGAATACATGCGTTAGCAGTCACATCCACCGAGCGGCGCGTTTTAAATGCATGCAGGGTAAGTCTTTAAGCAGCGTTTTTAGTCGCACTGTGCACTGTGTTGCGCACATTGATGCATGGCCGAAGCCCCTGCGAGCCTGCTCGTTCGCCAGTGAGATGCAAATACGGAGGAATGACGGGCATCGGTGACCCTTACTTCTATAATATGACACGAGGAAAAAAGAAAGATGGGTTAATATTTACGGATGATGTAAAAAAAAATTGAGAAGATGTAAAAGAACTAGGACATTGACATATTCACGAGGCGGCAACCAGTCAGCTGCTGAATTATCGAGATTGTCGAGGTCAAAAATATATTTATTGGGGCATTCTCGGAACTGTGGCTGAATTCACGAAGTTTTTCGTTTGTGAGAACTGCTTGTCGTTGGCCGGTTGTCTTGGCTAATAATACGATCTCTGTCCTGATGGCCGGTGTCGGTTTTCTTACTAACGGCTTTGTGAATAAGTACGGGCCTTAAAGCATCGAAAAAAAAAAGTTTTCGGCTTTCCTGAACAAAATTTTATGGCAAGGCTGTCATAATGGGGTGCGCTATAAAGTTTTAAATGCTGTGGGAACAGGCACCGCCTTTGCCAAAACTTTCAATGCCACTGCGCGCATCTGGACCTGGATCTAGCACTGGCTTCCTAAAGAACCATATTCCAATCAGCGCAACTGCGGAAGCCCCTCCCATAGCCCCTATTGAAAGGAAAGATCGTTCCTTCAACTACCCAGAGACCGAAGATGACATTTCTCCTCACTCTCGTGAGCTTCGAAGCACCAGCTGTGCTATCGGAGCTCCGCTACAGGTTCTGGTTGGTGACAGAGTTTGTTAGTGGCGGAGTGACTTCGAATCTCTTGACATAGGCCGCATGTCCACAACTATGCAGCCTTTGTCAGAACAGGCGACCTTTGGTTTAAAACGCAGTTTACGCCTGGCACAATACAGTTGCTTTTACGAAAAACCAACTCATTCCTTATTGGAATGTCCGACACACCGATCTGTGACTCGTGCAACTGTGAAGAGACGATCGAGCACGTGTTGTGTTTTTGTAATATCTACGACAATGAACGAGACGTTCTTCGGAGGGTGTTAAACCGATTAGATAACAGACCAGTTTCAGAGACTAAGATTCTCGCACTATGGCCCCACGCGTCGCAGGCTTACAAAGCGACGCAGGCACTGCTACGTTTCATGAAAGCGGCTGGCCTCGGTGACCGATTATAGGCGTGAAGTCATGGACATCCGCACGTATTCACACTGATAGTACCTTCTTTCCTCCCTCTCCTTAATTTTCTTCCCTTAAACCCCTTATCCTTTGTAGGGTAGCAAACCGGACGTGCGTCTGGTTGACCTCCCTAGCTTACCTTCCTTACTTTTCCTCCTCCTATGCCTGGCCATTAAAGTTATTGTGGTTTAGTTGGGATGGCGTCTACAAGAAAAGAACAAGGATAAACGGTAGTAGCGCCAGGTGGCGCACAAGCTCAGTTCTAGCAGTTATTTTCGCGGGTGTATGCGCATACCCGTAGCTTCTGGGACGACAAGCCTGGACACTCAAGCTCTGCACTTACCGTAACAATTAGAACAGGCGAAGCTCTAACTCTGACCGAAAAAAAGGCAGCGCATTGTGTTTACAGGCTTGGGGGTGTTCACTGACATGCAGCAGGGAGTACGAGTGTGGTAAGGGCTTGGAGAGATACCTGGCTGAGTGCTGGGTCGAGGCCACCACGTCTTCTCTGTGGACGGCGTAGGCACGGTGGCAGGAGTGGGCGGTGTGGGTGGAGGCGTCGCTATGATTCCCGGTCCGCCCATAGCGAACACCTGGTTGATGGTGCTCAGCATGGGAAACTTGATGCCATGACACTTGCCGTGGAAGTCGTCCGTCTCGATAGACCACACCATGCCTCCAGCAAGGCCCATCGCCTTGGCAAACTCCACCTGCCCATCGCGGGTAGCAGGAGGCAGAATTATTCATTCCCGTTTCCAAAATCAGCGCGACCAATTCAGTCGGACCCTGTAAGCGCGTTGGTATTCTCTACTGTCCTGCCTTTGACGACCAAGGACTTTCTCTGTGTTCTAGATGTACACTAAGTTGATTGGACGCCCGAACGCTCGCAAAAGAGAAGATATCGGGATGCTGGCCTTGGACTTCATCCTAACAATTACCTATATACTGGAGCCCTACTGCAGTTAAGAACGATTGGACGGAGCGTGATTTTGTAGAATGAAAACGCACGATTCTGTAGAAGGAGGTAAAAAGTGCAAATGGACAGTTTTTCATTAATATCACGTGGCGCTTGTAGCGCACTCTCTTACTTGTGATTGTATTTTTTTGTCGGTAATACAAGAGAATTATGTAAACCGATTGCAAGATGTGCGCCGTAAAAACCTACCAGACCTCTGCACCTTGTCAGCGGTGCCATGCCATTGTATTCTGTATCACTCAATGAAGATTTCCTCCAAATTTTCTTGCAGTTCACAAAACTCTTGCAGAATTTCAATAAAATTCCGATAGGAGAAGTCGAAAACACCACGACAAACTCGTAAGCGGACCGTCTCACTTCGCGGCTCCCTCGAACAGCATACCTTGGCTGTGATGCTCTCCATGTCGTCGTAGCCGACCCACTGGCGTTCCTGGAACGCGTACGGCGCCATGAAGAACGGGTCCTTCACCACCGTCCACTTCCCACGGATGAAGTTTTCGCAGATCTGTGAACGGCGAATTCTCGAGTTAGAGTCACGCGAGTGGCGAGGCAGCGTCGCCGTTGAAATTTCATGTTTCATTGTTTTTATTATTTTACACGTTTGTTGCGGCTCAGCAATTTAAAGATGAAACAGAACAGAGGGAGAAAATGTTTTTTTTCTTCTTCTTTTATTTATGGGGGAAAAGGAAAAAGGAGGAAGTAGCTGGTGGCCCGAGCGCCTCGTTTTAAGAAAGTTTAAGAAACGAGAAAGGTATATATTTCAGTTCGTCATCATTCAGAAGTGCAGTGCGAGACGGGTCAACAAGACGATGCGCACAGCCAGGCGTAATAAGACCCCAGCCCGCAGCCTCTCATCCATCCATCGCACGATTGAGCACCTTAGATTATGCTCACAGCATTACTGTTTTTCCGCTGTCGTTACCGCAACCGCTTCCCCTCAACTGTGCATGCGTGGTAATTAATCCCTGTACATGCGCAATACGTAGGCGGCAGCCAGTATTGTTAACGGTAACGGTGTAGAACAACTATAGAATGCTGTGCTAAAACACGTCGCTAATTAAGCGGCCTCACCTCGTTGTACCCGAGTGATCCAGGCTCCCGTGTGTAAGGCCCCGCGCGGCCCTTCTGTGGCGCCTCGTCACCGGGCTTGTGGTTCTCGGCACGGCGAAGGGTGAACGACCGGCCGTACAGGCCCATACCCAGCACCAGCTTTTCGCGAGGTGCGCCCTTCTGGATCCAGTAGTTCACCGAGAAGTTCTGCAATGCGGGAAAACACAGCGTCGATCTCTCTCTCTCTCTCTCTCTCTCCTTGTTTATTGTTTTTTTTATTTCTCGCTATTTTTACAACAAAAATGATCCGTGGCTGTGAAAGAACACCGATGAAAATTAATGAGTCTTGTAAAATTGCAAGATTCAAGAATAACAAACTGGGGATCGGGTGGGGTTTGGCATGGTACAGGACGACGCAAACTCTTGAGGCGACTCATGCTTGGAATTCCCGCACCAGCTCAACGTGACGTCACAAATTGCGGCAGCGTCTCGGTGAGTTTAGCTAGTGAGTTTAGCTAATGAGTTTAGCTTCAAATTGAAGATAAGCAAAGCTCGACAGGAACTCCAAAATTTTTTATGCGAAGGTTGCAATGTCCCGATATGTGGGCGGGGCTAAATCCAAAAAGAAAAAAGAAACCTTGCCTTCGTTTTCTCTGCGTGCAGTAAGTTGCTTTTCTCTCCTGATTCAATAATATCCCTTGTATTTAAGGAAGGACTGAATATCAACTGCTAAGGAACAGAAAAGTCGGGAAAAGCCCTTTCCTAGTCCTTTTTGACCGTCTATAACACACTAAAAATAATCAATGGAAAGCATAGACCTTCGATGGCCCTGGATCTTCATTCTGCAGCACTTTTAAATTACAACTTATGTAACGGCGTGAAAACATAAGGAAGGGACCTCGATAGAGACCGAGTGAAAAGAGAGCTCTTTTCAGTCGGTCTCTATCGTCGTCGCTTCCTTATTTTTTTCGCGCCGTTACATAAGTTGCAATGAAGCAACAAGCCCAGCAAGCAACCGTTACACTTTTAAATGCTTCTGGAGAGCGTTGTGCGCGCAGTCCCGCCATAGTGCGCGAGCGCTAATGGAAGATGATTCTCACCACGTTGAGTATGCGGTCCTCGGGCTTCTCCTCAGGCCTGGAGTACAACGGTGCGTGGTGGCCCACCTTGGTCTCCCAGCCGCCGTGGTAGTCGTACGCCATCACGTTGATAAAGTCCAGGTACCTGGGGCGTATAGAGCGAAACACTTCGTTGCATTCCGTGCGAAATACGTCTATATGTGGCGTGTGCTTAGAAAATACGTGTCATTTTTGAGGTCGTATGCTTCCCCACCCGTACGCAGACCTTCTAATTGTGCTGCATTAGCAGCACTCTATACGTATACGTTGCACGCCAGAGGACATACCGTCCCATGTCCCTGACTCTCTATTTTATTGAAAGAGAAAAAACAACGACAACTTTAGGCTCTTTCAATTGTACAACGGAGTAGAGTCCTTATATGTTCCCATGTGAGAGCAAATGTAAATGTAATGTATTGAACAGATAAATGCTGTAACAGGACGGGAAACACAGTCGAAGGGAGCAGAGAATGAGGTGCAGGGATAAGATTGATTGGGGATATAGGTAGTGTTTGGTTGATGCAGGGCACGGGCAACTAGAGACGACTACGACAAGCTTTCGTCATGCAGCGCTTTAATCTGATGATGTAGGTAAAACGTAAAAGCACGCTCTGAGCCTGCATCGCGTGCTTGTAAAATTTTTGAGTACTTTACACGAAAATCTATTTTAATAAGCCGAACTAAGTGCACTGGGCAGGCTATTTCGAGCTGCTCTTTGATGATTTTTTTGTCCTCTATGTTAACCTGGCAAGGCCAGAAGTCTTTCTAGAACTCCCATTGTGAGCAACAAACGGATCAGAATGATGACGTTTGTCGCAAGAACTTTGACTACAGTTCAGATGAACATGTGTGAACGGTGGAGCGATTACGGTTAGTGAGGCGGTTATGTGCGAAATTTCTTATATATATAGATACCCACTTGGACACTTGAGGTATATCGTATGCGGGATCCATGAAATGCTTCCCTGCGGAGACGGCAGCGGTCAGCAACAGGCCATACGGCTTGAACTCCTGGCTGAGCTCCTGCCGTAGAAACAAAATTGCCGTTTTGAATGTATAATAAAAAACACTTTCAACATGCTAGGAATAGAAATTGTCATTTTATCTTGCGATTGACCCTTCTACTTGAAATGCACGTGTATACTGCGTTCGTATAGCACAGTGCTGTTGAGCATATACTGCCAAAGCATGACAAAGTATTTCTGAAGGCAGCGAAGTAAAAATAAGCGGTATTTATCGGCATCGTATTATTCGCGGCAAACGGCACTAGCAGTTATGTTACATGCGCCGAACACTCCGCATTTAACTGAGAGTTACTGAATAATAACCTGATCGGCGAGATGCGGCGCATGTCTCAATTGCGGAATCGATACCAGTCAGCGCTACCTGCCATGTAAGCGAATAAATAAATACTACGCCTTCAATCCGCGTGGCATCCACAAAGTTTTTCTTCCATAAGTGCTGCTTTCCATCGGCCGGCCCCCTTCGTTAATAATATCTCCATCATCAGGATTGTCTGACATCTGCCCATACGAACAGTTCTGTGGGTCAAGGACATTTCTTGCGAACACAGGCCAAGTTCTGTATAATTACAAATTCTCGGATGAAATGCTCATTTTATAAGGTCGAACCCGCCTGCGAAAAAATAAAGAAGAAAGAAAGAAAAGCCACCATCACCCCATCGCGTCTTGCACAAGTGTTACAAAAGTTCTTGCTGCTAAAGTGCCAAGCCCGTAATCACAAGAGTGTCGTTACGCTAGAACTGTCTGTAAATAACAGGTCCGGATGTTGGACATATTATTAGCGGAGGCGAATAACACTTACAAATGAAAAGTTTGTGAATTTCGTCCTAGTCTGTATACAGGTGCATACCGTTCCCACATTATTTTGGGCCGTTTGCACCCAGACGCCATATACCTTATTAGCGATTGGGTGCGACTTTGGAGTAGCTGGTGTATAAGGAAAGGGATGCGGCGAGGATGTTTGTTGCCAGGCGACGCATGCGCGATGCACGCCGCTTGTTTCGCGTGGCCGCGCTGCTCTTTGACGAGGCCCGCAACCCCGTGCGCGTGTACTGACCCTGAGGAGCGCGACGAAGTTGACCTTGTCCTCGGGCTTCCCGCCCCTGGCGGCCGGGTACTCCCAGTCCATGTCGAGGCCGTCGAAGTTGTACTTCTTGCAGAAGTCCACCACGCTCTCGGCGAACACCTTGCGCGCGGCCGGCTGCTGGGCCATGGCCGAGTACTTGACCGAGCCCTCGTTCCAACCTCCGATGGCGATGAGGGCCTTCAGCTTCGGGTTCTGCTTCTTCAGCGCCGTGAACCGCTTGAAGGCGCCTGCACGCATGCGCGCCAGAATTCGCGACGGTCGATGACACAAGAACAGGAAAACGGGTCTGCGTGATATGTAAAGTGGTTGCTGAGTCTGCTCAAATAATCATGTTAATTTACTGTGATGTATACACTAGCTCTAAGACGAAATTATAAGTAATATTCTTTAAAAAAAGACAAGTTAATTTCTTTCAATTTTGCTACGAAAAGATGCATCATTTTATGACTAAAGCACGTTCTCAGAATGGCATGCCGAAACGAGCATAGAAGTGCATGTTTCAAAAAAGGCGCCCCAATAAAAAAGAAAAACGTCAGCCTATAAAAATCGTCGTGGCTTCATAGCGATTTCACACAAATCCTCTTTCAAAAGAGCTAGAAACTTGCAGAAAGCTGCTTTACGCTTTTATCCAAAACCGCGCTGCACGTTTCATTGCCAGAGATTATAGCCCATGCATTTTCGAGCGTAACTAACATCAAGTTGTCGTTGTCGCTTTCATCTTTGCAATCGCGCAGGAAGATAGCATTACTCAGTCTTCAGCAGAAAATCATGCATAATGTACGCCCATCTGCTTTACCACGCGTTCGTCCCTTCCGCACATCTAGACGTCTGCATAATCATCTCAGTTTCCAATGCATCTTCGGTCACATCAATGCATTCAACTGCTCAGCTTTGCCACGTGCGATTGCGCTGTGGAATGGTCTTCCTAATAGCATCGCTGACATTAACGACCCATTAACCTTCAGACAAAAAATCAGTGCAATATTTGGCTAGTACTTAGCTAAAAACAAGTATCTGTTTTAGTTTTGTTGCTCTTAATTTCATTGTTGTGCATTTGAGTAAGCATTTGTTGTAAGGGGGCTTGCTTTACTGTATACTGAACAGCTAACAACTGTTAGTTTATCTTCATTTATTTGTATCTTTATTTATTTCGCGTTCTTTGTTTATTATCTGATTCTCGTTCTGTTCATATTTACGTAACAAAAACATGTTTTTGCTCCACAATTGTTATCTGTACCACCCCCTCACGCAATACTCCTTCAGGAGCCTGTGAGGTATATGAAATAAATAAATAAGTGAGGATGCGGCTTTATGAATGATTTTAGTTTTGTGCAGAGTTTTTTAATATTCGACACTGCTGGCACTGATGGCTATTGCCGGCCGCGCTTTTTTGTATAACAGCGATTTTGTTTATCGCACTACATATTACCTAACTCTTGAAAAGTAAGAGTTCTGCTATATTACATCCCATAAACAGGGATACATCGTCTATCTTTAAACCTGGAAAAAAAGAAGTACATATTCTGCGGATACTGGTATGCTATACCGCGTCAACAACGTGGTCAGCCAATGCTCAGCCAAAAAGAAAAGAAAAAAATAAAATGGGTAAGATAGGCTGGAAATTATGTTCCTAAAGTATTTTTGGCTCTATGGTTTACAACTGAACGCCGAAACGCCATGCATATCTGAAAAATGCTGTTTTTGCGCACAAACGGGGCATTATCTCCGCAACTAATAAACTTTTCGCTGTGAAATTTTCCCTGAACTGTTGTAATATGCCTGATGCATCAATAGTAATAAATTAATTGTGTTATAGCCCAGGAAGTGTTTTTTTATTCATAAAAAAATTCTTTCGGCAAAATTCACTTCTATTGGGATCACATTGCATGAAAATTAATTTTGAAACAGATTTGAAAGTGAATGTCATTATCTTAGGTCCGTCAAAAGTACATATGGTGAAAAATATTTGAAAAGAGTTTCATTGTTATAATGTCATTATTTATTTTTTAAATGTCCCTTGACCAAAGTGCAAACACAGATATATAAAAGCTTATAATTCCAACACACCTCAATATTTTAAAATAAACTCGGTACGGCTAATAGTGAATGCTATTGCTAAGCTCCTGCGAATTAAAAATTTTTTTTTCTTTCAAAGAAAGTTGGAACAATTACTAAACTATTTATTATGTGCCTCCCTCCCTTTTGTGCAAAGTAATATAAAAAAAAGAGTTTTGCGCAAAACAATATAAAGTGAAAGCTGGGCTCATCGTTACTTCTATATTTAAAAAAAAAAAGCCTAAAAGAAAGTTCCACGAAAGGCACCTAGCCATGAAGTAAACGAAAGTTAGTCGAACTTCACGTCATGAATGTTTTGCATACGTGAAAGTAACTGAATTTGCCTACAGCTGTGAGATTGTCTGCCATATTATACAGCCCATATCCCGCGTGTTAAGAGCATAAATTTGCCAAATGTGTGAACTTCGATCATGGCGTGCAGCGAAATTCCTTCCACTCTGAGGTGAAATCTAGTAACGAATGTGTGCTTAACTATACAGTCAGCGCCGTTGAGTTGCAAAATGTCGCATGTGGTGGCGTGAAGGAACTTGGTTTTCTCGTAGCTCTCGCTTGCTTGGAGAACTAGAACTATTGCAGTTGGTGGTGCATACCATGTTGCATGCGGTCTGTCTAGAACGACAGAAACGTGATCTGGTTGGTAAGGGTCCGTGTCAGAAAAAAAAGTTCGTCGCTTTTATGTAGGGTAGACAGGCCGTTGGATCAAAGCGAGATTAATTGAGCGTAAGAGATCGTTAACCACGAACACTGTCTAACCTTTCATTAGACTGTCGCGATTGTAAATATACGTTCCAAAATTTTGTGGCAGCCTATACTATAGTTTTATCTAGACATATAAGAACGAAGAAGTGCACCTCGTTGTTGAGGATTGCCATAATCCATAACAGTGGAAGTGCATGCGTTAGCAAGCCTTCGATTACCAGAGAAAGAACTATCATACCTAAACTGTTATCTTTAGCGCGTATACCGCGCGTGTCCCCGATTGAGGGTTAACGCTGCCACTCCCAAGCTTGCGCAGATGACTTCGGTTCCTTCATTTCGGCCATCTATGTGACCCTTCAGTGGATAGTCGGCGTTTGTCTTGTGCGTTTTCCTCTTCTTGTATCCGTGTCGGCCCGCCAGAGTTTTTTCGAACATACGGCTAGTGTTTTATCCCCTTCCCCTTTCATCCCCCTTTTGTTGTTGTTGTTGTTGCCTGACGATTGTTTCTTATTTGGCGAGAATGGCAGGGTACGTACACCGCCGCAGCCCGAGGATAACTGGCCGGGATAATGTGACGTTTCTATACTAATTATTTTCCTTTTCGCGTTTCATCAGCGTTTCGCGTAATCGCGTAATCGCGTTATCCGAGCGGCGTTCCGCCCCTCGTTATCATCGGAATCCGCCGGTCGTGAAACGGTGCACGATAAGGGAGGAATATTATGACAAGAAAGAAATACTTATGTGTACACCAGCCCCAATTTTACGAGTCGGCGTTTCTTTCGCAGAGAATGATTCGTGACTTCAATTTTTATTACGCTTTCTTTCTTTCTAGGGCCCCGTCCAGAATTTTTATCGCACGACCAGTCATTTCCCAACGTGACTCAAATGAGAGAGCAACCTGTTCCGGCACGGTTCCCGCTTATTTAATTGTATATTTCCCGCAGCAAATGAAACGATGGCTTGTAATGCACGCTGTGCACGCTTTCAGAAATCAATATCTTCTACACTCGAGACGGCACGGATAGATGTCCAGAGCCCGCCGTGGTTGCTTAGTGGCTTTGGAACTGCGCTGCTGTAAGCAATAGGTCGCGGGAACAAACACCGGATGTGGCGGCCGCATTTTGATGGAGGCGAAATTAAAGAAAAAAGAAAAACGCCGGGCTACCGTGCGTTGAGTGCACGATAAAGAACCCCATGTGGTCGAAATTAATCAGGAGTAGATCACCCATTACGACGTGCCTCATAATCAGATCGTGGTTCTGGCACGAAAAACCACAAACTTTAATTGATCAATTGATTAAGAGATGTCCATGACGATGCTCAGGATCTTCACCACCTCCGTCACAAATGTCAAGTAGCGTTAGTATACCGCAAGCGGCATAATTCACCAGAATGCATTTGAGAGCTTCTCATGCGACCTGCTCTCGTGGAATTTTACCACGCAGTAGAATTTAACGAGCATGGTAGAAAAAATAATGTATTTACAAAACGGCAGAGAGAGAGCTGAGCGGCCAGAATGAATAAAAAAACCGGTATAAAGAAATATGTAAATTGAGAAACTTGGCGGTGAGTATACTCACGATATAGCGTACGGAAACTAAACTAGGTATGCACCGTCGGGATTGTTTGGCCCAGAAATGGCCGTTTACTACAGACCTATACTTCTACCTACACCTGGAGCGTGTTCGTTACACAATGTGGAAATCCGCTGCAGTGCTTTGTCCTGGAATCGCTGGCATTAAAGATTGTTCAATTGAGCGTGACATGTCGTCACATGTCGTTAATCTTTAACGGCGTGCCATCATTCTCAAAATAGTAAAACTAAAGAAAAGATTCGTGGTTACACGAACAGAGCCGGCCAGAAGAGCGCCACATGTATAATTACCTATAAACACAAAAATGGTATAGAAAACAAAAACCGTATAGACAACGAGACTACGCCCGCTTTTGCTGGCGTAATTGCTTTCTTACGCGGCATATAATAACTCGTTACACTTGTTATTCCCTTTTTCCCGTCCCCCAGAGTAGGGTAGCCAACCAGACGCATTTCTGGTTGACATCCCTGTCTTATCTCTTTATTTCTATTTCCTCTCCTCCTCCTCCTCCTCCTCCTCCTCCTCCTCCTCCTCCTCCTCCTCTCTTTACACGTGGCTACCTCGAACAGCAAATGATTCTGCACCAGTCGTCGACCTATTGTTCCAGAGCACGCTGAGCTAGCTCTCCAGCTGAACGTGGATTCCTAAACTCGAATAGACGAGGGCACCGCGTCAACTAAATCTCTTTCATCGAGGCGCACAGCATTCGAAACTATCGACGTGGCTGCGCGCATCACTGGCGTCTTGGCAATTTCGATCCGAACAGGCCTATATAGAGGCGCGTTTACCCGACCTTGACAAGCTCGCGACGGAAGACAGCTATGCTCCGCCCAGATACGACGTTCCTAAAGAGCGCTACGTACGCTTGTACGCTATATATACGTGTCAGAAAGGCGCTTCTCGCGCGACGCACCTTTGCCGTAATTTTCCGCGAGGTCGTTCCAGGAATCCAGGCTGCGGATCTTGTGGTCGCTGCCCAGGCCCGCGAAACCGTACACGATGTGGGTGCAGATGAACGGGTCGATGTCCTCCACGTTGAACTTGCCGGCGCCCGGCCGGTACACCGCCCACGAGCCGTAGTAGCACACCACCTTGTAGTTGTGCGAGTCTGCGTGAGAAGCGCAGACGGTGTCGGCCTTTGTGAGCGAGCGTCGAGTGGGGGACGCGCATGATTTAGAGGCAGCAAGTGTTTGCACATCGGTCGTCAGGATACAACTCAATCTCAATGAAAAATCTCAAGAGCCTTGTTCTTTAAGAGACTGGGCCTCCTGGTCGAGAACCAAGTCGACAGCTTGTCGGAGCAAACTTCTCGAACGGAAGTGTGAAGAAGGACTTATCTCGGAGCTTCAAAGGCAGTCGGCCGTGAGACGTGCCTATACTGAATGTAAACATGCAAGAGTGTAAACGTTGCGATCAGTATGACCTGCACTTAATATTTTTTATGCCATTGCGCCTGTCTGGGAAGCGTCGAACTCGAATGACTCAATGTATTGTCGAAAAAAAAAATGAAAGAGAAGCTAACAGTTTAGTTTGAAAACCATATGCAATGCTTCAAACATCATCCCTCCTACAGAACGTATGCATATACAAACACGAAGTCTGAGAGACCTTCCAGACTTTATTTTTGTTATGCACCAGCAGCAGTGCTTTGTTACATAGGGCAGATTTACGTCAGTAAGCCTGTATAACAGAACAAAAGATAAGTAATACGCGCGTAGACTGCACTGGACAATGTGTCGCCATTCGCATGCCACTGAGACCGTCAGACCGTCTTCCTGCACAGAGTCCGCCTTGAACCACGACTGTGACTCGACTCGATATTTCCTAAACAAAGGGGGCGCTGAGAATTTGTTTTGTGAGAACAACCGCTGTGCCAATATGCAGCTTCATTTCTGAAAGTTCTATAGTTCCCCGAAACGGGTGTGCGTTTACACCAGCTCAGTCCGAGCAGAGTAAATGTAAATGAGATCACTCACAAGTACAGTTAAACATGGGACAAGCTACTTCTTTCGAGAGCTGCGCAGCAGCACCAAGGCATTTTACAACTGAACTAACACTTCTTAAAGCTCACAAATCTGGCTCATTCGCACGCATGCGCCCACCATCGCTTCCGAATTACAAAACAGGGGGCCGATATTGCACAACTTCTATCTAGCGAGTGTTGTTTGCTGTCGGCCGGCCGCCTTCGGTAATGCAATGTTACGATTTGCTGGCACATGCTCTTACGAACAGTTCTACGGCGCAAGTGGGCTCTGATTCACAGCAAGCTCATACGCTAGCATTGTTCGTAAGAGAAAATTTTGGCCAATCCGGATGCTGGACATATTATAAGTGAAGGCGACTGGCCAGTGGCAGAGCTCACTTACCAACTAAAGGGCCGTATTTTCAAAAAAGTCCTTACGCTAGAGTTGTTCGCGAACTCGATCGACCAATGTCAAACAGCCCTTACGAACGAAAAGCTTTGTGAATTCAACCTCGGGGCCCTGTATTGCACGTAAAAGCTCTTACGCTGGAGTTGTTCGTAAGAGCAAATTCAGCCAATCCTGATCATGGCCATCATATTTATTTTATTTGAAATTACTGTCAGTATATCACTGGAATTGTATAGCGGTGCGAGTAAACATATCAATCAATATATACAAAAAGTGCTGCTACTCATATAAGATACGCACGATGAATAGAAAATGCAGACAAAGAATTAGATAAAGGAATACGCACGCAAGCAATCCCGAGAACAAAGCAAAACATGAATGACGTATGCTAGTGCTAAACAGCCTTTTCCACGTACTTCAGCAAAGATTTCTAACGTGGGCTGAGCGAGAGTAAATTTATCTAAAGAATAGATTATCTTACTGCTTGTGGGGAAAAACAAAAGCTAGACAGGTCATTAGTGAACAAAATTTGTAAAGGAATTGTTAGCAAACGTGGCCGGCCAGTGGCAAACAACATTTACGAACGACAGGTTTTGCGGATTCGGCTACTAACAGCGCGACTTCACAAAAAAGTCCTTACGCTAAAATTATTCCTGGGTTAATTTTTTCAGCTAGTCCTGATGCTGGACATATTATTAGCGAAAGTAGTCGGTCAATGGCAAACAGCTATTACGAACGATAAGCTTTGTGAATCCGGCCTCGGTTCCAAGTTCCCATATTTACAAAAAAGTTATTACGTTAAATCTATTCGTAAAAGCAAGCGCCAGCCAATTTTGACGTTGAACAATTTGGCGAAGAAATTCGGCCAATTACTAACACATCTTACGAACGAAAAAAGCACTGGGGATTCAGTCTTAGGGGCCGAATTTCGCGACATTCGCAAATCTTATTGTTCGTAAGAACTTGCGGCCTTCGCAAAGCGTCTCGTTGGTAATTGAGGTGTTTGCCAGCCATGGGCCGGCCCCCTTCGCAAATATTGTGTTCTCCAACGGGATCGGCTGGAATTTGTTCTTACGAACAATTCTGACGTAGAAGCTTTTTTTGTGCGTGCGTGTGAATGCTAGTCCAGATATTTACTCTATCGGCGTGTCCGTCACATTGTAATGCTAGAAGCAAGACGAGTAGCAATGGACGCATGCTTTTAGTGACGCGAAAAAACACTGATAGCTTGTGCTCACCTGCGTAGCGCGGTCTATGGGCGTACGAGTATCCCATGATAGGGGTCGCCAGTGCCGGTGCCGCCATCAGCACCAGCAGCGCGGCTAACAGCAGGCCGGGCAGCATCTCGGGCTGACTTGAACTCCTGCAGTGGAGACGAGAGCACCCGGAGATCAGCGCGGGGAGCACCAATGGAGAGGTCTCCGAGTTCCGGCGCGGCGCGCGGTTTTCGCGCGGTTTCTACGGCGGGGAGCTCACGTCAGCGCGTACGGAAAGCGAGGACGACACAGATTCGCAGCGACCCCCTCGTATTCGCATGAATACGCCCGTCGTTGCGGCATCACGCCCGTCTGCGTACACGCTTGAGTGGCTTCCCTTCAAGCATCTCCAACGCGCCGAGTCTTCTTGTTCCTCCCATTTATAATATTTCCTCCTTTCTTTCTGTCTTTTTTGCCATTTGCTCGAGGTCTGTTTATCGCGTATAGGGGGCGAATGTATCCGCGTGAGGCGGCATTAATAGCTGCTCCCTTTGCCTCTGCATCCTCTGCCCTGTATTACACTGACAACGCTGGCCTTGCCTATACTACAGGGAGCCGGATACCCTCAATCTCCCAGTAAGTGGAAATTACCCGCTCACCTATTTTCTCTGATGAAACGAACAGCTCGAGTAGAGCCAAAAGGAGAAGAATATAAAATTAGGCATATTTAAGAGTGCAATAGACTAGACACCTTGCATGCGGTCTACATATTACCGCGGTGCAAGGACAAGTTTTTCATGGCAGGAATAGCGGTTGACGCTAGAATCCTAATGCAGAGGCTGTTCGCGCTTGCACAGCAGTATATATAGCGGAACAATACGTGCACTTAATAAGTAACTAAGTGGCCGAGTAAGTGGCAAGCAAACGCTTGCTCTTGTAGCTGTCGCGAAGGCTTGCACTTAATTACGCAGTATTACGCCGCTCCAATCTTTGCCCTTTCCTTTTTTTTCCCAGTCCACATTGATGAGTCGACTTGAAGTGCCTACCACCAAGGCTGTCAACCGGATCCGTGACCGTGACTTTTTTTCTTAACAGCTTTCTAATGATCCGGGTGCTTCATGACCTCAATTGGTATACCGGCTCCGTAACGTTCCTCCGGAATTGCGAGACACCGTAGCCCCCAAATTGCCTCCTGCGAACACTTACCTCGTTCGAAAGGTTTGCTCTGCGGTCTTTCTACACCGGCAGCAGCGGCGTCGTGAACGGCGCCGTTCAGAGCTTAATCCAAGTGCGAAGTCGACTAGCAGGGGAGCCCCTAAAGCACTTGTACGGATACAACAGGAACACTACTGAGGAGGCCTGCTCAGAGAACGTCCTCCGCGCAAGACTGGGACGAAGACCACCTCGAGCACCGTTTCGGTGGGCGGGGTGCGGGCTTTGGCGGTGTATAGTCGCCCGCTGCCTGTGACAAGAACGCGTGTTGAAGACGGTTGGCGCGTAAGTTCACATTTATAGCGCACTTCAAGCCCGTCTCCCTCTCCCGATGCAAACACTGCGCCTGCAACCTCTTACGTGTCGCGCTCTCTGCGGAGGGCGCCGAAAGGGTTGCGGACCTGTTTACCGCGCGACAAGACAGAAAGCCGCGGGCCCTTCCCCACCGCTTTGCGGGCTCGTAAGCCGTTACCCCCTTATGACTCGCAGGAGGAGTGGCCGCCGACATTGGGGCAAGCGCTTATCCGGTCAGGCAACCGAGACATCGCGGCCTACCTCATACGCACGCACGCACGCGCTCGCGTGCGCGCGGGGAAGCTACAGCGAGCGCGGTTGTGGGGAAGACGCGGCCAGGAGGAACAAAACAGGGTACACAGAAACGAAAACAAGTCTCGAGAAAAAAAAAAGGACGAGCGAACAAATGCAGCCAAACACTTCGCCGCAGTGCAGCCCCAGTAGCGCCTGTGTATATACGTACACATATATTTGCGCGCAGGAGTTGTAATGGGCCCGCCCCACAGGCTCGGGAGTGTGTATGCCCTAGTCGACCGAGGGATCCACTCGACAGACGAAAAGAAAGAAAGAAAGAAAGAAAGAAATTGAACTAAATGTCGGCGAGGAGGTGCGTTTGGAGCGTCCGTTTCCTGAACGCGGCTGCCAGAACCGGAAGGATATATGTACGATCCTCGTCTAGCCCGGCTTCGTTTACTGCTGGGGAAACACTAACGAGCTAATGGAGGTACAAATCGGTTGACCTGCAAGAGACTCATGTTTTATTATTGCTCTCTTTTTAACCGTGAGTTGTGTCGTGCGGTCAAGCGCAGTGCGATGCGTTCCAGCAACTACCAGCAACATCCTCTGTTTTTGTCTTCCTCCCCTAAAGGACTTGTCGCTCGCTCGGTAATAAAATTTACAGATGCTGTAACTTCGCTTACGACCTGAAGATGCTTCGTGGTACGGGGTCTGTTGCAGTACTTTCATGGTCAATAGGACGCTGAAGAGAAATATTAAGTTCACCTAGATGAGATCGATTACGCTCCTGTAATAGCAAATAGGTCAATCTTGCCTCGCGGCGCCTGCTGCAGTGTTTTCATGGTTAATAGGACACTGAACAGAAATATTAAGTTAATATAGATCGATAGATTGCGCTTATGTAATTGCAAACAGGTCAGTCTTACGTCTAGAGGATATAGAGATGAAGAGGAAAGAAATGCAAGGAGGCTAATCAAGGTCGTTTCCGGTTGGCTACCCTAAATGTTGTATTCATATAGGAGGTGTGTCTTACCAGTACTTACGTATGGGGCACAACCCTGGAGGCTTACGAAAAGGGTTCTACTTAAATTGAGGACGACGCAACGAGCTATGGAAAGAAGAATGATGGGTGTAACGTTAAGGGATAAGAAAAGAGCAGATTGGATGAGGGAACAAACGCGAGTTAATGACGTCTTAGTTGAAATCAAGAAAAATAAATGGGCATGGGCAGGACATGTAATGAGGAGGGAAGATAACCGATGGTCATTAAGGGTTACGGAGTGGATTCCAAGGGAAGGGAAGTGTAGCAGGGGGCGGCAGAAAGTTAGGTGGGCGGATGAGATTAAGAAGTTTGCAGGGACAACATGGCCACAATTAGTACGTGACCGGGGTAGTTAGAGAAGTATGGGAGAGGCCTTTGCCCTACAGTGGTCGTAACCAGACTGATGATGATGATGACGACAATGATGATGATGATGATGGTATGATGATGATGATGATGATCCTAAATGTTTGGGAAAATGAATATTTCCTTGATCGGAGAGAGAGAGAGACAGAGAAACGAAGGAAAGCTATGGGAGCTTAACCAGAAAAAAGTGCGGTTTGCTACCATGCGCAAGGAAAAAGGAACGTAAAGAGATAGGACGCGAAAAAAATTCTATAGGATGGCGCATAAAGTTCTGAGGTGGCACATGTCAGTATCACAGCCTACATATCACATGATAATTAAACCAGGAAAGAGGCAAAAAGTAACTGGCGGGAGCAGCCTGAAATTTCCGCTCAACTCCCCACGACATCATACTATGCTTGCTTGGCGCTAATTGACCCCACGAAACCGAACTTATCATTTTTGATACGTTGAATTTGATGTCTAAAAGCTCTGATTTAAGCGCTGGAAGCCTAATCCAGGTTTCATTCTGGCGTTTTTTATATGCCAGAGGGAGTTTTCAGTTGTGGATAGATCGGCAAAACACTTACCGATTGATTAATTACCTTACCAGTTAATTTTAGATTAATTATCATTTCACTGTTTTCTTCGTACCAATATAATATCCATGGCCTGAAATAACTGTGAACAAATTGTGTTAATTTTATCTTATTATCTTATGTGAAATGGTGTTTCGGCTTGTCGGGTTAATATATATATATAGATAGATAGATAGATAGATAGATAGATAGATAGATAGATAGATAGATAGATAGATAGATAGATAGATAGATAGATAGATAGATAGATAGATGGATGGATGGATGGATGGATGGATGGATGGATGGATGGATGGATGGATGGATGGATGGATGGATGGATGGATGGATGGATAGATAGATAGATAGATAGATAGATAGATAGATAGATAGATAGATAGATAGATAGATAGATAGATAGATAGATAGATAGATAGATAGATAGATAGATAGATAGATAGATAGATAGATAGATAGATAGATAGATAGATAGATAGATAGATAGATAGATAGATAGATAGATAGATAGATAGATAGATAGATAGATAGATAGATAGATAGATAGATAGATAGATAGATAGATAGATAGATAGATAGATAGATAGATAGATAGATAGATAGATAGATAGATAGATAGATAGATAGATAGATAGATAGATAGATAGATAGATAGATAGATAGATAGATAGATAGATAGATCAACATCGTCGCTGCTGTTGCCCGCCGAAACCAAGAAATGAATTCATTGCCTTCATCTATTCATCTAGCAATAAACCATATTCTGCCAAACGCACTTAAAACGGTTTCGAAAAGACGACCTCCCAATATAAAAGTCTATAGTTTTTCTCTTCCCTGTCCCTTCAAGCCAACGGGGCGATCAGTAACACAAAACGGTGGGCTGGTTGCATCGCCATAACTGCCGTACTTCTACGACCGTGAAATGTCACGGTACTGTGTGTGCTAGGATTGCGTTAGCATTGCACAGATCATTCGACGGGTCCAAAGTTGAAGGCGTCGATGCGTTTTAAGACGGGGACACTGTAAGGCGTGGGTTTGCCGGTCCTGATTCTTGTGCATGACACGGACCCTCGAATGGGCTCTATTTAGGTTTGTAACGTTGACCGATCTTGGACGCAGTTTCAGTTTCAGTTTCAGTTTATTGATGCGATTGAAATGTTTTACAGAAAAAGTAGTCTAATGAAAGGCGATGGTGGGCCAGTACTGATAATGCAAAACACGCGTGGTCGCAAGGGTTTTAATGCGAATCGCATTCTTGACATTGTCCGGCCAGTCTTCTTTCCGGCTGTGTAGCTATACAGATATTCCACCAAAACATTTGACCCGATCTCGAAGATAGCGTAATCTAAAGATGTGCGTTGATCCCGAAGGTAGTACATACTTAGATAGGTGGACCGATGCAGAAAGATAGTGCATTATAAGAATGTAGGCCGCTCGCGTGGTTATGCACCACTGGGTATGTGCGCCTGTTCAATGAACCTCTTTGACGCCTTTCCCTCCGTCCTCGTCCGCTGGCGGCAAACTTGTTATCCGAGCTGATTCTGCCCCGATTCAGGTGCGATAGCACTATGCAGGTCAAAGCTGCCTTCGGCGACGTCTGGTTGAGAGCGACGGCGTGTGGAAGAAAGAGCAGTGGCTGTCTTTTGAAATGCTCTCCAACACACTGCTCCGTATGGAGCTGGTTCTACGAAAACAACGTCAATAAATAATCATCGAAAGATAGGACGTCATGAACAATGCTATCGCTTTGGGCAGTCGCTCAGGGCCGGTGCAACGTGACAATTAATTTATACTTTTTTTTCTTTCTCACCATCCCCCGCTCTCGACTCCCTTATCAGGAGGCGCTGACGCCATGGAAATGAAATTAAGTGGTTTTATGAGCAAAAAACAAGATATCATTATGCGATTATCTTATATTATTATGGTTTTCGCATTTTGCCCTCATCGAAATGCGGTCGACGCGAAGAATTTAAGATACGAAATATGAGCGTAGGAGGGCAAGCGACGGAAGGTTCATGGTGGGAATGAGGGATTAGGTGCCCTTTCCTTTCTCAAGAAAAAAAAGTAATTCCATTTAATATGCGACTTTTCGATCTTTGGACACCCTCGAAAAAAAAAAAATAAAGCCAGAGCTGCCGTCTGTTGGGACCCACAAAGCACAGACAGCTGCAAGACATTTGTTTCGTGGTGACATCGGGCGCACGGGAGGGGATGCGTAAACGTTACGTGGGCTTTGCCAGATTTCAAACCAGGTGGTCTAGCTGCGGCGGATAATCTTTGCAGCGCTCGTGTGCATGCAGCCTGTGGCAGACGTGTTTGTGTGGGCACATGGGCAGGCTGCTTTCGAGTAAGAGAGCTTCTCGAACAGAGCGCGCCTACGTTTACGAGAGCGTATACGGTAGCTCTGGGCTGGCCATGTATGCGACACAGTTCTCTCTATCACTGGCAATAGAGGCAGGTTCCATGCCCTATTCCTCACGAAATTTCCAACTGCACTTAGCTGTAGCGAAATTCAACGAAATATGCTCTTGCAGTGGTCCCACCGAGTTCATCGATACGCTATATAGGCCGGTGCCGGTGATCGCCCAATGCACCCTGCTATTAGAAAGTACAAATATTGGCCTACATTTGTCAGCGGTCGCTTATTGTTCCCACGTACTCTATAGGAATGCTACACTACACGGACACTCCCTAATAAACACTAGCAACCTTTTCCTCCCGAGTGACTCATGCACGCCACCACCCTTACAAACAAACGACACCCGACGATCCGGCCCTGCCTGTCGTAACACACCAGCAAGCCTCCCGATGGTCTCTTTGTGCGTCGAGCGTGCTTGGTAAAGTTGTTTACACCTATTGCTGCGCTGTCTCTGTACTGTGCCGCAGACAACACCTTCCATTTCATTACCTTAAAGAGCCTCTCGGTGGAGGATATTACAAAATGGGCGGGCTACATAAATACTGCGTTAATAAGTGTAATGCTATACAAACGCATCAATGTGTCATTAGTAAAAGTCAGACACGTAAGTGCATTTACGTGTTAAAAAAGGGTAGCACAGCGAACAAGGACTTTCCAATAAGGAAGAAAAAAAAATTAAGGAAACGTAGAAACGCGGAAATAGAAAGAAACCTTGCCGACTCTAAGAGCACCTTCGAATTTTAAGCGCTCACGCAATACCGACCCGTGAAGAGACGCGACGCAACAGCGTTATGCCGAGTCGCGCCCCTGCGCGGAGTATATAAGAAGAAGCGCGGCAGCACGCAAGAGCGGCAAGGAGTTCTCGTTCCCGTACCACCTGTTCGCATCGCGGACACGTGCCCGCACTTAGCCCGAGGCGCGCGGCTTCTGGAGGCGTCTTTCTTCTTTTTTCACGGCCAGTAGGACACTGAGCTCATTTCGGATGCGCGCGGCCGTGACCGTGTATGCACCGAGGACGCTACGCGTCTCTCGCCGGCCGCCAACTCGCCAGCCGTCCCGCTAAACTTTATCTGCGCCATTTTGGGAGCCCTTCCGGTTCCGAAGCGACGGCGCCGGCGACTCGTTTCTCACCGCGATGCACGCCCGCATTTTTTTTTTCTTTCTTCCTGCGATCTGCCACGCGATTTATTCGGTCGTCTCGCAGAATGCGCGACGGTGGCACGCGGTATGGGGATTGCCCGCGGAAGCGCAGACTTCCGCACTGTTCGAGTATTCCGCGCGCATATTCGGGTTAATGGCGCGCCCTGGGATATGCGCGGCAATCACAAGTTTCCTTTCTCGTGTACACGTGCGTGATCGTAGACGATGTCCAATTAATCCACATGTAACGTCCATTAATCCACATGTAACGTCCATTAATCCACATGTAACGTTAGACGACCGATGGTGCGCACATTCGGCCACGCCTGTGTTCTTATGCGTTGGCCTAACGTGACCTACGCTCAGCTAGGCTAACCTAACCATCCAATCTATCCTAACCTAACCTAGCACTTTGCTGCTTGGCACTGGGATAACGGGACCTAAGAAGCGCAAGGTCTGTAGTGCGCATGCAAACGCTTGTTTTTCTTGCCTACCGAGACCATTCCTCGTTCGACTCGGAATTGCTCATTCTTAGCAAAAACATTTATTTTCATTTATTCGCATTTTTACACGAGAAGTAGCGTTCGTTCGCGGTATGGCCAGGGTATTATGCACGGGTATTGCTAGAACATGAAAATGTCGATCGTCGTCAAGTTCGCTTGTAGTCAGGACGAGAATTTTACGTCGCCGTAACAAAATGTTCGTTATCATTTAAGTAATCGAATCGGACGGCGATCCTACCTAGCTGTTTGATCGATTGTGGCTTAGGACCGCACACAAGAGGATGCTGGGGAGTTCCGCTAAGATGTTGCTCCCCCAGGGAATAAATATCTGCGCTTTATCTGGGGCTTGCCCGATTTCGTACCCTTACTGATCGCCAAAGGGACACGCAGTTGACGACACAAATAATTCGGCTTCGTCGCTATATAGTATGCACACCGTGTTCTAGAATGAACAGACTCTTTAGAAAGGCTAGCACTCTTTTTTGGAATATTCGTGCGCCGCTCTCACAGTGCTCCATAAGCGACGCGGTGCAACTTACTTCTGTAGGCTGTGGGCGCTGCACTCGCTAAGGTTCACTCCGTTCTCCTCGTGTAACGGCTGACAGTGCAGAGCGCGCCTTATGTGGTTGCGACGAGACCGCTGATAACATTATACTCTTACTTCCCTGCCTATCGTGAACTGAGACACTCCTTCTCCATCGTTTCGGCGTGGTTGTGCAACCTGTCATTGTCTACGTGTAAGATATCAGAGACCGTTCGTCAGCAGATAACGCTCTGAAATCGCCATTGTGCGCGCGTTCCATGAAAATAGATTGACCTTTGCGTCCGTCAGTATAGGTGATGCATTCCTAAACTGCGCGCCTTTGAGCACAGAAGAGTTCCGCTTTCTCTCTCTCTCTCTCCTTCCTCCTCTCTCTCGTACTGCTGTACCCTCGTTCCTTCTTCCCTGAGGTAGAGCAGCTATGGAACTTCACCGGCTAACATTCCTACCTTTCCGGTTTATATTCTCCGAGAACTGGTAAAAAGGAAGGTGGCCCTCTCTCCACTCACACACCTTCGATGACTTACTGATTCGATTCCGGCTGTACACTTCTATACCTGTGATTCATCATTGATTACCTTCGGATTGCTTTCGGTATGCCCTTTTGCTCCGCATCTATACTTCCAACAACTTTGGAACTAACACCCCCCCCCCCCCCCCACGTCACGTTACGCGCATTCGCTCCACTCTCAATTACGCGGATATATACAGGCAACCTTTGCACGACACTGCTATACTGCGCATCTGCGAGAATAGTCAGCTTTCAGAACGAGACAAACGCACGACGTGCCGCGTCTCGCGGCGCACTAACAAGTTTTGGCGCTCGTAGGTGCCCGATTTCTCGATCTTGAAATAGGTAGAGGTTCGATACCGACTCATCGGTCACAGCGTATTGTTAATCTATTTATATGTAACGACATTTTCCGTCGCCAAAGTAACGCTCACTGCTACATGCATGCGTAAGCGCTTCTAGCATCCATGCCATAATCTGCAAAGCAAAGACAGGTAAAGACAGCGGGCTTTGCCCCATAAGGTGTCGTAATGTGGCGAAGTACGCTTTGACGAACGCGATTTCGGTTAAGGATCTGCAGCAACCTTAGAAACGGCGACGATATTCGCGTATATAGGAGCTGTCGCCTATATAAACGATAGCTTGTCAATTTGCTGGGAGTAAGTATACAAAAGCGCGAAATCTGCGTTTACAATTATACACCCGGACTGTTACACCACACATCGGCTCTAAAACGGCGTATTTTTGCGTGCTGAAATCATTGCAACAACAACTCGTACAAGAATTTTCAAGTCACAGAGTAAGTGACGACTTCATTAGCCCTACTTGCGTCACCTTACCACGATCAAGTAAGGCGTATACTCGTATTCGTCGTCAGATTTGCCTTCGTGCTTTTTTTTCGACGCTCGCAGTAATTAAAGTTGAACATGCGTGCATTGAGTGAAGAGCGTTGGGCTACAGGCAAGTGAAAATGAAGCCGGCAGCAGAAGCAGCCGAGTGCTTCGATATTTGCTTTAATATTTGCGCAAGCATCCGAGAAAGGTTCGCTCAACAACGATTCTCACATGAGCGCATTCGTCCAATTAAAGGCGTTAAATACGACACGTCGTACCCCTGTCATCGTCGTATGAGGCATCGCGCGCGCCGTTGGTTTGTCCCAGTGCATGCGGAAACTGGAGAGCGTTAAATGTTTAAGGCCGCATCAATAGGATTTCAGGCCAAGTTCTCAGAGAATCTCGTCCGAGTTTCGTAACGAGAACGGCATGCTTACAAGCAATTTCAATGCGCATAATGTATTGCGCTGTTATATCGAAATCCAAACTGCAGCATGTTGATTATCAGACAGGTATACCTGCACGCACTCATGCGAGAGCTCTCGTGCGTTCGAGTGAGCTAGGATAAAATTGCGTTGCTTTAAGAATGCCGACTGTGGATGGAGGACGTGGAAGATGAAAACCATTTCTTCGGGATACCCGAGAAATACGGAGAATTTTCGCCACCGGCTGTGAATATTCTCTCTCTATATCGTGTGTGTGTGTGTGTGTGTGTGTGTGTGTGTGTGTGTGTGTGTGTGTGTGTGTGTGTGTGTGTGTGTGTGTGTGTGTGTGTGTGTGTGTGTGTGTGTGTGTGTGTGTGTGTGTGTGTGTGTGTGTGTGTGTGTGTGTGTGTGTGTGTGTGTGTGTGTGTGTGTGTGTGTGTGTGTGTGTGTGTGTGTGTGTGTGTGTGTGTGTGTGTGTGTGTGTGTGTGTGTGTGTGTGTGTGTGTACTCGTGCTAACACAACCCAAAACTGCGAACTATTAGGTTTTTTGCCGTATACTCAAAGTACAGGATGACTTCACGGGCGACACACTTATACGGCGGCGCGGACGTCGCGAACGAAGTAGTGCGCAAGATATCGTTGTGACTGGAAGAAAGAAAGAAAAGGAAGAAACCAGCTGGTCCTTGTGCACAAAGGGCAAAGGCGATCCATCCACCACCACCACCCGATTATGGTCGATGCCCCCCTGTGGGTATGCGCCCCGACCGCTCAGGTCAACAACAACAACAACAACAACAACAACAACAACAACAACAACAACAACAACAACGACGACGACGACGACGACGACGACGACGACGACGACGACGACGATGCTTGATTCTCGAGGTAACTCTATGCTTGAGGATACGGTGCTGTGCATGACAACGAGAAATACTGATGGTGGTGCCGCGTGAGAAAAAAGTGAACACTCTTATTAATGAGCTGCACAAAAAAGTTAGCGCTAACCGTTTAATAACGCACTTAATATAGGCCTGCGAGGCTTTGCCATAATTTTGATACTGCGGAAATCTATCGTATGTGAGAGTTCTGTCTGAAGTATTCCATCCTTACAAACAGCGCCGAGGTGAACTTCTTATAGGCTTTCTTGCAATGGGTGCACATATTACTATTGCCATGAGAGAGAGAGAGAGAGAGAGAGATGCAAATGAGAGAAAGGCAGGGAGGTTAACCAGAGTTAAAACCTCCGGTTTGCTACCCTGCACTAGGGGAAGGGAAGGGGGAAGTAAACTATTGTTATAAAGCCACTCGGTGCAAACCACCTCTAAGAGAAGACAACCGCCGTAATAACACGTATACATTTTATACACTCGGCGTGGCTGTAGGCATCGTCACTATACGCAGTCTTGGTCTCAGTCGTCGAATTCTCATTTAAGTTCAGTCAAGGAAAAGAACTCTTCTCGACTACAGACACGCATACACCGGCACGTCCGTTTTATTTTGTTCTCTTCTTTTCGAACAGAACTTTGTGCATACGTATGCGTGCAGTAGAAGAATAATAATAACAAAAAAAAGTTGCAGGCACAAACAAAGTGCGGACTTGTGTCTCTCGTGCATTCGGACACCGGTCCGGACGTTGCTCCCTGCGTGGTGTCCCTCTCATCACGGGACAAGGCCCTTCGGGGCACGACGGCATTCTCGCCATTGCGAAGTCCTTCCGGG
This sequence comes from Dermacentor albipictus, assembly GCF_038994185.2. NCBI lineage: Eukaryota > Metazoa > Arthropoda > Arachnida > Ixodida > Ixodidae > Dermacentor > Dermacentor albipictus. Next base: position 384,811,034 of record NC_091821.1, on the reverse strand, counting down.
AAAACGCTGGCACGCGCATCGTATGCGTGGCACGTGTTGTCGGCGCGCGCGCTCCAGACATAAACAGCGCGCACACACGCACGCACATGCACGCCGCGATTTGTGAAATGTCCGAGCTCCGAAGAGTGAGGCCGCGGCGGAAGCGCCAAACAGCCCGTGTTTGCGCGCGGCCTCTCGACTGCGCGCCGTACAGCACGCGACTCGCAGCGGTGCGTGAAATGCGTGGCGACGGACGGCGACGGCTGTTATCAGTGGAGGAAGAAGACGGCGGGTTGCGCGAGCGCCCGCGTATTAGTTGCCCGTCCACGTGATACTCCTTGCGCTCCATGACGGAAAGTTGGCGAGGGGGGAGGTCGCAAACACGCAGCCCGTCTCGCAGAGCTCTTTCGTGCGGCCACCCCCTGTGTATATACTCTGACGGGGGTCACCTTTGTATATATGTGCATGATTTTTACATCAATGTGCGGTAACCTTGAAATAGAAGTTTGTTGTTGTCGTCGTTGCTGCACTTGTTGTTGATAATCTTTTATCTACAATAAACGGGTACTACATCTCCTCTTGGGAGCGACCATCTGACGAGGAAGGGGTCAGAAGGGGAACTTCGACGGGGCAAGTGAAAATCCCGCGTACAAAGACGTCTCGCAGAGGTATACACCAGGAACAAGTCCAGCATTCTCTTCAGAAAGAGCTGTGGCTCCCCTTTTGGCCTCGTCCATTGCTAAAAACTTGCGAGACGGAGGGCTGCGATTAGCATGCTTAAAACTTGCCTCTGTGCTGGGTGAAGACTGCACTCCCATACTATAGGGTACAAGACGTTAGTTCGCTTTCCCGCGTTGCATGCACCTCAGACAGCGATCTGTAGATGTGTCTAGTTCGCCATGACGAGAAATCTTCCCTTTGGATAGAAGGCTCTTTAAATATAGGGCGGTAAGGGTGGTGCTGCTTCAAAGGGTGTTAGCCTTGCAGTCAACGTCGGTCATCATGTACCAGCGCAATGAGCGGATATGGTTAGGAACGGACGAGGGATAGCTGAAGCATGTTACATTCATAAGCATGTACAGGGGTGTATGCAAGTCTTCTAAAACTCTTACTAATTACTTGTATACGATTCTAAGCCGATAGATACCTAAAGAAAGAAATACAGAAGCGGGATGCGAAATTCATGGGTTGGCTCAGATTCGAGGATTTAGCCCGTGTGGCCGTCCGGTCGAATCAAGCTTGCGTCGCTGTTGCGGATGGCAAGCTGGATTGCGACTGCGTGGGAGGGCATCCCGTATGCGCGTTCATCGCCGTGCGCGCGTTTAGGAAGTGCTGTATTTCTAACGCGCTTGACGGTACAGAATACAACGCACTGCGTGGAGGAGGAGAGCGACGAGGAATCCTGTGGTCTCGACGTGGATGACGATGATGAGTGACTGGTTGCATTCAGTAAGCTGCAGCAGATTCGCGGCTGATGTCGCGTGTTCTAAATAAACATCGCTTGAGAGTTCTAGAGATTAGCTCTCTTCTCTCTCTCTCTCTTCTTGTTTCTTTTTTTTTCGGCTTACGTTATAGAATATCTTTCTTTCCGGTTTTTCTGGTGCTGGCTTAGAATCGGGGTCGGCTCAGATCCGAGTAAATACGGTATTACATTCATAAGCGTGTACAGGTGTGTGTGTGTCCTCCATAACTCTAACTTCCAATCCGCATCATACGCACATATTTATGCAAAAAGTGCGCTTCAAACAAGACTTACTGCGGCCACGAGCCACGAGAGTGTACTCTTATCTCTCCCGCCATACCGGCCACATAAGGTTTAGGCAACTGTACCTATCTTAGCGCGACCTATGGCCCTATATGTCCCTAGCCAGTTTAACCGTCTCCCGCAAACTCCCTTTGGTGAAACCGGTAGAAGCGGTGTGCCTGTTGAAATCCACGTGCACGTGTCATGTGTTTCAGCAGTCAACTCAGCCGACAAAAAAAAAGAAAAAAAAGGATGGATATATCTTTTTTTCCCCTATTTATGATAATCTGGCGTGTAGTACACTGTAGCTAAGGGGACACGCTTCTTTCCTTGTTCTGTTGAAGGTGTTGAGAGAGAGAGAGAGAGAGAGAGAGGAAAGGGAAAAGGCAGGGAGGTTAACCAGAGAAAAAGATCCGGTTGGCTGCCCTACGCTGGAGAGAGAGGGGAGGGGGAGGTAATGTGGTAACAAAGTAGAGATAAGGAAAGGAAGGAGCGTAGACACACAATCACAATCGGTCACTGTCACCGAATACTGTCATCGCACAGCACAGTGACACTTGTCGCACTATCAACATCTCTTTAGGCTACAGCCGCCTGTCCAATTCTGTCGCCCTCAAAAACAGCAACAGTGCCCTCGTCGCCCTCTGCTGCGATGGCTTATGATGGCGGTATTTTAAAATGAGTTAAAATGAGTTAAATGAGTTAAAAGAGAGAGAGAGTTTACGCTCTCTCTCTCTCTGTGAGAGGTCTTCGGTCAAAGCGCGCTATCGCGGTTGCGAGTGATTGTCTCTGTAAATTATATCGAGGACAGTCATAAAGAAGGTGTTGAAAAGTCTCCTCGTTACCGCAGTCCTCACACGAGGCGTCGCTGGCCCATCCAATTCGGTAAGCGAAAGACTTGGTGAAAGCCACCCCTAGCCATAGTCGACAAAGCAGGGTAGCTTCGCGACTGCAGAGTCCAGCTGGAATACAAAGGCGTAGGGAGGAGTCAAGCTGGTGGAGTCGGTAGTCCTGAAAACTTCCAGCGTTCCACAAGGAGAACGTGATGTCACGGCTGATCGTTCGAAGTTTTCGAGCGGCATCTGTCCTTGGTAATGGTATCGGCTCCTCTTCGTTCCCTTGAAGAGCCGACCGAGCAGCGTTATCAGCGTGTTCGTTCCCTATGACTCCGCAGTGACTTGGAAGCCACTGAAATGTCACGTGGTGTCCTTTCTCAGTTAAGGTATGAATGAGTTCTCTAATCTCAAATACCAGTTGTTCGTGTGGTCCGCGCCGCAGGGCCGATAGCAAAGATTGCAGTGCAGCCTTCGAGTCACTGAATATTGACCATCTTCGAGGTTGTTCTTGGCTGACCAGACGAAATGCAGCGCGAAGGGCTGCAAGTTCCGCGGCCATCGGTGTCGTTGGGTGACTTGTCTTGAAACTGATGGTGGTGGCTTTCGCTGGGAAGACCACGGCTCCAGAGAAACACTGGAGAGTTGCCGATCCATCAGTATAAATATGTACGTGTTCGGCGTACCTCTCGTGCAAAAGGAGCAGAGTTAGTTGTTTAAAAGCAGGTGATGACAGCTCAGATCTTTTCCTGATTCCTGGTACGGTGAGGTGCACTGCGGGTCGAGCCAAACACCATGGATGAATTGATGGCTTAGTTGCGGGGGTGAAGCCTGACGGGAGGCAGGTGTAATACTCCGAAATCGTAGTACAAAATGCTGCCTGCGGCCTTTCTGACGGTAGTGTTACCAGATGGTGGGAACAGGCACGGGCAACGTCCCTAATGTGCACTCTCAACACTTCTACCGCAATGTGTGTTTGTATAGGTTGGTCCCGAGCAATCGCAATAGTCGCTGCTATCGATGTGCATTTTGGCAAACCAAGACAAACCCTGAGAGCCCGAGCTTGAATAGCCTGTAGAGCACGAAGATTGGTCTGGCAGGTGTTGGTCAGTACGGGCAAACTGTATCTCAAGAAGCCCAGAAAAAGAGCCCTGTACAATTCCAACATTGCACGCACTGACATTCCCCAAGTCTTTCCTCCCAGAAACTTGAAAAGTTGGGAGATTGCTGTCAGACGCTTTTTCAAGTAGGTTACGTGCAGGCTCCATGAGAGATCTGTATCAATGATTATGCCAAGAAATGTGTGAGTCTTCTCATAAGAAATTATATGGCCATTTATTGATATGGCGTAGGGTGTCATTGGTTTGCGAGTGAACGCCATCAGTGCACATTTGTCTGACGAGATTTCAAGACCTTGGTTGCGGAGGTATATAGCTGTTAGAGTAGCAGCTTTTTGAAGTCTTGCACGTATCTGAGGACGTGTCACACCTGAGGTCCATATACATATTTCGTCGGCGTACATTGATATCTTGATCGCTGCTGGCAGATGATCAACGAGACCAATTAGTGGGAGGTTGAATAAGGTAGGGCTTAGTACACGGCCTTGAGCAACACCTCGGTACGTGTAGTGTAGTGCGGTTTTACCATCACCGGTACAGACAAAGAACGATCTCATAAAAAGGTAATGAGAGATCCATTGGAAAACTCGACCACCTAGGCCAACCATCTCAAGAGCATCGAGGATAGCCGCGTGAGATATGTTATCGTATGCCTCCTTGACATCCAAGAACAAAGCTGCAGATAATCTTTTGCGTGACTTTTGAAGCTGGATGAACGTAGCGAGATCAACAACACTATCTACTGAAGAGCGATCTCGACGAAAACCGGCCATGCAATTCGGTAACATGTTGTAGTGCTCCAGGTACCACTCCAAGCGGGCAAGGATCATATTTTCCATTATCTTTCCCACACAGCTGGCCAGCGCTATTGAGCGGTATGAGGTGGGTTCAAGTGGGGACTTGCCTTGCTTCAGGAGAGGGACCAAGCGGCTTATCTTCCATTCTTCGGAAACCATGCCATCCTGCCAAGATAAGTTGTAGAGATGTAACAGTTCTCTCCGTTCACCATCACTCAGGTTGTTCAAGGCGCGGTAGGATATTCCATCTGGTCCCGAGGATGAAGAACGCTTTCGAGCCCAGTCGTATCCGGCTTCCGATTCGATCCGACCGATCCGACTCCGATCCGACTGGGCTTTCGAGCCCAGTCGGATCTTCCTTTCATAATGGAGGAACTAGAAGCGGCTTTTGAAGGTGTTGGAGTGTCTGTAAATATAAACATGCTTCATGCATGCGGCTCTTTTTTATGTAGTGCCATTTTTTTTCTGCCAAAAAAAAAAGATGTTAATAGTTGTGCTTAGCTGCAGAGAAAAGTTCTTGCAGGCGTAGTGCCCTCTGTTCGGCAAATTATGTCACGTGGTCGTGACGTTAAAGAACACAGTAGCGATAGTGTGAAAGACAAAACTAGCTTTTATTGGGCGAACCTGTGCCCACGAAACAGGCTACACTTAAAGCACAACGAGAGCGGCGAACACAGTCGGCGATCGTCGAAAATCTGATCAGCGGGTCAAGCGCGTCGGCTTTTTACAGCAGTCCTCGAACGTTCCAGAGAGAGAGAAAAAAGCAAGGATAGGAAAAGGAAAGGCAGGGAGGTCAACCAGAAGAGCATCCGGTTTGCTACCCTACACTGGGGGTGGGGGAAGGGGGAATAGAAAGAGGAAAAGGGTAGAAAGTGAGCACTGAGTGCGCGTGGGCGGGACACTATGCACAAGGACACTATAAACGGTCTCGTAAGCCGGTGAACTTCAAGTATTGCGCTAATGCACGATTCGCTTTTCGTGCCAGTGACGGGTGTGGCCACGGTTCGGGTATCTTTGACTCGTTGAACGGTCTTAAGTCCAGTCGGTGTAAAGTTTCCCGCAGAGAGATGCGTTGTACATCGTAGCGGGGGCAGGTACACAATAAGTGCTCGATGGCCTCCTCGCACCCACAGCAATCGCACATCGGGCACATCGGGAATGTTCCAGACTAATCGTTGGGACCCGCCTGTCTTCCACGAAGTTCTGCACCATTCGCGTCAGGCGATGAAATCAGATAACACAAGGTTCGGCGTCAACAGACAGCGGATAGAAGCATCGATAACTTTCCAGAAACTTCGGATACATGCAGGCGCGTCCCGCGCTCTGCGATAACATTTTTTAGGTGGCGAAACGTGGTCGCCCGATAAAGATAAGGATTGTGGCCTACCATTGTCTTAACACGTATGTGAAACCGAGGGTCTCTCGGGGAATTTGTCTGCAAAACGACGGAATGGACTTATTTGTTTTCTTTTTTTTCGTTCAGTGGTACCGTTATCTTGGGCTGTAATACGAACACATCTCTTTTCGTGCTTGTTTTACTTGTTTTACAAAAGCCGGGAGCTATCGGGACGACTGTTTTGTGCTTGCAAATGCCCTCAATAGCGCGCGTTAGTCATTCGAAGTAAGAACGTGCTCGTGTCAACAGCCCATTCCCATGCGCTCTCAAAATCGCCTACGAGATCTCTAACCTCAATTTTTCGTTCTTTCGTTTTCCCCCCACACTTTCTTTTTTTTTACGCTGCTTCGCCCGTGAACAACCTTTGACTTCATGCCACGCATTGTGATAGCTGCCTGCTATCTCTGAGAAAATTTCTGGCTTTCATTTTGTTATTGCTTTTCTTTGTTACAACAGCCGAACAGCCGAACGCGCTTAATTTTGTGGGTTTGCTTATCTACTCCAGAGCACCAACCCGCCTCTTTTACTTTCTTCTTTTCATCGCTTGACTTCGAAAACAAGTCTTGCGGGAGCCGCCGGTAAGGCTGTACTCGCCCCTTATATTTTCGTAGATTCCGCAGACGCTCGTGAATCAGAGGACATCCCAAGATGTTCCGTTTCCTCGCAAGTTGTCGCGTGTTGCTGACTTTGGGTTCACGCACCGCATATATGTGCAGTCGTTCCCGGAAGGGAGGGTCACTGTTGCTCGTGTTTTTCTTATGGCAAGGCAAAAAAAAAAGGGGGGGGGAGAGGGGAGGTTTAAAAGCAAAAAAAGCAAAAAAAAAGACAGGAGTCAAATCTTGAAAGCAGGGTCGCCGCACCTCACTTCGCTGGTGAATTCCCAGGCCTCACGCGCTTCCGTTGGCTTCCAAAGGGGCATGGCCGACGTCCGTTCCCGCTACTGTCGTGAGATGTACCCGACCATAGTACTTTTGCAGAATCTTAGTCAGCAGGGGCCAAAAAAACTCCAAAGGTGTGATTAGTCAACACTGACCCGATCCACATTACCACGATCCACATTATTTTTTTTCTTTACTTATTTGAGCTCTTCTTTCTCGCTGAGTCAGTTTGTTTGTGCACCGAAAGGGAGTTACTGCGCCTGTAAGTTGCGAATATGCATTAGTCTAAAGTGGTCTGACCTCTCTGCCTTTCTGTAAGTAAATCTCTCTCTCTCTCTCTCCTGGTCCGAAGAAGTCCTCTATAGCTGATGCAGTTTCTTCTAAACGTCCCTTTCTTTATTTTTTGCAAACAGTGTGATTATATAATTCTTAATTATACCCGAATCTTATACTTCCGACGAATAAATCACATTTAAAAATACAAGCGATAACAACACCCGACGAGTCGTGTAACTGATAGCTGTTACGTGATGAGAGTTCTTTCTTTTTCTGTGTGTGCCTCTTTTTTTAGTGTTTATTTAGTTTAGAGAAATACATCAAACAAAAGGAAGAACAAAGAGAAGAACAGAAAAAAGGACAGAAAAATAAGCAGATCTAACACACATGTTCGAATATAGGTGAAGCGAAATATTTTCATGAAGCGGTTAATTAAATGCTAGACGACTAAATGCGATGTATACAGTCGTTGTTTTAGTACAACCCAACGTGCAACTTCGTGCGCAGTCTTGTCAGTCTAGAGATTGTGTAGCCGTAGATTTAGCGACTTCCTGCCTGCTCGTGCGACCAGTCTTTCTATTAGCGACTTCTTTTATCTACAAACTGAACAAATTGACAGCACTTTAGCGCTTTAGAAATTAAGAGAGTTGCTTCAAAAACTGTTTTCTAGATCTCACTTCAGTATTCAAGAGTCGCCAAGTATAGGCGGCCGAAACTGACTGCACACACACGCTGCGGTGCTGTGATTAATTGCATCGAAAGAACACTGTCTGCTTACAAAAATGCTTGCTTTTTTTTCTCTCACTCTTTAATTCTTCACAAAATATATTTGAACGGGTCTTAACGCTGCGGTTGCCGCATAGATACGCTAAACGCTTTCGATTGGTGAACGTTAGCAAGCGTAGAATTAAATAAATTATAATTTGTGATCAATTGCACGGTGAGATGTACAACGTAGCAGGCGAATAATGCGACATGTCAACTGCAAAAAAAAAAGGGGGGGGGGGGAGTACGTGTCGCAGCGGCTGGGCTCAATTAACGCGAAGCTCACGCGAATCTGATAGCACCGCTTCCGTATCGCGCATCTTTCGGAGAAACGCACAATGAACTGAGCTTTCATCTAAAAAAAAGCGGTGGCAACGCAGTATTTGCCCTGAATAAAGGTCACGTAATTGTCTTCGCCACGATAACAACAGGAACAAGCGCGTGCTACAGAATTTAGTTCTCTGACGAGTGCCGAACGCTAGAAAATGCGTTCTTGTGCCGAGAAAGTCAGGTTACTCGTGCTTTCTTGTAACTGTGTTGAATTTGTCTGGAACTGTGGTGTATTTGTCCAGTCTTGGTGTAAACAAACAAAAAAAGTAAAGTTGAAGCCCTCTTCACTCTGCTGGTAAATTTACCGTTTATTCCTCACCTGCACGGTCACTGAACAAACGTAGAACATTTCGGTAGATTTGTTACGCCATGCTGGCTGATGTTATAGTGTTCCAAGCCACCTACATTATTTGAATGTCACTCGACAGTCTCTCACCGTCTCACTTATTGCATAAACCTTTTTTCTTTAATTTAAACGTGGATGTATGAAAATGGCTTGAAACGTTCCTCACTAACCGCGCGCAATTCGTTACAGTCAACGAGCAGTCTTAATTCCGTCCCTCTTTTGGTATTTTAATGTGTCCCTCAGGGGTCTGGTCTTGGTCCACTTTGTTTTTTTAATATACATCAGTCACTTACCTCTTCATGTAACCTGCATAATTCGGATGTTCGCTGAAGACTGCATGATTTCATACCATTAACAATGACACTGATACTTCGCAACAAAATCTCAACCATGTGCAGTCTTGGTGTGCCCGTTGGCTAATCTCTCTCAATCAAAAAAAAAAAAATGTAGACATGTGTCATTTACGCGTAGTCGTAAACCCTTCTCGACTTCTTACAGAATAAGCAACATTATTATTATTATTATTATTATTATTATTATTATTATTATTATTATTATTATTATTATTATTATTATTATTATTATTATTTGGTTGGAACACATATACACAATTAACAGGAAAGGGAAAGCGAGGAGCAAGCTGACAACTGCCACCGGAAGGGGCACAACGCCTGCCTACTATTCTGAAGGGAGGTGACAGCAACGCAGAAATGGAAGATAGGAAGGAGGGGAGGAAAGAGGAAAAGAATAGCAACAGGACAAATATAAAGAATAAAGTAGAACACACAGTAAAGATCACACACAGTATTGCCAGGTCACTGAAGGTCATGCTACTACATAATGTTGAATAGAATAGTTTAGACGCTACAAACGGGAACCTAAGTTAGTTGACTCTGGAAAAGTAAGTAGGGCGCAATGAGCCTGATCATGTTTAGACGCACAACCACTGGGGTATAAACATTCCTCGAGTGCCGCACACCGCAGGCCAAGGAGATTATAGTTTCTCACTAGCGACATGCGCTGCGCACTGAAAGTGGGACACTCAAATATAAGGTGCTGAAGTGTCCCGCAGCAGCCACAAGAGGTACACGATGAGCTTGCCACACGTCCTTGTCTGTATAAACGTTCGTGCACGTTTGCGCAGCCCAGCCTCAGCTTGAGCAGTTGTGCTCTAGCGCGACGAGGCAAGCCTCGACCACGAACACGGGGCGGGAACGTTCCATTTGCGACGCGCTGATCTGGATGCTGCTTGAGTAGGTGGCAACGAATCAGCAGACGAGCGTCATCAAGTTTGCACGTAATTTCTGGGCAGTCACAGTTGTTATGAACGCAACTTGAAGCGAGCCGATCAGCCTCTTCGTTTCCGGCGATTCCTACGTGTGAAGGTATCCATTGAGCAACGAGAAATACCCCACGTGAAGAAATTTTGCTCGCAGAGTCGGTAATGCTGCGCACAAGTGGAAAATCAATCTCCCTGCGCTGTAACTTTCTAAGGGCAGCATGGGAGTCCGTAAAGATGGCAACCTTCGATGTAGTTAACTCCTCTTGCACGTATTTCAGTGCAACTATAATCGCTGCTAGCTCCGCAGTTGTTGACGAAGTTGGATGAGGTATTTGAAAGATACGCCGTACTTGAGTCGAAGGGCAGAAAAACGCTGCAGAGGCGCCTTGGCCGTCGCCGTGTACAGATGCATCTGTGAATACTTGTACATAATCTGGAAACTTTTCGAACATGTGAGACTGAGCCAATTGGAATATTGTCGAAACAGGCATATCAGACTTTTTGTGCATGCCAGGGATTGTGAGGTAAATGGGGAATACATGTTTCGTGACATCTTTTGGAGGCGGAGACGTAACTGAAGCAGCATGTTCAGAAATGTCAGTGATATTCATAGATATAATACCGCCATTTTCCCCCTGCGAGATAACGGGTGGTGAATGATACGATCAAGGATCGACCATTCGATGCGCGGTGCAGACACTCAATGTGATATAGAGCTCTCTGGTCTGCTTGCAGCCTCAGGGGTAACTGATGCGCTTCAGTGAGTAATGCAATAGATTGCGCCTCATGAGGTAATCCAAGTATTAGTCGAAGCGCAACGCGATGATCTCGCTCCAGTTGTGCCATCAAACTAGGTGGTATGTTCAGAATTGGTAACGCTTACATCATGCCTGAGAGTACAGATGACTGGTACACCTGGAGAGCCGTTGTTTGGTCGCAGCCAGCCCCTCTAACAGTCAAAGCGGCCACATACTTAAGTATGGAGTGCGATTTGCGTCGTGCAGATTTAACGGCAGGACGCCAAGAGATGCGATCATCCACAATTAACCCCAAATAATGGTGTTGTCGCACCCAGTTTATAGGCGTTTCGTCAAGATACAGTCGGCTCATTGTTCGATGAGCGCGTTGTTTAGGGTGATATGCTATTGCTGCCGACTTAGCAGGTGATATGAGCAGGCCAACTTCACTCCAGTACTCCGAGGTAGCGTTTAGAGCTCTTTGCAGACTTGCACGAAGCCGCGGACCAAGGTGCGAAGGACCGCTTATCCACAGAGCAATGTCATCTGCGTAGACAGCTATGCTCATAGGGAAGTCACTGTCCCGAGGTAAACGACTTGGAAGCGCGGCGAATATGGTGTTCAACAAAAGCGGCGATAATACGCTGCCCTGTGGGACACCGCACTTCACATTTCGGTATTCACTAGTTACTCCTCCGACACGCACTTTCATCCGGCGCTCCGATAGAAAATTATGCACAAAGTGGCCGGAGCAGACGACCCGAAATTCCCGCGGTTGCAAGGGCGAAAATAATCGCCTTATGCGGAACTGAATCGAAAGCTTGCTGTATGGCTAGGAAGAGCATGTAGGCGGAATGCTTGTTTCCTTTAGCAAATTTGAGCGCTGAGACGAGGTCTGATATGCTTTCCAGAGCTGAAAGGCGGCGACGAAAGCCATTCATGACATCAGGGAAAAAAATTCAGCTCCTCTAGCCTGACATCTAAGTGAAACAAGACCATTCGCTCCATTAACTTGATGGCATTTTAAGTCGGGGATATTGGCCGGTAGGACTTGAGGTGCCTTGCAGGACGCCCGGGCTCTAAAATTGGTATCACCACGGACGATTTCCATTCAGCAGGGATTTTACCGGTTCTCCATACTTCATTATACTCGTCCAATATACGGTCATGAAAACTCTTATCAACTTTCCGCAATGCTTGATACGTCACACCATCTTCGCCTGGAGCAGTGCGGCGTTTGGAGAGGCTCAGCACGTGTTGCAGCTCCTCAAGAGTGAAATCTGCCTCGTCCATCTGGCAGGCTGGACCGTAGGAAGCGGTTATGGTGCTGTGACTTGTCAGAGAAGGAAGGTCGCCATTTGTGGTGTCACTGGATGCAGGAGAGACGAAAACCAACAAACCCCTAGAAACAGTAAAATCATTCAAGTACTTCGGCGTCTTAATTTCCTGTGATTACAACTGGGGCACACATATCAACGGCATAGTATCATCGGCGAGCAAAACACTCGGCTTTATGAGGCGCCACTTGTGTCATGCCCCTCACGATGTCAGACTTGTGGCGTATACAAATCACTTATCAGGCCTCAAGTCCAATATGCGTCAGCAATCTGGAGCCCATATCAAAAATATCTTGTTATAATGCACTTGAGTCCTTCCAAAATTCGTGCAGCAAGTCTGTCCTGTCCTGGACTGTTCAGTGTGTGGCGCTGTAGAGACTATAGAACATGTGCTCGTGGTGTGCCCTGAGTATGCGCGAGGAAGACTGACATTGGCAGATACATTGAGACATTTCCACAATGGACCACTGTCGGAGGACCTCTTGCTAGGCGCGTGGCCACAGAGTTGGCAGACGACAGAGACAACGCGTGCACTTTCACGTTTCCTAGGTGACACGGGCCTGGACTCACGCCTGTGATACCAGTTGTGTAATGTGTCATTCACCTCGTTCCTCCCATTATCATCCATCATTGTTACCCCTTTTCTTCCCCTCTTCCCCCTTCCTTACGTAGAGTAGCAGGCCAGATGCTCCATTATCCGGCCGACCTCTCTACATTTTCCAATCATTAAAATACTTCTCGTGCAGCAAGATACATTCATTCATCCTACTCATATGACGAAAGCATATCAGCCTTAAATGAAAAATCCGAGTTACAGTCGCTCTCGCACCGCCGTAAGATAGCCAGTGTTGGTCCTTTCATAAGCTGTTCTACAGGTCACTTAATCGTATGCCGCACATCATCCCACCCGCATGAATATCAAAACGCGCTGGTCATCCGCTCCAAGCTTTTAAACCACACTTTCACACAACTACTTTCTCTGCGTCATTTTTCTCTCGAACAGCGACAGATTAGAATGCCCTCCCCCACCATGTTTTATCTACAAATAATCACCATATGTTCAATGGTGATGTTTCTTCTCTGTTGCCAAATGATTTACCCTTTCTTGTACAAATTCAGCATTTAACGTATGGTTTTGATTGTATGCAATTGCAATGTATTTAACTTTTTTTCAAATGTTCCGCTCGTTATTATTTTGAATTGTCCATTCCCGTTGTTTCTTCTGTTTTACCAAAATAATTCATGTTTCTTATAGACATTCATAATTTCTCGCGTGTATGTTTCTGTTAACACAGTGTATCTACCCCTTTTCAAGTGTCCCATTGTTTATCATGTTGAATTGTCCGTTGAATGATGTACCCCATCCCTTATGTAACACCCCTGATATGGGAGCCTCTAAGGAAATAAAATGGCCTGACCTGACTGACAGTTTTAGCGACATTGCAGCAGAATTTAGCGATACTTCAGCGACTCCTTTGTATCCGTTCGGCGGTGCATCATTTAAAAAAACGTTGGCAACCCTGCTCCTGCAATTTTTTATGCAGTGCACTGCTCACAAGCTATGTCGAAATGCAAACATCAATTCAGGAGGATTCACACAGTCAGACGTCGACTCAAGAGATGCCACGAGGACAAAGGCGATGCTTGATGCTTCTGGTTAGGGGAGGCACATGCGTCCGCAGGGCTTTTCATTAGGGGAGCCAAAAGCCTGCAATCTTTGACCAATGCTGAATGATCGAAGCACACAGCTGGTAGTCAGCTCAATGGTCTGCTCAACAAAAGGCGCTCGCGCATGGGACACGGAGCTAACGACATGTGCACTGGATCGCCCCCCCCCCCCCTCCCATAGTAGGCAAGGGGAAGGCGCGGGGGGAGGAGGATATGACCCTCCCCGGCCCTTATGCGGGGACGTAGGCAAATAAAGCTAAGAAAGACAACAGAAGCTAATAGCATACCTATGCAAACTTCCTAGTAGGCATACAATAAGAACAGCTTCGGTTAAATTGAGAGTGAAGCTCTACAGGCTCGAGCAAGAGAGAGAGAGAGAGAAAACAAGGGTAGGAAAGGCAGGGAGGTCAACAAGAACAGCCTCCGGTTTGCTACCCAACACTGGGGGTGGGGGAAAGGGGAATATAAAGAGGAAGAAAGGGAGAGAGTAAGCACCGAGTACATGTGGGAGAGACACCATACACAAGGACACTATAAACGGTCTCTTAAGCCCGTTCACTTCAAGTACCGCACTAGTGCACGAATCGCTTTTCGAGCCAGTGACGGTTGTGGCCACGGTCCGAGTATCTTTGACTCGGTGAATGGTCTCGAGTCCAGTCGTCGTAAATTTGCCTGCAGAGAGAGGCGTTGGGCATCGTAGCGAGGGCAGGTACACAATAGGTGCTCGATGGTTGCCTCGCACCCACAGGAGTCGCACATCGGGCTCTCGGCCATTCCCAAACGATAGAAGTATGCGTTCCTAAACGCCACTCCCAGCCACAAGCGGCATAGTAAGGTTGTTTCACCGCGGGAGAGGCTAGATGGCAGTTGTAGCCGTAGCGTGGGGTCCAGTTTATCTAATCTGCAATTGAAGGCACTTGAAATCTAGAGATCTTGTGACTTCTTGCGTGCAAGTAGGCGAAGTTCTCTGGCAGCGTCCGACCTCGCCAAATGTGTTGGACGCGTCTTGGTATCTTCGTGGGCACACCGGGCAGCCTTGTCAGCTAGGTTGTTGCCGACGATGCCACAGTGAGCACGAATCCAATGAAATATAATGTGGTGTCCTATTTTCAAAGCATGGTGGTGCAGTTCCCTGATGTCAGATGTCATCTGCTCGTAAGTTCTGTGACGTAATGCAGACTTGATTCTGTGAAGGGCTGCCTTAGAGTTACAAAATAGGAACCATTTCTCTGCTGGCTCTTCGGTGATGTACATCATAGCGGCATGGAGAGCTGCAAGTTCTGCCGATGTAGATGTAGTCGTGTGCGACAATTTGAATTTAACTGTAACGTTCTTGGCTGGAACGACGAATGCGCGCAGTTGAGCTGCTAGGTGAGGTCGAACCATCGGTATATATATGAATGTGGTCATGCTACCTCTGGTGCAGTGATAGGATCGTAAGTTGATTCAGAGCCGGCGCTGGATGATTGGACTTCTTTGTAATTCCAGGAATAGCAAAATTCACTTGAGGCTGTCGCAAGCACCACAGGGGAGAGGAAAGCTTCGCCACCGGTGTAAAAGATGCCGGTATGCACTCTTGATGAGCGCTAATCACTCGTGAAAAGGTCGCTTGAGGTCTCTTGGCTGGTAGGGAGGCTAAATGATGGTCGGGGATCCTTGTCAGATGGCGAATGTGCGCTCTGAGAGAGTCGACAGCTACGTGTGTCTGGATTATATGGTCTCCCGCGATGGCGATTGTTGCTGCTGTTGAGGTGCACTGAGGCAGCCCTAAACACGTGCGTAGGGCTTGACCCTGTATGCTCTCCAGGGCGCGAAAGTTCGTCTTGCATGCATTTGACAACACTGGTAGGCTGCAACGTAGGAGTCCGAGAAACAAAACCCTGTACAGCTGCAACATAGAATGGACTGGTGTACCCCAGTTTTTCCCGCAGAGAAATTTGAAGACCTGAGCAATCCCAGGTAGCACAAAAGAGATACGTAACGTTTTCGTAGCGTTTATCCAAGACGATAAAAACGGGTTAAAGAAGACACGAATGAGAAAACTTCGGCGGGAAAACGTCGTATATCTCTGCTAATGTCCGGCTTAATTACTTTCTTGAGACGATCTAGAACAGGTCTGCAAGACGTATTCGAAAAGCTGGTCTAGAAATAGGATTGGGAAAGACACAAGTAATCCCTTTGCCAAAACTATTCGTAACCAATTTCTAAACGTTTTTAGGAGGTTATCAAAAAGCTGGTCTAGAAGTGGTCTTGAAAGGTTTACGATCATCTGAAGCTAATTTTCGCGGGTGACGGGTGAGTGAGTGAAGAAGCTTTTATTGTAGGTCCGGCGAGGACGCGAACTCGTCGCGCACCCGGCTAGTGCCACGTCGGGACCGGCAGGTCTAGCCCACCGGCCCGGTCGCGGGCACGCCGGACGGCCAGGATTTGCTTTTCTAGAGCGGGGCTACGCAGAAGCGAGTCCCACTCCTCCTTGATGAACTTGGGGTATGTCGACCCGCACTCCCAGAGCATGTGAGGTAGAGTGGAGGTCTGCCGCAGGAGGGGCAAGCGTCGTCGCGATACACGTCCGGGTAAGCCTCGTGGAGAACGGACAGACACGGATACGTACTGGTCTGCAGAAGCCTAAGAGAAACAGCTTGCGCCCTATTCAACCTGGGGTGAGGGGGTGGAAAGACCCTTCTGGGCATGTAGAAGAATGTAATAATCTCGTTGTGAGTAGCGGGTTAGATCAGACATCGTTGTTCAAAACACGCGCTTAGTTTCGGGTCACGCGACTGGCCTATGCCGCGCAGACGTCGTCAGCCGAACCCGTCGGCACGGCCTAGGCCAATCGCGTGAGGTGAAACTGATCGGGCTTTTCGAACAACGATCTCCAATCGCGCCCCAGATGAGTAGAAGCGTCGGTGTTCACTGTAAGAGCCATGGCACAGTGCCAAGCACTGTTCCCCGCATGGCCGGCGCATCCTCTACCAAGTCCCACAAAAATAAGCCTGTTAGGAATAATGAATCCTTAATACCACCTTTAGTAAGCTACGATGCTTACAACCAAAATGGGAATGACATCCTGCAAAGAACAAATGGTCACGACTTGGCAGGCGGCAAGACCAAGCCCTTCATGCCAAGAGTGCATGAAATGAGAACATTGTGACCAAGCAAAAACACTTTATTAAAATGTAATGCTTATGCAAGCTTCGAACAAACTGTGTGAGAAATGCAAATAGAAGTAAAAGTACATCAACAATGACAAAAGTCGCAGAAAGGATTCGTAATGAACTCGAAAGTGAACATTCACTAGCACATAAACAAAATTCCAAGTACACATACAAAAATGAACAGAAGAACCTGGAGTGTACTAAAGTTTCTCATTTATCATAGTAAAGAGCACGTGCTATTAGATGGACTAGAGTTATGCAGAAGTGACATCGGAGCGAATGGAAGTAGACTGAAAAATGCAAGAGTATGAATCGGATGGTAACTGCCTCCAAGCAATGTTACCAATCAGCTAGAAGCTTGAAAAGAGCACAAAAAGAAATACCACCGCATACCATCATAAAATAATCCTGTGACAGAAATTAAAAAATGGGAACAAGCAAAATTGGAAATATCGCCTTTAGGATATATCAAAGAAGGTAATGGCGAGAAATGTAACCATACAACAAAAAAGCAATAAAGTGAAATTAGTACAGTATACTTAAACGGGGGATTCAGTGTAACAAGTGAACACTACTGTAGTACAGCGAACGATGAGACAGTAATGCTGCATCTTGCCACTCCAGAACGTGAGAAATGAACATGCAAGCCTCATATTAGTAACTTACATAAACATGGAAATAAACTGGAATGCACTGGTAGCTGCATTTGTGTAACAAAGGAAGCAATGGTCGTAATAAATAGTAAGTGTTTTATCTAAAAAACCCTGTACAAGAGGCAAAGTTGTACCTCTCTGGCAAAAACAAAGTTGCAACGAATAATTTGCAAACCAGCAAATACATTAATTAGCACACTGACATGTCACACTTTGCGCACATCGTCAGTCTCCTAAAGTAAAAAGAAAGCACTCTGAATGAGAAAAACGTTTAACACATGTAGCCCAGAACAAATTCTTTACCAGTTCACCCACACTTTCACATCCAAAAACATTTGCCACAAAGTCCAGGCACACTTCCACTGATGTTTACCAATTCACCCCCACTTTCACGTCCAAAAATATTTGGCACACAGTCGAGGCAGATCTTCATAAATAAACAGCTTGAGCGCACCCTACTGATTATTCTGCAGTCCCGCTGGAAATAGAACTGCCGCACAAGCTGGTAGTGGTTTAAATGTAGACACACTTGCTGCCCTGGACAGGTATGCTCAGATATCTGCACTGGTGCTCCGTTTTGTGAAGTAGACACATTGATGCACTACGCTGGTAGTTGAAATGTTTTGAATGCACAAGTATTGGCTTCACCAGAAAGACTTGCCCACATACCACCACTGGCATATATATGCACTTGCTCTTCACTCAGTAGCATTGAACTTAAAGTGTTCCCTATGTGGGAGCCATGTGTAAAACCGGTGTCACACGACCACTCTCGATCGCGATCAAGCCCGATCCGGATCGAAATTATCGATGCGACTGGGATCACTCTCATAGCTTGCGCAAAGGAGCCAATCACGACCGAGAAATTCGATTTGTAACCGATTGGATAGCGGTTAAAAGAGCCCCGTGTGAAACCGGTATCAAATAAAGCACAGGCGTACGCTAGGAAAATGTGTTGCACAAGGACAAAGAACTGCGGCATGCCCTGGTGTGCGAAGCGCGCGAACAGAACACAAATAAAAAAAAAACCGCGCGAGCGCTTCGCAAACTCCATGCGCACACATTGCACCCGCATGAACTCGGCAGGCCGCCGACGAAGTAAAGCGCGAAGGGCGCACAGCGTACATTCCGACACATGTCCCAAACGGCAAACAATCGTACTACCTGAAGCATACTCGACTCACGTACGCAGTATCCACAAGCGAGTTATGCAGCGTACATGCTGTATCCATTCGCCAAGTAGTAAAATTGATAACAAGCACAAAGCTACAAGGGACTCAATACATTAATACCATTTGGGGCGTCAAATAAAATAGAATTGGGCCGTTTCATATATTGGACACAATATATGGACACACGTGGTACCCCGTAAGACCATGAAATACCGCTCACGTGGGTAAAGGGGGCGAAAACACAATCGAGAACCTGAAGCGTAAACGATAAAAGCACGGTACATATGGTGCACGCAAAATTCTGTCAGTGCGCTGTAGCGCGAGGGAAGAAAATAGGGCGAGCACTTGACCTCACCTTTTGGGATACCGTACTAGTACTGAATCATTAAAAAAAAAAGCCTGTTTGAACCGGTTATCTTGTCTGCAACACTCTTGCTAAACGGGAGACTAAAATACCACGATGACGGCTCTATTGCGGAGATTGGCAAGGTGCGCACAGACAGCAATTTTGCCATCTTTCTTCGCATTCTGCAAAATGCTTTCTTGTTAGGATCACGCATAGCGGCCGATCCCGACGCTAGGGACACACAGGCACGATTCCTTCCTTCTAAATTTCGTCGTTATACTGCCCTTAACGCCTGAATTACAGCGTCAGTGAAAAGGCGCCTCAAATAACATGACAATGAACTTGAAGAGCTGATTAGTGCCCTCCACTCGGCGCCCTGCAATTGAAAACGCTACTGATTTCCAAATTAAAACTACACAAACAGATCGCACAACCCAAACTAATCACAGAATGTCGTTTTCTTGACGGCAAAACACTGTAACACTTACATGACAAAGGGCAGCGGCGGCACATTCAGAACAGCCGCAAACGCACCACAGCGCAATGCAAGTGCGATAACGCTATTATGCCCGGCTCAGGCACGTACCCAGGATTTTTTTTCGGGGGGGGGGGCACCACCTCCATCATCATCATCATCATCACCACCATCATCATCATCATCATCATCGTCGTCGTCGTCATCATCATCATCATCATCATCGTCGTCGTCATCATCATCATCATCATCATCAGCCTGTTTTATGTCCACTGCAGGACGAAGACCTCTCCCTGCGATCTCCAATTACCCCTGTCCTGCGTCAACCGATTCCAACTAGCGCCCGCGAATTTCCTAATTTCATCCCTCCACCTTGTGTTTTGTCGTCCTCGATTGCGTTTCCCTTCTCTTGGTACCCATTCTGTAACCCTAATGGTTCAACCTTTATCTAACCGGCGCTTTACATGACCTGCCCAGCTACATTTTTTTCCTCTTGATGTCAATTAGAATATCGTCTATAGCCGTTCGATCTCTGATCCAAACCACTCTCTTTCTCTCTTAACGTTATGCCTAGCAATCTTCGTTCGATCGCTCTTTTGCGTGGTCCTTAAGTTGCTCTCAAGTCTCTGCCCCATATGCACTGGCAAAATGCACTGGGAAATGCACTGGCAAATGCATTGGCACTGGACATATTGAACTGGCAAAATGCACTGATTGCACACGTTACTTTTCAATAATAATGGTAAGTTTCCAGTCAGGAGCTGGAAATGTCTGCCGTATGCTATCCAACTTATTTTTATTCTTCTGTGAATTTCCTTCTCATGATCAGGGTTCCCTCTGATTAATTCACCTAGGTAAACGTACTCCTTCACAGTCTCTATAGTGGCCGACTGGCCATCCTGATCTCTTGTTCCTTTGCCCGGCTATTTATCATTATCTTCATCTTCTGCATAATATTATTCAACCCCACTTTTACACTCTCTCTGCTAAGGTCTCCAATCATTTGTTGTAACTCGTCTGCATTGTTGTTGAATAGAACAATGTCATCGGCAAACCGAAGGTTGCTCAGATATTTGCCGTCGATCCTTACTCCTAAGCCTTCCCAGTTTAATAGCTTGAATTCTTCTAAGCACGCAGAAAATAGCTTTGGAAAAATTGTGTCGCCCTGTCTGACCCCTTTCTCTATAGGTATCTCCCTGCTTTTCTTGTGTAGAATTAAGGTAGCTGTAGAACCTCGTAGATATTCTAACGTGAAAGACGAGTCAGTAAGACGAGAAACTATTTACAGATTATATTTACAACAACGGTTGCAGCGCTGACCGGTTAGATTCACAGCGCGAGCCCAGTTCGTTCTTCCTGCTCTTTTCTGGAGTGATGGCGCCTACGCGCCTCGTTTAAACAAACAGATACCTCACACATGTAGCAATATTTTCCTAGCTTTTTACTTAAGCGTTCTGTACTAATTGATTACGTAGTGCCTCTACGATTGCTGGTATCTCTACTGAATCAAATGCCTTTTCGTAATCTATATAAGCCACATAGAGAGGCTTATTGTACTCTGCAGATTTCGCGATAACCTGGTTGATGACATGGATGTGATCCATTGTTACGTATCTCTTCCTGAAGCCAGCCTGTTCCCTTGGTTGACAAAATCCAGTGTTAACCTTATTCTATTGGAGATTATTTTGGTAAATATTTTATATAATACTGGTATAATTCTTTAACGTCTCCTTTTTTTGTGGATTAGTATAATGTCTGCATTCTTCCAGTTTTCTGGGACCCTTGCAGTCGATAGACACTTCGTATAAAGAGCCGCCAGTTTTCCAAGCATTATGTCTCCTCCATCTTTGATTAAATCGACTGTTATTGAGGCTGCACTTCGCAGCCCGGACATGGATGAACAATTCTGGGCTGTCCAGCAGGCTCACGATGTGGCCGTGAGGCTTGGCCTTCCGGTCCCGACGTGGGAGCGGCCCGCTTAGTGATTAATTATCACTACTTGCAGGACCAAATAAAGTTTTCCTTCCTTCCTTCCTTCCACCTTATCCTGCCGCTCTTCATCGTTTCATGTCTTGCAGGGCCCTTCTGACCTCATCGCTAGTTATAGGAGAGTTTCTGCATCCTGTTCATTACTGTTTCTAAGTGAACTCTCGTGACTCCTCTGGGTACTGTATACATGTCAGCTTAGAATTTTTCCGCCGCTTTTACTATATCTTCGAGATTGCTGATGATATTATCCTTCTTATCTTTTAGTGCAAACATCATGGTTTGTCCTATTCCAGGTTTCTTTTTTACTGATTTCAGGCTGCGTTCATTTTTTACGGCTTCTTCAGTCTTTCTCATGTTATAGTTTCGAATATCAGTTATTTTCGCCTTGTTGATCAGTTTTGACAGTTCCGCGAATTGCGTAACGCTGTGCGGCCGCCAGTCCCATACAACCGCGTAGAGCGCAGGACTCTGCGATTCTAGACGTACTGCGCTCACTGCGAAAGGTTAGAAAAACACCCACATAAGCACAGCAGAGAAGTGGCTACGTGAGGTGGTTCGACCGATAACTGTAGAAGCGTATTCAAAACAAGTAATCGTTCTCCACTTCCGGCGGCCTTTTCTCTACTTCCTTTTTAAATAAAGAGATGTTGATCCATAAATTTTCTCATAAACAACGGTTAACTTTTTTATTATTCGCTTTTGCTTGCAGTTTGGTTGTTGCCTTGGCTCTCCCTTAGTAGATCGCTTAATTTCTCAACTCCTTGCGATTTTTGTTTCCAGTTGCCAATTTTGCACGAAAAGTGCTATACAGTTAGGGAAAAACAGACGAGGTAACGGGCGACAGTCATCTTGCTTATGGGTTTAAGGGTTATTGCAGGGTTTCATGATAGACGCTCTTTCACATTATTTTATTTCCCACCTTATCTAACCCATATCACGTGTATATGGTTCCGGGAATCTGCCAGCGTCGGGGCGAGCCGTAACTCAAGGAAACAATGAAGCAAAGGGATAAGTTGAACGCAATTGACGTTTTCTCCGGCCGCAACTCGTTCCATGAGAGTACAGACCAGCTGAGTAACAGCCGTATCCCTCTCATGGTCCCAGGATCAGCCTAAACAAAGAAGGTTGAATTAACAAAAGCAACAGCTATGCGCGTGACGGTTGAATAGATGGTGACAACTGAACGCATCTCGAGTTAATCGCGCGGGTGCGGAATCTACGAGAAAACTGTCCTTCACATTACAAGAGATGCCGATAACTACCACCATCTAAAAGTAGTGAAAAAGGCAGCATAATGCTGACCGATGAACAGCTGCGAAGCCTCAACATTGATCTGGCGGCGCTTTAGGAATGTGTGAGGAGTGGTGGCATGGGTGGGGAGGGGGGGGGGGGGTATGCCACTTGATTTCGGGGGGGGGGGCCCGGGCCCCCCCCGGGCCCTCCCTTGGGTACGTGCCTGGCCCGGCTCAAACAGATCGCACAACCCAAACTAATCACAGAATGTCGTTTTCTTGACAGCAAAACACGGCAACACTTACATGACAAAAGGCAGCGGCAGCACATTCAGAAGAGTCGCAAACAGACTATAGTGCCATGCGAGTGCGATAACGCAACTATGCCAGGCTTCACGAATAACGTGGCCGCCTTGGTCAGATAACAATTGAAAACACTACTGATTTCTGAATTAAAACCACACAAACAATTTCGCACAACCCAAACTAATCACAGAATATCGTTTTCGTGACAGCAAAACACTGCAACACTTACATAGCAAAGGGAAGCGGCAGCACGTTCAGAACAGCCGCAAACACACCACAGCGCAATGCGAGTGCGGTGACGCGACGACGCCATGACGACGCGACTATGCCCGGCTCGCCCGGCTGCCCGGCATCACGAATCACGTGGCCACCTTGGTCACATGATAACTAAAGAGATAGAGCGAGTCATATAAAGTCGTTTTCAAAACGTATTCACCCCTCGTTTTTAAGCTGCCTGGCTTCCAACGTTATCCAAACGTATTCACCCCTCGTTTTTAAGCTATCTTGTTTGGAACGTCTTTGATGCGTCGATTTTGGTCAAAAATTCGTTTCAGACGTTGAATCCCTTAATACGACGTTTTCAAGACTTTGTGTGCTACCTGGGATGTCGACTAACTTCTTCAGATAGACGCAGTGAGGGCTCCACGAGAGGTTGCGGTTAATGATGACGCCTAGAAAGCCATGTGTCTTAACAAAGGATACAGCTTGACCATTGATGGTAACAGGATACGATGACATTTGTTTGCGCGTAAAACCAAGTAATGCGCACTTTTCAGTAGACACACTGAGGCCTTGTTCTCGGAGATAAGACGCCGCATGGTTGCCGCCCGCTCAAGCCTGGCTCTTAGCTGAGGGCGAGTCACCGCAGAGGCCCAGATGCAGATGTCGTCGGCGTATATTGAGACATGTACTGTTTGCGGAAGGTAATCCGCTATTCCTACCAAGACGAAGTTGAGCAAAATAGGGCTCAACACTCCACCCTGCGGCACACCACGACAGATGTAATGGTCTGAAGTTGGGCCGTCTTCGGTCTATAAGAAAAAAACGCCTCTCAGTCAAATAGTCCCGAATCCATTTATATATCCGGCCACCCACTCCAACAGCCTCAAGTGAGTTCATTATAGCCTCATGGGCGACGTTGTCGTATGCTCCTTTTATATCTAGAAAAAGCGCCGCAGATAGGCGCTTGAGGCTTTTTTGATTTTGGACCCATGTCACGATGTCAATGACGTTGTCGATGGACGTGCGACCTTGACGAAAGACTGTCATGGCGTCCGGATAGATGTTGAATCGTTCCAGGTACCATTCCAAGCGAGCAAGAATCATTCTTTCCATCACTTTGCCGACGCAGCTCGAAAGTGCAATCGGACGATAAGATGAGATCTCAAGCACAGACTTTCCAGGTTTCAGAATGCGGATCAAGCGGCTCGATTTTAATTGTTTAGGAACGGCGCCGTTCTGCCAAGACTCATTGTAGTAGTTGAGCAGCTCATCACGTGCGTCATGTCCAAGGTGGCATAGGGCAGCATACGTGATGCCATCAGGTCCTGGTGACGAAGAACGCCTGCAGGTCACCAACGCAGCATCGAGCTCTTCGAGTGAAAATAGCAAGTTCATTTCTGGTACACGTGCCTCAGGGATCTCATTCAATGCTGCGTCAGTACTGATGGCCATGGACCTAGCAACCCGTGCACAGAACTCTTCAGCCACTTGAAGTTCCGAGCGGAGTTGGTAGAGGGCCAGAGCAGCGAAGGGCTTCCTTTGATGTGGAGATGAGCGAAGACCCCTAACCGTTCTCCATATGTGCGAGAGCAATTTTCGGGGATCAAGCGACTGACAGAAAGTTTTCCATCGCTTATCTTCCAATTTATCCATGTGATGCTGGACTTTCTTTTGTATGCGTCGTGAAGCCCTCAGATCCAAGATGGACCTCGTGCGCCGGTACCTCCTCTCCGCCTGTCGGCGTGCCGCACGCAGCCTCTCCAGTTCAATGTCGAAGTCTGTTCGCCTTACTGACCTTGTAAGCGAGCAGATGGATGTTTTCAATGCCTTTCCGATTGCTTCTTTACAATACTTCCAGGTCACGAACGGCATGCGCGTTATCAGCATGACAGAGCATATTCTCGACAGGAAAGTAACGAGCGCAGCGTTTTCAAGAAAAGAAATGCGGGCAAGATATATTATGATTATTGTTGTATGGCAAATATACACCGCAAAGGGTGTAAACTTTTCTTAGAGTGTCATCATCATCATCAGCCTGGTTATGCCCACTGCAGGGCAATGGCCTCTCCCACATTTCTCCAACAACCCCGGTCATGCGCTAATTGTGGCCAAGTTGTCCCTGCAAACTTCTTAATCTCATACGCCCCCCTAACTTTTTACCGCCCCCTGCTACGCTTCCCTTCCGTGGGAATCCAGTCCGTAACCCTTAATAACCATCGGTTACCTTCCCTCCTCATTACATGTCCTGCCCATGCCCATTTTTTTTCTTGATTTCAACTAAGATGTCATTAACTCGCGTTTGTTCCCTTACACAATCTGCTCTTTTCTTATCCCTTAACGTTACACCCATCATTCTTCTTTCCATAGCTCGTTGCGTCGTCCTCAATTTAAGCAGAACCCTTTTTGTAAGCCTCCAGGTTTCTGCCCCATACGTGAGTACTCGTCAGACACAGCTTTTATATACTTTTCACTTGAGGGATAGTGGCAACCTGCTGTTCATGATTGGAGAATGCCTGCCAAACGCACCCCAGCCCATTCTTATTCTTCTGATTATTTGTCTCATGATCCGGATCCGCGGTCACTATAGACCAGCCCTAAGTAGATGTATTCCCTTACCACTTCCAGTACCTTGCTACCTATCGTAAATTGCTGTTCTCTCCTGAGACTGTTAAACATTACTTTAATTTTCTACTGATTAATTTTTAGACCCACCCTTTTGCTTTGCCTCTCCAGGTCAGTGAGCGTGCATTGCAATTGGCCCCCTGACTAACTAAGCAAGGCAATATCATCAGCGAATGGGAAGTTATTAAGGTATTCTCCATTAACTCTTATACCCAAATCTTCCCACTCCATGTCTCTGAATACCTCCTGTAAACACGCTGTGAATATCATTGTAGAGCTCGTATCTCCCTGCCTGACGCCTTTCTTTATTGGGATTTTGTAGCTTTCTTTATGGAGGACTACGGTGGCTGTTGAGTCGTTATAGATATCTTTCAGCATTTTTACATACGGCTCGTCTACACCTTGATTCCGTAATGCCTCCGTGACTGCTGAGGTTTCGACTGAATCAAACGCTTTCTCGTAATCAATGAAAGCCATTCCAAGGGTTGCTTACATTCTGCACATTTCTCTATCACCTGATTGATAGTGTGAATATGGTCTATTGTTGAGTCGCCTTTACGAAATCCTGCCTGGTCCTTTGGTTGACAGAAGTCTAAGGCGTTCCTGATTGTATTTGCGATTACCTTAGTAAATACTTTGTAGGCAACGGGCAGTTAGCTGATCGGTCTATAATATTTCAAGTCTTTGGCGTCCCCTTTCGTATGGATTAAGAATATGTTGGCGTTCTTCCAATAATCCGGTACACTCGAGGTCATGAGGCATTGTGTATACAAGGTGCCCAGTTTTTTTAGAACAATCTGCCCACCATCTTTCAACAAGTCTGCTGTTACTCGATCCTCCCCTGCTGCCTTTGCCCTTTGCATAGCTCACGAGGCTTTCTTTACTTCTTCTGGCATTACTTGTGGAATGTCAAATTCCTCTAGACTATTCACTGTTCCGTTATCGTCGTGGATGCCACTGGTACTGGAAATATCTCTACAGAACTCCTCAGCCACTTGAACTATCTCATCCAATTAGTTTGTCATGCTCTTCTTTCCGTCTTTACTTCCCCTAGTGCAGGGTAGCAAACCGGAGGTTTTTACTCTGGTTAACCTCCCTGCGTTTCTCTCATTTTCATCTCTTTCTCTCTCTAACCTCAGTGAGCCCTATTATATCCCATTTGCTGCCCGCTAATTCCTCCAATAGCAATGCTATACTCGCCTCACTAGATAGCGTTAAACGTTACCAGGTTCAGATTCCAATGGCGGTCTGTCCGGACCCAGAGATTCTTAGCACCCTCTGCTGCCTCACAGGTCTGACCGCCGCCGTGGTGAGCTGCTTCAGCTGCTGGGGACTGGGGGCCGGGATTTGATCATTGTATTCATATAGGAGGTCGTGGCCAAGTGCCGTACCAGGGTGGCCAATCTTGCTCTGGTGAGGGAGTGCATTACCGGTTCTGGTCACCGGGATCAGGCCGCACTCCAGGCCTTGTTTATGCAATTTTGTCAATACGCGGATTTTTTTTAATCCGGTAGAAATTTGCGCGGCACAGGGATTCGAACAACGGTCCTCTTGCACGCGAGGCAGATGCTCTACCTCTGCGCCACCGCCGCACCGCTCCACCGCTGTACTTAGATTTAGTTGCACGTTAAAGAACCCCATGCAGGTGGTCAAATTTCCGGAGTCCCTCCCTACTACGGCGTGCTTCATAATCAGATGATGGTTTTGGCACGTAAAACCCCATAATTTTCTTACGGCTTGCCTTAGGAAGACATGCTAACAGGCGACACACTTTAATCGTAGCCGACAAGTTAATTCACAGCCAAATAAAAATAAAGCCAAATCGCCGATCTGCTAGCGTGTGCTAGCGCAGCACTGGCGGCGGACGCGAGATTGCCGCGCTAAGCTGCCCTCTATAGAATCCTCTTATGAAAGCCTTGCGTTCACTGTCACCTTGCACTCGGAGGCCCGGGACATCCAGTTTCCGCAAGCATATTTTACGGAAATAAGTTAAACGTCTACGGTTCGTTCATGCGGAGTTTAGTAAGTAAAATTCACTAATTAACGTGTAAATAATTATCTTACGGTGCGTGTTGCACGTTCGGAATTGAAGCTGCACTATGCTCAAGGCGTGTCGGTTCAGTAAGGATCAGCATTTTCGAAATGTTCGTCTCCAAAGTCTGCCAGGAAGTACATAGGTGTTCCGCGTAGCTTTATGGCCGTATAGCGTGCAAGGAAGTCTTTCTGGGAAAACGATAGGTGAAACACCAACCTACTTCACCGCAAGTTTGTGGACAGAAATCTCGAAACTATAACGCCTCAAGGCCTGAGCGTGCCCTGGCCGGTTTCACTCGCACACTTGCAACACGTTATACCCCAAAGTAATTAAGTATATATTCAAGTACGAGTGACTGAAATAAATCAGACTATATGCCAGTTTTTATGTCCGCATGGCGCGTAACGTGTCGCGGAAATATGACACCTTTATATCCCGTGTGCTGTTTTTAAGAATTACGTAAGTCATCTGCTGTAACGCCCGCCGCGTATTCTACGAACGTCTTCTGTGTTATATGGCCGGTGGAAGAATTTGGTACGGTTCGACGCGCGCGCTCTGGCAAACCGGCGTTAATTACAGTCGCACTCTTAAATTTACATCTATATAGCGTATCGCAGGAACTGTACTTACGTGAATCGCAAGTGCGATTTAGGTGCAGGCTGAAAGTGCGCGCACCTAAATAATGTTGATTACGACAAGAATCACAATTTGCGTCTGTTCCCGCGGCGGCAGGTGCCAGCCGCAAAGTAGGCCGATACGATGACTGCAGAGCTGAAGTCTCAGTCGATAAATACGCGTTTCGACAAACAGCTGTTTTCACCCGTGAAGGCTGCGTAACAAAGGCCGAGCATGGCTGTACCGTTCGAACACGTAGCTGAGTTGCCATGGACCACAACAACTTCATTACCACGCAGCTACAGGCATCGTCGTTTCAGAAGAAAGCGCAAAAGACCAACGGGGCACGCAAACACCAGATGGCAATATAAATTACTGACGTCGTTGCGTGTACAGAATTAAGCAAAATAAATCAACCGCAATGCAGCGTTATATTCAATGTTTCTTTATTCAAATACTCGCATTTGTTAATGAGCTTGCACAATCTATTTCGGTGTGGCCACTTTCAGGATGCGGGCCTCACTTCCATCCCTCTGCTAAGATTATAATTATATTTATGTTGTTGGATTGAACAGAGCCGGTGAGACATGCAGGCGCAGAGTTCTTCTTCTGAAACAACTTGAGCACATAACACATCAAAAGAGGTTGTGGATTCAGAGTTCAGAACTTCCCTGACGCGAAGGCGTGTCAGTTCGCGTGATGGACGAATTCCTTCATTCATCAGTGACCACAGTCGGTGCATCACAGACGTTCGGAAAGTCAGGAGACTGACCACCTTGTTGACCACCAAAGCATTCGTGCATTCCTTTTCGGCAACCGAGTGAATGATTGAAGCACCGAACGTACTTACGCGGAACTCTGCGGCCCCGGATAAAGCCGCTGCCGACGGCTGCGGCTTCATTCTTGAAACTGAGATGAAACTGCAGTACATAGCCCTGTGTATAGTCAACAACCAATTTATTTTGATCGATCGCCACTCGCTATAGTCTGCACTGACTGTCTGAGCGTGTCAGCCTCGCGTGACGACGAGCCGAGGGTGCGAGCCGACGCAGGGAGGACGTTCGAGGGGACTCCCCGTTCGTGATTGCGAAAGGTGGTTTCTACTGATACGGCGAGAGATGGATTACCGAGCGACGTGTTCGCTCATAACACTTATAATCACCCCATCTGTGTAAGGTGGTAATTACAACCGCTGGGTGGTGGGTCTTTAGCGTAGTTCGTATATATTCAAGAAGTTGCATGCTTTTACGTTCCTTTCATCATTTGCCCCTCTTGCGTTTAGGTTGACTATAGTCACTCCCATCGAACTTATACGCGCAGTGCACCGATGACCACCTAGCGGGCGCTTTCGAAAGTACGCTCGGGAGCACTATACAGCAGACGACAACGCTTTGCAGCAAGTAAGCAAAGACGACGACCCTTTCCAGTAAACAGTGAACAAAGACAAGCGAAATACACTTAACTTGGAGCCACAGTCGATCACACACGGAGCAACTAAATCCAAAATCTGAGTCGAGAGATTCAGAATTTGCATCTATGAAAAGATTGATTGCACTGAACCTTCGTCGTTCTGCCGCGTTTTCGTCGTCGCGACACTCATCATCATCCTCCCGCGCTTGGCGCTTGCGCTGAGCGTCCTGGGCACCATGTTCATCTGTGGCACGAGACCGACGCCGTTGTTCACATTGTCGTCTCTGTCTCTGTTGTCTTCGCCGCTCCTCGTATACACGCTGCTCTTCAGGAGTTCTCACTATAGCACTGTCACTCTTTCTATATATATATATTTATTGTAGTGACGTCCCGTCGTTTATAAATATATAGATATATAATGTGGTTCGGATAGCTGGTCGGGCCCCAGCCTATACACCCCCCTCCCCCCTTTCACCCGGAGAAATGAAAACTTTCCGCCTATGTCAAGGCCTCAAACTTTGGAGCTTGCATAACTTTCCCCACCATCTTCATCCTCATAATCAACGTCTTCTCTATTCTTTTTGTCTACACCCTTTCCCCTTCCCACAACGCCGAGTAGCAGGTCAGAACATTGATTCAGGACGACCTCTCAGCTTTTCTATCATAATAAATACCTCTATCTAGCCCAAACGTGACGCGAACATGGAGGTTAGCCAGTTCTCAGATCGGCTGGCTACCCTGTGCAGAGGAAAGGGGATAAGGGGAATAAATGATAATAGAAAATATATTTCTTTTAGGAGGTTGAGAGTGGTTTGGATACCGGGATGATGTGTTTAGCTATATATACAGGTGTCTTTTTTTTTTTTAGCTGCACCAATTCTAACCCTTGATCGAACTTACTCGATGAGGCGACCACTACATCTACAAGAAACCAAAATGCTTAATTGAATAAATAACCTAATTACGCTGATTACACTTATAATTATTTAATTTGCAGCACATATTTCAATTTACGAGTTGTAGCCATTGAGTTCGGAAGGCGTATCCACTTAAAGCGAATGCTCAAGACTACGCCATTTTCAACATATTAATTTTCAAAGCATCCGACGAAATACATTGGCATTCCAGTTACTTGTGCGCTTCAATGCATAAAACAACGTTTTCTTTAAAATGTAAGCGGGACAACAGTGCATTTTTTTTACCGCAAGTTTGACGGCACATACCTCGAAACCGATGACACCCTCAGAATTAATTCTAAGTCGATACATCATGCATACTCACTAGCTACAATACGTAGTTTGATATATGTGCCGGAAATTAACTAATTAAAAGTTAATCAGCATATTTATTATAATTATTCGATCAATCATGTTGGTTTCTTGCAGAAGTAATGGCCGTTTCATAGAGCTAGTAATTTAGATTAAGGGTTGTTCAGTTTAGTAATTTTTTTCTCGCCTAAGACAAAGTTTACTCTTTTAAAACTTTCTAAATAAATTGGTAACAACACATACTATACAGTCATCAATCGGTTATATCTTTACTTGGACCGGCGGTGTGACGGTGTGACGCAAAGGCGGATTGTCGCCATGCAGATCTTTGTGAAAACTCTCACTGGCAAGACCATCACCCTAGAGGTCGAGCCAAGTGATACCATCGAAAATGTCAAGGCGAAAATCCAGGACAAAGAGGGTATCCCGCCCGACCAGCAGCGTCTGATCTTCGCTGGCAAGCAGCTTGAGGATGGCCGCACACTGTCGGACTACAACATCCAGAAAGAGTCGACTCTGCACCTGGTGCTGCGGCTGCGCGGTGGAGCCAAGAAGCGCAAGAAGAAGAACTACACCACCCCCAAGAAGAACAAGCACAAGAAGAAGAAGGTCAAGTTGGCTGTGCTGAAATTCTACAAGGTCGACGAGAACGGCAAGATCACTCGCCTGAGGCGAGAGTGCCCCAGCGAGGACTGTGGAGCGGGTGTCTTCATGGCCGCGCACTTTGACAGGCAGTACTGTGGCAAGTGCTGCCTGACCTACGTCTACAACAAGCCCGACGAGAAGTAGCCACAGTATCAGTCAAAACGCTGATTTTTCCAACTTTGTCAATATTTTAACAGAACGTTTCAGTTTTGTATGTTCTCAAAGTATCTTTATGCTCTACTATACACACCTATAAAGCCCCATATTAAGAATATATTCCTCAATAACTATTACACAGTAAACTCTCAATTGTACGAACGTCAGTTTAACAAGTATTCCAGAATAACGAACTTTTAGAAAGTCCCCGGCGGTTTTCTTATGCATTTCATGCAAAAATCTATCAGTTAAATTAATTTCTGAATGGCGAATATTTCACTTGAATGAACTTGATCCGTGGATCCTGGCAACACTTCGAAGTAACGCTTTATTAGAAGACTTTGTACAGTGTGACAGTGAGCTCGTTGCCGGTGCCGGACTATGAGATCTGGAAATTGTTTCCACTGTTCATCCAGAAGAAGAAGAGTGCGACGAAGAAGATGCAATGACAGAGGCAGATTCAAATCATTAACTCTAGCTGAAGCTGTAGGATGCCTTGGAAAGTTGCGAGACTTCAGTGTCTCAGCAACAGGTTGTGCCAGAGGAAGTGCACAAAAACATAGACTCGCTGGACAGCTCTGTTACTTCTTGGGCTTTAAGAGCGTAAGTGCAAATGAAAATCACAGATTTCTTTTTCAAAATGAGATAGGCTGCAATGTAACTGTTATGCACTTCATATATATTGATGTACATAACTCCATAAATTGCATTTCACACTTTTGACTCGATATCTGTTGAGCCCTATGCTATTCCATATTCTAGCGAATATTCAATTTAGTGAACTTTAATCAGTTGAGTGAACTATTTCCTTGTTTCTTGAAGTTGAGTGAAGTGAGAGTTCACTGTGTTTCTTTATAGAAAAAGGTTAATAATGCTGAAATTTACGATGAATTCCCTTAGCTAAAGTGCTGCGGATTGAAACAAAAAGCAATAAACAATATTAATGAAAGATCGCTGTTCTCGTATTACCGAAAGGAAGTTTCGCACTAATCAACCAAAGCAATAATTTTCTGGTGAATTATTGTGCATGAAATAGTTTCACTCCTGTGCTCAAATTCGAAGCGCCCTCATGGTATGAGAATTTTTTTGATGAAAAATTCGCTTTAATCAGTAATTCCTACATTGAGGTCTTAAATACAATGTTTTCTTTTTTCTGGATTATCGGTAATTGTAGAAAAAGCACTTGGCACTGGTAACACTTCCAGGGTTCTAGTAGGAAACAAAAACACCCAAGAAAGTGGATGGGAAAACGGCGGCGCGTCGCACACGTAATGCGAAGGCGTGAGATCGTTCCCCACCTGCGGCAAGTTGTCTTTTCACCCACTTTCATTTCCATTAATGTATCATTTCTTTAATTCATTTAGTAAGTACAAGTAATTTCCCCCTACGTTGTCATTGGTGTCAATCTTTGTTGGCTTCTTATGTTGGGCCCCTCGGTTAACCCCCTTTCTTCTGGTTTATATATATATATATATATATATATATATATATATATATATATATATATATATATATATATATATATATATATATATATATATATATGTGTGTGTGTGTGTGTGTGTGTGTGTGTGTGTGTGTGTGTGTGTGTGTGTGCAATGTCAGACATACCTCTACATAAAGATCATTCTGATCCTACTTTTCGTTTTCATTTACTTTTGTTTTAGCCACATTAATAATTTCTTTTGACTTCCAGAATATTCTATGGAAACTCCCGAAATTGTATTTAATATGTATACACCCTCCAAACACATTTCGAAATATCACTCCAACGGAATTTTTAGTTTTCTTACAGTAATTTTTTATACTAATGTTATTTGCGAATAGCGAAACTTTAACAGTCTCTACTCCCAATATTTTCCCTCCGATTCTCATGTTTACGCCTGCATAATGTTCTTCGTATATCCCTGCGAAGTTTCGTAATGATTCTATAACACTCGCTCAACAGCTGTCTCAGAAAAAAAAGAAAAAATAAGGAACATCAAGTCCAATTTGGTTTTCATCGGAAGTACAAGGACATTTATATATGCGCAGTTAATTAAGGATTTATGGAAAGATTCACGAGCGTGATCAGGAGTTCATTCTCACTGCGGTCATTTCCACACTGAACCAAATATGTATGCTACATGTTGCGAAATAATACGAACCCGCAGACTTATTTCAGCTTCATTTCTTTATTCATTACTGCGAAAAAGTTGCCCAGTCTGGAGATAGCACTCTTATTCGAACTCCGGAGACGCAGCAAGTAACATAATTAAAGGTTTAACTAGCGTCGGTAACATGGAATGGTAGCATGGAGAAAGGGTAACGATAAATGTCGGTTCACTGAAAGCAAAGGACATTCATTGAACTCTTGCCCAGCGCGCTCCGTCAGTATTTGGCAACCCAGTGCTGCTACGGCGGCTGCAGCAGGACGCTGCCAGGTGCCATTCACGCCGCGCGCGAGCATTGACCCGCTGGATGACGAGCAGCGCCGTCAGCGCCACTGGCGTCGTTTAGCACTTGGATCCCTAGGACGGGTTGGAGCCCGACGCTCCCGACGGGCCCGACAGCGGAGGATTTGGGAACTACGGGAGAGTTGACGAGTGTTGAGAATGTCGTCGTTGCTGCTGTACACAGTCGACGTCGTCTCGTAGGCTCAGCTGCTTTGCGATGCTGCTGAACATAAACGAATTGTGTGTTTGGTGTATTTAGCCGGTCAACGTATGCCACGCCTTGTCGAGGGCGCTGCTTCCAGCATGGACGCCTCGGCGTCCGACGTGTCCGGCCGTCTCTCAAAACGAACCTCCGTCGCTTCTAGCAGGGTGCCCGAAACCGATCTTGTGCCACTGAACTTCAGTCATACTTCGAGAGGTGCGCCCGATTCACTCCTGCAAATCTCGTAGCGCATCCGATTGCTTTCCGCAGCACCGTGTGCGAACCATACGAGCGGTTGTGTGATCCCCCGTGCCGCGCAGCTCTTTGCCGTAACGATGTGCAAATGCAGTTTTTCGACAGAGAAAAAGATCAAGAGCCCAGATCTCCTCACAGGGTATTTTATGGCCTGAGAAGTCGCAGGCCGCCGGCTCCAGATTCCGAGATCTTGATGGCCGAGTTGTGCGCTCATTGGATAGTCAACTTGTTGATTGATGATGAGTGGGAGTTTAACTTTATGTGCAGATGGAATAAGATACTAGTCGGCGCATCCAAGGTGTTCATGTCCACTCTGTGTATTTTTTAGGCTATTGGGTGCTTAATAATCCGCGGAAGTAGCGGTGTGCGTGATTGAACCGAAGCATTTATTCTTCCCGTCATACATGTGCTGTACTTCGACGATTATTACGTCGACTCAGGCAAGACTTGAACACCGCTATTATCCTCTTGCATGTCGTTACATCAACTCATTTATTCCCATTCCTAAGCTTTTCCCATGTTCTGAAGAAAGCCGCACTGGCATTAGCGCGCATCGTCTCATTGCCGTCGGATTGCGGGCGCTTTTGTATTTCGCCTCTATCGAAATACCACTGCTGCAGCGGGTTGTCGAACCTGCAACGTCGGGTTTGCTAGCCAAATTTAAAAAAAAAAAGGACTGCGGTACTGTGGCGAGTGTTCTTACTTGTAGCTAGCCTATCTATCGCCTTTGATTCTTTCTGGAAAAGATGTGCGAAATTACTCCATCCTTTTATTCTACCATAATTTAACTTAGAAGCATTTCTTACCTAGGTGTTTTTCATAATTAAATGGATGGAGCATACGTCGTTGAAAGTGCAGTGTTTATTTATTTATTTATTTATTTAACCATACTGCAGGCCAATTCTTTGGCCCTAGCAGGAGGGGCATTTTCGGAATGACAAACAGTGAATAACAGCAATAAATTCGAATCAGCGATAAATATTTCATGCAGCATAGACTATCTAAGGCTCTCATTCTTCCAAGTGGGTATTCTGCATTTGCAGGTGTGTACGAAAGCATTTTTCAAGCCCTGCACCACCCGCAAACGTGCCTTTTGCTATTTCTTTACTGGGCTCCTGCTTCAGAGGCTGACTTCCTTGCATTCACATTTCTCTTATGTCTGCAGTGGCCTCCTGTTCTGTAGTATCATAATGTGAAAGTGCTTTTGGCTAAGCATTTTAGTGCATTTATGTTAAAACCTGCAAAAGAACTGGCATCACTGATGTCACATGGGTGACACAGTGAGGAAGATTTAGTGTGATACGGTGTCGCAAAGGCTATTTTTCAGCTGTGTGTTCTAAACATCTAATCATTACACTGCAAATCCTTCTTCATATGTGACCTTGCACCTCATGTGTGTGTTGACTGCATTCTAAGAATCATAAGTCAATTCTTTTCAAACAGGAAACATTTTATGGCTGGGCCATGGGCAACATAGTTAAGTCGTCACTGGTAGATAATCCAATTGTTTTTCTGTTATGTACAACACTTAGGTTGCTCTAAAATTCTCTGGAAAGCCCGTCATGCTTCAGGGTTCTGCATTTGCCTACGTTGGCTCATACACACACACTTGTACACATAAATACCCTGGCTTGAATAGTACATGGCAGGTATGGTTTATCCTTTATAGTCACACAAGATAGCTATAAATAATGTTATGTATAAGAGGCTTTCCATTTTCGCATGTGTAGATGTCAGTATGTTCATCTGCAGCATGATAGTGAAAGCAATATGAGCCATTCAAAAATGTTTGAGAAACCAAACCCATCTGCATGACCTGGAATCTGCTGATGAGTGCAGTCTGGCAAGCAAGAGCAATTGCAACATGGATAGACATGTCTGACAATGTGTGTACAGAGTGCCTGATGAGTCTATCTCAATATTGGTAGTTTAGGACTTAAACCATCATTGCCCATTTGTACAACTATACCATTAATTTGTAAATGTGTTATTGGCCACCTGACCTGCCAGATTATTCTTGCTGTTCTTATTCCATTTTCTGGTTCACTACGCTTGTGTTAAATTGCCAAAACAATCTGCTTCTCAAGTTTGTAGTTTAAATCATGAGAGAGAACTGCAAAAGCTCTTTTCTGTTACTTGCAGGCATTAAAAATGAATTGTTACTCCATGAGGCTGCAATCAAGAATGATGTTGCAACACTTAAGCACCTTATTGAATCGAAAGTGGATGCCAACGCAAGAACACATGTAAGTTCTTTCCAGCATACTGCAGGTTTCACATTGCTGCAGAGCTTTTGAGATAGTCTGAAAGCACCACTCAGAATATTTTGTAAAACTCATAGTTTACAACCCTTTGCTGACTCCTTAGATGGAGAGGGTACCACTGCATTGGGCTGCAGCTCATGGCCACCTTGACGCGATGGCTGTCCTCATCCAGGCAAAATGTGATGTGGAGGTGACAGACAAGGTAAATAAATGTTCTTGCACTTGATTTTTTATTTTTTGCAATTTGCAGACAACTGCAACCATTGGGACTCAACTCTTGATTATTAGTATTGTTCAGTTTGAATAAGTATAAGACTGACAGAGAAAAAAAGAAGGGAGGAAGCCAGCTGTAACTGAGAAGGGCAAATGCATGCCTACTCTTCAGGAAAAAGGGGATAGAAACAGAAATTGAAGATAAGAGGCGAAGTGAAGAGGAAAATAGGAACAGGATGACAGATTACAAAGATTAACGTAAAACAATGACGCACAGTAGAGTACAGCAGTAGGAACAAAAAAAGAAATCGCAGCAGGTCATACTAAATACAAAAGAATACTAAAAGGAGTCAAAGGTCTCATCACACAAAGGAAAAGTATGTTACAAACGGGGAGCCAAATCAGTTTCTTCAGAGAAGTAAGATGGGGTGCAATGAACCTGATTGCAATGGGCACGTTGCAAGTGCTAGGCGGCGCCCTGGCTTTCCGAACGCTAGCACCATCTGACGAATAGTTGCGCGAATGTGGTAGGATTACTCACGGCGTCAGCAGCTCGCGCTACGTGTTTTGCGCCCTGTCAAATGGTAGCGATGGTGCGAAACAGCGTGCCGATATTAATTTTAACCGGGTTTCGGGAATTACAAGATCCTCATAGCTTCTTTCGTGAAAAGAATTTAGAGAAAGGAAGTCGTCTATTTGAAGTGGGGCACGTCTACGGCGTGAGGGAAGTGTTGAACTCGCACTGATCGGAAGTGACTGCTAGGTTTATTCCGCAAACGAAAAATAATGCACCAGCGAGATGCGTGAAGCTCAGCGTAAGTTACTTCGTTATCTACGGTGTGGAGGCATGAAATTATAGGCGACATTGATTCTTGAAGATCGGCGACAACAGACAAATCCTAGTGGGGAGCTGCGATAATATTGCCGTGCTGGCATCGCAGGGAAGTGCAAGGACGCCGCGGTAGTTTCCCTGTACATACAGGACGGCAAATACGAATCCAAAACATCTCATCCAAGAACGTGGGGCGTACGAACGACTTGTAAGACCTACCCCAGGTATTCTAACGTTGCTCTCACCAAACACAAAAAAGGGGATGAGCTTACCTGTTGTGTTAGACTACACTAGGAAAATATTTTCGCCCAAGTTACTGGAATAGCGATACTTTTATGTTGCGATTTTTCAGTGCGTGCAAAGGAGGTTCCATTAAACCACATTGTCAAGCATTTTGGTGATCTCAACTGCCTCTTAGTTGATATGCTGGGCACAGAAGGGTATATGCCAGCTCAGCCGGCTGCAACCCCTCCTCAAATTTCTCAGCAAGCCCTAGCGCTGTTTCAATGGGAGGTGTTTGGGAAAGAGTTCCACAGCTTTACTGCGGTACAGTGTGGGAACAAACTATGTTTGCTGCATATCCTGGTACGCACTGCAGGCAGTGGCGTAGCAAAGGGGGGGGGTGCAAGGGGCCAGTGGGGGGGGGTGTCATATACGTCTGAAGACACACGGAAATTGTTATCCTCGCCTTCCTCGAATAAACACGGGGGGGGGGGGGGGGGTGACAGAAGACCTATGGGCCCCGGGTGCCAGACGACCTAGCTACGCCACTGACTGCAGGTGTCCCGTTGCTGCCATCATTGCTGTAAAAGCAAAGAATTCAGCGTTATAACGCACTTGGCATAACGCCGGTACATAAAACAGCTTATGCCGTCGGACGAGCGCTATTCAGTGTTGACGCCGTTCTGCTTCATACGGTCGGCTTGGAAACCTGTAAAACTTTGTTCCTCGTGAGTTGGTGTACGTGCTGTTGCAGCCCACTTCTAAACAGCTCGGGTTGCACTTCGGCATTGCTCAGAAAAGGCAACAGCTACGCGCGAAACAGTGCACAGACAGGCTTTCCGAAAGCAAGCGGGCCGGTCGTATCGTGCCGGTTCCGCGCTCGCCGCCGCGAGGGGCGCCCTAGTAGGCGCGGGAACTACGTTCGCAACCTGCCTATGGACCTGGTTGCATTGAGACATGCATTGATTCAGAAAAAGACATATATATAGAGAGAGAGAGAAACTTTATTTCTTAGAATCTGAGTTCTCACTATGGGAGTCTAGCTAAGACCTTGGCATTGATGCTGAGGCCATTTGTCTGGATCCAGTGACCTGTTATGTGGGTGATCAGCAGAGGCCGTAGTGAGGAGCGTAGCTCTTGCAGTGGCACGGTCCAGCTTTCCCAGGTGTAGGGAAGGGGGAATGGGATGTTTGAGCGAGTTAGGAGGTGTGGAGGAGAGAGAACTCTGGGTCGTCGTACACCATGTGCCAAGAAGAAGAGCCTGAAAGCAATTAATGGGTCATACTATGTCATTATGTATGGCCACAATTTGCTTCGAGGGCTGCTTATGCTACTTGTTTTCTTGTTTTATCACCAAAAAAACAGCCATTTTATCCAGTAATTGGAACTTTCAGAAATGCAGTGTTGAATTTCTAGAAGTTTCCAGTCAAGCTGTATATATCAAGGCAGTCTGCTCTGCTTAGATAGCAAGTACTGTTATTGTGTTTGGACTAAAATTTTTATTGATGGCATGAACACACACAAACAAGCACTAGTAAGTATCCATGAAGCATTTGTAAATGGAGTTCACTTGGTGGCTAGTTGCTAGCTATAAGCTTAATTAATATATCTTAATGGTACAGCTTTTGATCAGGGTTCAAGCATTGAACCAGACTACTTTGCCATCTTAATGATGAAGTACGCAAGGGAGAGTTTAGGATGGTCGTTTGATATTCGGACATCTCTTTCCCAGCTCCTTACTTTGCCGAAGTTGTTCCTAATAAATAGCTCATTGAACTATTGTCTGTAGTTGTATCATTAGTGGCTACCTAAAATTTGTTTTCAGGCATAGCAGTATGAGCGCTACCGCTACATTCTTCTGTTCCCTAAATGTAGTCCCTTTAGCTTTAGACTGTGAATGCTCATTGCATTAATGAGCTACTGGGAAATGTCATTGCAGTATGGGATGCGACCACTGCTGATGGCGGCGTGGTTTGGACATTGCGGTGCTGTTCAGCTACTCGTTGAAAGCGGGGCCAGTTGCCGAGCAGTTAACCGTGTAAGTAATTTGGTCGCCTGACTTTCTTCTTCATGGCTGAAAAACTGAGTAGATGTATGTTGTCCAATAAGTGCAGTCTGAAGGCACAATTTTTTCAGCACAACTGATGGTGTAAATACCTTTTCTGCATCCCCTCTTTATATCGGCACATGGGCTGAGCGTTCCGATTCTTTAAATTAGTTTCACCTGAAAAGCTGGCATTTTGCTTTTGCTGTACTATAGTGTCTTCAGGAAAGTTAAATTGTGAGACATTTGTGTTTGAAAGTTTCGTTGGAGAAAACTTCTGAGGTCACTATTATATTGCTTTTTTTTTTTACCAGCTTTCAAACTCTCGTGACAACTTCTGCTGTTCTGCTGTCATAACGTAAACAGCAATAATACACATCTGTATTTAAAAACATTATGTGAATGCTTAATTATTTTATTCTTTATTGCTTGGAAATTGTTGGACTGAAAGCAAGTCTGCAAATACAAGTGCTGTGTGCTAAGCATGACATCATGGTTATCTCTCTTTTGCTTTAACATGCAGCAAGGTCAAACTGCACTGCATTGTGCTGCACAGAATAATCATCATGAAGTCATTGCATTCATGTTGGACTCTACAGAGACCATCAAAGTCAGCGCCATTGACAAGGTCGGCTTTTCTTGACTTTGTAGAGTATTACTGGGCTTTTCACATGGTGTGAACAGTGTAATAACTTGTTATATCAAAACCATGTTACATTGACATGGCCTTTCTTGCATATGCCTGCACTGTAATAGATGCCTGGCCATCACTGCTTGATCATTAATAAGCAAATGGGTGTTAGAGTAAAAACATTTTTTGAACAATACTGCTGAAATGTATGATGGGTTTTGTACCATCACAGAAATTTCCTGCTTTGGTACTACTCAAGATTACTGGAAGGTAAATTGCAGGGTACAACTGTATTGTTTGCCAGGCACAATCTGATTAGACAAGACTCCTTCACTGCAGAATCAGAGGCAACGTTCAAGAAACTTTCAGTACAGTGGGCATGTCTTCTGCTAAGCGATAATTTGATAATCTGGGGGAAAAAACAGTCACTGACAAAAAGTAAAACAATGTATGCACGATGATACACTGTACCTACTAAACTATCTTGCTCAATACTCTGAAAAAGTGTTTCCAGTTTCAATTGATGGGTACGGGCAACATAATTGTGTTTCAACCTTCAGAACAAAACACCTTAAATCACTTTCAGGCACAACTATGTCAAAGGCACTGACACACAGAACTTGATGCATATCAAGAGTTATTGCAACATGGCGTCATCTGATAATGTCAAGCCCGGCATGGCCAGCATTAAGTCAGAAAAAAAAACATGCAAAAATCTCATGAGATGCACAAGGTTAGTTACATTAATGTGCTGCAGTTGCAAAAGATGCAAGCACTGTGGCTTAGGAAGCACTAGGAAGAGCAAAGTGAGATATCTCCATTTCTTAAGACCATTAGGTGTAGATGTCTCTTTGTCGGCTTCTGCCTGGACTGGTGCTGGGCTTCTAAAAACTTAAATCAAATCTTGTGGATGCAAAAGTAGCATAAGGTGGAAAAAAAAGCATTAAATCTCGAGTGTGTGCTGCAATTTCACATTGTGATCTGTGACTAAGACATTTGTGTAATACTAATCAGTATAAACAAGAGCTAGAATATTGGTGTCAGTGCACCCTTTCATAATGTGTGCAATTTTCGTAGTGTGTTATTGGTGATTACAATATTTCTTTTGGCAACAGAATGGTCAAACTGCTCTGCATATTGCGGCTATCAACAACTGCATGGAAATTGTAGAGAAACTGCTACAGTACAAAGCTGACCCCAACATCAAGGACAAGGTATGAACCATTTAGTGGTTTGCAGCAGAAACATATTACCTTGTTCATTCTGCAGCATCTAAAAATTGTCACTTGTATTTGTGGATGCTTCTGGTATTTTCATGGTCTCTTTGCAAACATTTCTTCAAATTTGTTTATCTGTAGATACACTCCTGTTTTTGCAAATCCAGTCAAATGTGGATATACCATTAATATAAGGAATTATCAGATGTAATAGAAGTAATCAATGTTTGCTGCCAATATCGGCGTGTAGCAAGTATATGCCTATAACAATTATTGGACAAAACAAAGGTAGTTAGTGTCAGA
Organism: Dermacentor albipictus; assembly: GCF_038994185.2. Classification (NCBI taxonomy): domain Eukaryota; kingdom Metazoa; phylum Arthropoda; class Arachnida; order Ixodida; family Ixodidae; genus Dermacentor; species Dermacentor albipictus. The sequence continues at coordinate 384,768,629 of NC_091821.1, read as the reverse complement.
TGCGACTTTGTTTCAATTAAATTTGACTACCATACTGTTCTACTCTAAGCATCCATTTTTTTTCATGCCTTTGCAACCAGAGAAGAACGCAGAGGAATACTAAACATTGGAAGCAGGGCGTGTGGCTATAGATGTGCAAAGATGCTTGGGTGTGCTATTTCTATAACTCCCCATAGTTGTATTATTTTATTGGCTATAACAATGTCATGGAATGTTTAAGTCCTTAAATTCAAGAAAATATGGTACTTGTGCTTTATCTGTATTCACAGTGTTTTCTTTCACATATTTTCTGAATTTTGTTTTTCTGTTTTTCTCACCTTTGTTGTAGACATGGAGACATAGCTACAACACTTGATTTGCATGAAGGTAAATGTTTTGCTTTTGTTTTAATTCCTTATTTTTTATTCATTGTATTATTGTCAATGAATATTATTGTGGCAATATTACTGTCTGCTGAGGTACTCATTACTTTTCATTGTTTCTTTTGTTATTCCTCCATCAATATTCCTCCTGTTCTTCACCTGTAGTTAGTGTTCCATTTTACTTGTTGAATGTTGCAAGTAAATGAGGTAGGTATAAAAATGGAATAACAGCATCTTGTGGCGAAATAATGAGGTGGTTGCAATGCTAATGGGCTAGCGTTATCTGAAGATTGTGGTGTCTTCAGGCCTACCAAGTGGTCAACCTCTGTACCATCTAGTGCAATAAGTATTTTACCAAAATGAAAGGATTATGAGTAACTAAAGTTGCTGGCTGATAATACAGATATGCTTGATTATTCGGACATCTCCCCTGCACTGCCCCTACCCCCATGGAAGTTAAAAAACGCCTCACCATGCCCCGTTACAAATTTGAGTTATAAGCTGGAAGTTCTAAAACGTTGTCTAGAATCATTTTACGGAAATTATTTTTCAAATGGGTTTCTTATTGGAGTGTATAGAAGAAATTTAATGACCTGTTACCATACTGCCAGGAGGCGAATGTGACTGCCAACAGAGACTCGCTCACTCTGCCAAGTGAAGTGTCTATAAGCGACTGCTCTTCCCCTCCTTCTGCCATACCGGAGCCAAAGGACCGCATTGGGTTCATGTGATGAGCCCTGCCTCCTTTTTCTTTTTCTTCCCTCACTTCTTTTTTTGCTGCGTGGCATATTTCCAGTGGTGACGTTGCTCGTTTCGAATTGGGCGATTTGCCAAAATAACATGTCATGATGGGTTTGTTTGTGTTACTGCCGCTTTCTGGCTGGGAACGTCGCTTCCTCGAGAGAGAGAGAGGATGTCTGGAGTTTTGTTTAAAATTTTAGCTGTTCTTACAGCGCTGAGCGCTGTAATACTTTGCATACACGACCGTCAGCATGTGACGTACGCATTGTGCTTGCCTGTTTAAAATGCTGTTTAAAATGATTAAACCTGGTGAGAGGCCCTCTAACCTTTCATTACCACACCTATAGAAATTTATCAATTTGATCGGCATGTTTTTATGCATTGTCATATGTTTCTGTTCGAATTCTACTAGAAACATCATGCACCCGCAGAAATGATGATTGAACTTTAGCTAATTTTTGGCAGATTGAAGAGGCTGGAAAAATAAAACTTTAGGTATCATCGAGATTAGCCTCCAGTACTCCTAGCAGTTCTTCAATAAAAAGACTCGAAATTTGCTCTTCGGTCGATTCGGCAAGATTGTTTTATATGATAGCAGCAGCAGAGACACAGAAGCTTCCATCGGGTTGTCATTTTTCTGATGAGATGTATAGGCTGTTTTAACGATGTCTTAAACAGCAGCGGGTGCTCATGAGTGCATGTTATTTTCATTACTGTGTTCGAGTAATGTCAAGTGCAACTCTATTACACCCCGTGGGTTTCTTTTATTCATGAGTGCATCAACAGCATATGCACAAATTATTACGAGCAGTCTGTCCCGTCGTGTAGGGTTTTCACTCGCACAAGCCCACGCAGTCGATTACAGAGCAATCTTCAACCAAAGCTTGACTAGCTGTATAAGCTCTTACATCTTGAACAGCGCCTGTTGAAGTGCCCTTATTTGTTACTGTACAATATTGTGCAATATTCCACATTACTGTATGGCACTGAACAGGAACTGAACAATGCATGTGGAGGATTCAGCGCCAGCTGAATGCACACTTGACCACTTTGCTTGCCCAGAAAAGCTGACTGAACGAAATAATCAGGAGGCTTCTGCATGCTCCCTGACCTGATAACGATTGCTCGGCAAGCCCAAAGAATGCAGTAAAACAGAAACCATGTGCCTACTGCAGTGAGTAAAAATAATAAATGCTCCCTGTACAATGCGAACTTACCTGTTTTCACATTTGTGAACCTACTGCTTTCCCACGTAGCATGGGGGTCACTATTGCTAGTATTCGTGCAAGCAAATCTTCATAATAATTTTTTCACGTGATCTGAGTTACAAAAACTGGGAAATAGGAACCAGATGCATATTTTGTATATTTCAGATTTTTTTTACTCTCAATAAATAAATTAAAAATTGCAAATTATTACTTTCATTAATTTTTCTTGAGGTGCTTCTTTGAAGTTTCACATAAGAGTTCCCAAATTTGTCTAAGCAACTATTACTGCTAGAAAACCATTCAAAACAACAGTGGTCAGGCTGTAATTTTATGTATCGTGGTATACATTGCAACTACTACATCTTGAAATAAAATGTTAAAACATAAAAGCACCAATAATGAGCACATTTCTCGCGGTAACAAAAGAGTTCATGTGTATGGAAGACAGAAATTTCAGGCACCTTACAGCACGTTATGTATAATAATTTAAACTTCAACTCCACAACTGTGTGCAAACTGAGTTGTGCAGAAATAGCAATATTTTCATTTGATACGTCGCCGGCATGGTCGTCAGCCATGTTGCTGGAACCTGCCCAAAAACTAAACTTGGGAAGCTTAGTCGATCTAGTAGTCACCGATGATGATTCACTGCATGCATTCACTGTACTTTCAGCTATCTGTAGTGACAGCATGACAATGGTCGAGATACGAGCCGCAATTTTGTAGCGATGTCTTCCGCTCTATTCTACACCACTGTTATGTATTGTCCATGGCCAGCTGATCCCCATTAATAATGCGTATGGGGCATTACACTGACTACTGTGTAGAGCATATTAGAGTAGAGTTGAGTGAGCCAGATGGAGCTCCCCGCTGAGGGGCCGCATGACGAAAAATTGTGTGAGGGTGCTGTGAGCGAACTGGATTGGGGCAGAGATACGCTCTGCAGCATATTCAGTGTACTTCTGCTATGGGCACTGAGAGTGGTTGTGCATGTACACTTTTATAGTAGCACTTTATTTCAACTGCAGATTTATATTTACACTCTTTTATTTAAAGCAACGTGACGTTTTCAATTTTGCGTGAAGTGTGTGGTTTGCTAGCAACCACGTGTTCATTGTGCAGATGCCTAGTTCTTGTTGTAGAAAGTTGTACAGTATATTTTTTTAATGACTATTTGCTTTGATGTGCCCATGATTCTTGTCGGCTGGTACCAATTGTAATTTTAGCCCAGTGAACTGCTCTCTTCACAACTGTTTTCTAAAAGTAACACGTAATTTTGTCTCAGCAACCACTGATCTGCAACGAGAAGTTAAGTAAGAAAATTTTATTGCTATCATGTTGTTTCACACCCTAGTGGTGGACTATTAAAGAACAGTGACAATAACTGAAGAAAACAGTAGTATAGGCAAACTGTGCGGCGGGAGGAGAGAAGCAAATGTCTAAACTTCTTGGTAAATCAAAGCATACACAGACATATTCACAACATATTTATATAATAGAAAAATTATCAGACATTTTAAATGCGCTAATTGAAAAAGTGAAAACTCTCGATTAGAATAAGCGTGTTTGCAGTAACAAACACGACACCATGCACCATATCTTTCTGTATGATGGTGCCGTGAAATTTGCTGTATCTACCAGAAGGCGCAGAGATTCTTGCACCTTTGCTGCTATTTGCACATCAATCTATTTTTTGGAGGAGGTTGTTAACCGAAAACACAGTGTATGGATTCAATCCTCTTATAAGTGAAAAGCATGTGCATGTTCTCATATGCATTTCCGTATGTTGCTCTTGAAAAGGCTGTCATAGCATTCAGATCTTTCACATGGTGCCCAGCCTTATGCAGTCTTACAACCTTCTTTCATATCAATGACTAGTGAATCTTTAGTGAATTGTACTTGGTTGATAGTTAATATAATGTGAAATTACTTTTTGCCCCATGTGCTGCCATTTAAAATGGCAGTACATCTTTTCAACATGGTGAAAGAAGTTCCGTGTAGTTCCATGCAGTCTTCCCATTTTCTACCTTTTCATGACTTTTGGGCTTATGTTCGTGCAATGACTGTTCTTTTGCAGTTATTTAATCTGGATTTGTATTTAAGAATAAGGAAATCTGTGTGTCTAGTATGCTACCTTGCATATTGTTACTGCTTGCGAAAGCATGAATGCAGGTAGCATCCTGCTGCCAGCATTACCTATGCAAGCTCATGATGCACATGACAAATGCTTTCAGAGAGCTTCACTGCTTATAAGTAGGCTACTGGTCTTCATCTGCTGCATTTGCTACATTTCTCCACGAGTCAAAACAATGTTTGCCTTTCAAAGTCTTGAACTGTGAAAAGGGCTTGGCTAGATTCTTTTATTGCTCACACCAGCTGTTAATTAAGGGCTGTTCTTTATCTTTATTTTCATTACATGTTCTTTTTCTACAGTCTGGGTGCACGGCACTTCACCATGCTGCACAGCGAGGGCATCATCTTGTGATGAAACGACTGCTGCAAAGTAATAAGATGGACATGGATGACCCAAACTATGTGAGACAATGGTTTCAGGGAATCTCTCACTCTCTCTTTTGTTTTTTCCATTGGCGGAAGTTTGTGTTAAAAGTCCTATTACAATTTTGTTGTTGTTGTGAAGACCCACCACGTATTCCTATTTGTGTGGATGAGAAACTATAGTCTTGATTTTTTTCCATGAGCTGCACATTCTAGAACCAGATATTGTAAGGGGTGGTTGGTAGCATAGAATCAAAGTTGGTATTGGCATTCACTGGAAAAGTGCCCATTTGTATAGTTCACAGCTTTAATGAATAAGTGATCAGCAAGGACAAAGGTGAGGACAGGGTATAAGGCACAAGCCAAAGTGTTCCAGTAACTAGGAACCATAACTGCATGCAAAAGTGACACCCCATCTTAATCTAAGAGCTGTGCTTGTTTGTTGCATGGTGGTGTCGTTTCTACGTTCTTTATTACAACTGGGCTTGTTGTTTATTCGTTCCTTTTCAATAATCATGGCCTTAAAATCGTCCTGTATAGCTTCTTGACGATGTGGTTCTTATCCCTTCTCATTAACTGTCTACATAATCTTCATCTTCCTCCTTGCATGCTTGCTTCACTGTCTTCCTTGTTGACTGTGCCTATAGCTTGATCGTTCCTCTTCACTGCGTACATCGAATTCTGCATATGCATATCAGCAAAATTAAATTGATGAATGTTGGCCTTTGTAGATACTATCATATTGACTACGTATAACATCACTGTTTGTGATTTCATACACTTTGCCTTTGTTCTGGAGTGGTACCTGCCTGTCACTCAAAACTCTGAATGGCTCTTAGAGTTCCACTCTTCCTGAATTCTCCTTGGAACTTCTGCTTTCTTCTCTCTCCACCTCTTGTATGTGTGTGTCATTGAGTGAAAGTGTCATGAATGAGTTGGCATGATTGTTGTGCTATTGCTTTTGAATCAAGTTTGAATGTGCGATGTACTCCCTTTCACTTCTTATGATTTTACACCCTCATTGCTTCTGAATAAGCTTTTTAGTAGGTCAGCGTTTCTTCAGAACTGCACCATTCTGAATGCTTAATGAGCCAGTGATAGTAAACTCAGCCATGAGTATGAAGAGCCGTTTAACAGGCAACAAATGGACTGTGTAGATGCACTGGTTGTACAAACAAATATTCTGAAAGGTATTATAAAGATACAAAAACAAGACAGGCAGTGTGCCAAAGGCCTTGCCTATCTGTTTAAATACACAGTAACTGTTTTTTCTTTCTTTTTTTTATTTGCAGGAGAGGAGCACACCTTTGCACTTAGCAGCACAGAATGGCCATCAGGCAGCTGTGCAGATCCTTTTAGAACATGGCTGTGATGCTTCTATCACTGATGCTGTAAGTGCGACATTCTGGCATTCCAGATTTCTGGATTCCTATGATTAGTGGACAGAAGTGCTCCGGAACAACTTTTGCCTTTGTAAGATGTAACATAGTGGCGTTACATTTCTGTTAACCATCCTGTAAATGCACATGGACACTGTGTTATCACTGGCTATCATTGTTGTGTTATGATCGTTGTATTATCAGGCTGTAACTTTTGGGACATGTATCCACTTACAATTTTTTGGAGACAAGGTCTTTTTAGCGGGTCAAAGAAACTTAGTGTACCTGGGATCTGGGTATCTTGTAACCATTTCTAGAAAGAAACGGTTGGTTAAGTGACTTGTGGATGTCGTATGAGCATGACAATGGTATTAAATCATACCTCGTCATTCTGAGAATACTTAGCAATTGTCAACAACTAAGGATAAACGAAAAACAAATGCAAGTAGCCGTAAATAGGATAAGATGCGGGTCTCTGCGTCACTGTTGCCCTCTGCCATGCCGCCACCAAGTGCCATCTAACTTAACTGTCATGCTCTCTGCTAGATGTCGTGCCCTAATTCGATAGGGTGCCTTGCTGCATGCTCACTGCTGTGCACGGTGGGAGGCAGGGCACACACATCGAGGCTGGAGTTCGGGGGTGGGGGCTGGAGTAGAGCTGGGTCGGAGGAGCACATATGAGTGTGCATGCACGCTGTCATTGAGTGCGTGTAGAGACCAAAGCGGTGCACTGACCCCACTGGTCTACTCTGTGGCTGGCATTGGCAAAGCTCTCGTGCAGTGCAGTATTTCAGTGCGTGTCAGCATAGCATGACTGAACGGCGCAGTTTCACTATGCTGGCAAAAAGGAGGCACCCATACAGTCTAGTGCCTAGTGCATTCAGCATGACTGGCCACGTTAGGCATGCTTTGGTGCAGATGGCGCGAGAAAAGAACATGTCTTATCTCATATCGAAGCTGCTAGACCAGAGTGCGTTGCGCGTCAGCTTGGCTGGCTGGCAGCGTGCTGGCCTGCAGTTAGAATGGATTAAAGAGAGCATGCTCAGTTTACACCTTTGCCAACTGAAAAAACACTTGCTTGCCGTGCAGTTGTGTGTATGTGCTGTGGCAACAGCTAATCGCTGGGCTGCTGCGGACCATGTTCAACACTCCAAACTATAGAAAGGGCAAATCTTGGACTATTCTGGCATGCCAGTGTGACGTATCCAACTTGCCCGTCATCTCCAATGTATCCAACTCAATGTCCCGCCCAAATGCATGATTCGTATCGTGTCTGCCAGGCGCCGCAGAACGTCAAGCAATGTGCGGGGGCCCTGTCAGAAAAGCATTGCCCAAGACAGACGCATGGCTGCCAAGATGTCTGAAAAATATGAGCGTCTCCTATGTAGGGTGACGGCCAAGGAGACCCGATGGGCATCATTGTAATTGTGTGTGAAATAGGATATGTTATGAAATGAATTAAGTGAATAGTAAACGTGAAAAAGAGACAGAATAGAGATTATATAATCAGCGCTTAATCATCAAATCAATTTAACAACCATGTACGTCGATGTTGTCTTCTTTAGCGTCAACACTTGGTTGACTCTGTCCTTTTTCATGCTCTTTTCTGCTGATGTAGCCAAAGTTAGTACATGCTACAAGTGATGTTCAACAAGAGGTCACTTTCAAGTAAAGGTCCTACATGCTTTGCTTGCTTAACTAAGTTTGTGTGTTGTTGCATTGTTGCTTGGTGCATGTATTGCTTACTAATTACTGTAGACTCCCATTAAACAATTTTAACATGTGGGGAACAAAATGCGAACATTTGGTAGGTTTCAATTAGACCCAATGAAAAAAGTGTCTGCTTAGCACGAAGTGTTCATTTGGTTGAGCCAAACTTCCACATCCACCACTAATGCCGGCAAGTGGCCTTAAAAGGGCCCTTTAACACTTTTCAAGCAACCATTTTTTGTTCGCAGGTTGTGTAGGTTGACGGTTGGAGAGATAAGTGCAAGAAGAATGGCAGTGATAGGGGTATGTAGTCCGAGGTTATTCAAGAAATTTCAAAATACACGAAAGAAACATTCATTCCCTGAACTCAAATTTTGCAATCTTCTGTGCTCATTTCGCTCACTCACTGGTGTAACCCCTTGTAGCCACTGGTAAGAGCTCAAAGCGCCTACATAGTGGAAGTCTGCACTCCATGGTTGCCTACATCTATGTTCATGGACTTTGGTTACTCTGGTATGCTGATAGCATCTGTTACCACGCTAAAAAAACGCCTTCGTGCATTCTAGCACATTTCAAGTTTTCCACTAATGGTCAAGCAACCTGGGACTGTGCAATATCTCTCTTCTTCAGGTCAGGTATAGTTAACTATGGCACCGCACACAACAATGCACTGGTGTGAGAAACCTGCACCACGTCAACAACACTCATGAGTGTATTGTAAGGTGCGAAATGAGGCAACTAGGCGGCAGGGCTGCTAGTTGCCAAGCGAGAAGAGAAGCTTTTGTGTTCAGAGGCCCGAGGCGAAAGAACAGTCAGTGCCTCCTACCGTGTTTTGTAGCATTTTCTTTTCGAACTATCTGTTTGTGTTAATATAAAAAGTAAAGCAAACAAAAATAAAAGTGCATCTTTATTTATCATGTTTCGCTGCATTGCAGTGGTTACATGCAACTTTGTTTTTAACCAGTCACAGAGGAGTAAGTGGTGGCATCGATGGTGCTGCTGGTGAGTGCCACTGGGCAATGATGCAGTTGGCAGGAATGTAGTGATACATCTACGTAACCTGCAACAGAAAGACGCTGGCTTGAAAAGTGTTTAAGGGCCCCTTTAATCAGCAGACTTGGGACTGGAATTTGCTAGATGCGTGAGAAGCAAATGGTGCTTCTGCGGTCATAAACAGCTACCCCAACGTCAATGATGACGTGGAAACCTGTAGCTAGAAACAATAATTGAGGTGGTCTTCAAAGTTGACACAATACAGCTGATAATGCCATGAATACTTTCGCATCATTATTTTTTTTACCATGATGAGGGCATTCAATAATCTTTTAGCAACCGAGACTTCTTAAATGTCAGCTCTTGTGATAGTACACAAGTTCACACAGCCCCACCAGCAAGCAACAATTACACAATTGCTTAAGAGTGCATTAAACAGCACTTTGTGTCGTAAAAATCTAATAGGAATCTCTTTTTACATCTGCCTTTAAATTTTAATGCTAGTTCACTTATTGTTTTGTGGCATGGATACTTGACTGTACCATGGATATAAGATATTTAGTTTTGTGGATAATTTTTGTAAAGACAAACTCTGATAAGATGTACAGATTTTCATTAGCATCTTTGAGCTTGTCTTAATGTGAGTGTACTGTATCTCTATTTTGATACATTTATATATTAATTAACACTACTCAATGCACAGTGATGAAAAATGAAGTTTTTGTAGTTGATTCCTCCATGTCTGAAACCATCTGCTCACTCAATCTTGTTGGTATTGCATTACTTTGACTTCTACAGTCGACTTCCATTAGTTTGACCCTGACAGGACTGACAAAATACGAGGGCCGTTTTTTTTTCAACCTCCGATAGGCTATAAATAAAACACAAGTTCATCTAAAACAATAATTTTATTACCAAAAGATTAGTACAGTTACGGTTACTTTTCGACATAATCACCGAAGAGATTGAGGCATTTGTCATATCTGTGGACAAGCTTTGCAATACCCTTTTCAAAAAAAGTTGCCGCCAATGAATTCAAGTAGTCCTTGACGTTGGTTTGAAGGTCACCATTGGTTTGAAAGCGCTTCCCACCAAGCCACGTCTTCAGTTCAGGAAAAAGATGAAAGTCACAGGGTGCTTAGTCTGGACTGTATGGCGGATGATCGAAAATGTCCCATCCAAATTGTTCGAGAAGCCATTGAGTTGTTCCAGCAGTGTGTGGACGGGCATTGTCATGGATCAGAACAACTCCAGCGGTCAGCTTTCCTCTTCATTTGTTCTGAATGGCTCTACGCAAACATCGTAAAGTTTCACAATAAACAGCTGCAGTGATTGTGGTTCCGGGCTCCATAAACTCCACAAGCAACACACCTTGTTGATCCCAAAACACAGTAGCCATGGTCTTTCTGTTGTTGAAGGTTTTTTTAAATTTCTTTAGTTTGTTTGGTGAATTTGAATACATCCATTGTTGTGATTGTCGTTTTGTTTCCGGTGTGTCGTATTGATTCCAGGTTTCATCCCCAGTCACGATTGATTTCAAAAGGTTGTCTCCTTCATCCTGATAACGCTCAAGGAACTCCAAAGCTGACGCCATTCATCGAGTTTTGTGGCCGTCCGTCAACAATTTTGGGACCCAACGTGCACAAAGTTTTTTGTAGCGTAACCGTTCAGTAACAATAGAGTACAAAACAGACCTTGAAACTTCTGGAAATTTCGTAGATAAAGCAGTAATGGTGAATCTGCGGTTTTCTTTAACTATTCTGTCAACTCGTTGAACCAGGTCATCTGAAACGACAGATTTGCGTCCTTGGCCCCCTTCATCATGCACATCATTACGTCCATCTTTAAAATTTCGACACCATTCACGCAGAACACCATCACTCATGAAGTTCTCCCCATACACTCGACTCATTCTCCGATGGATTTCTGCAGCACCATGGCCTTCAGCCTGTTGAAAACGAATAACACTTCGCAATTCACACTTGGCGGGAGCAACAATAATGGCAGCCATGCTTACGTGGCTGTAGCACAATGCCGACTGACGCCTGAATGTCAACAATGGCGGAGTGTGTAGTGCGAGAGCTGTGCAGCTGCCTACAGCGCATGTCTGCTTTCTGCTGCCCGTGTGGCGCCTGCACGGAGCGATCGGAGGTTGAAAAAAAAATGACCCTCGTAAATTTAATTATCCAGCGGCTCGAATTAAACAAGACGCAGAAAAAAATTTGGCCATGCCCATCTCATGATGACTGTTGGCGGTATTGCGTTTAGCATTGAATCAATATAGCAACAGAATGTACTGCCACTAGCGAAACGAGTTATGTATTAGGTGTGTAGTGCAGCGGGATTCCTCTTTTGCACTTCCCGAAGAACACTCAATGCCATCTAGTGCTGCCGTCGCGATGCGTCCACGTAGCCTACAAAATCATGCCGCACTGGTGCATGTGAACGCTTGGAAACATGTCATGTGGCAACCGCTCTTCTTTCTGGACGTGCTGTGCCATCTAGTGCTGCTGCTTATAAGTCCGCACATGGCCTCTGAGATTAGAAGCATGGCGCTTCAGTGACTGCAAACACTGAGAATTGTTCCCTTGCTTACTGCACATTCAGTGGCACATACCGTATTTACTCGATTCTAACGCCCCCTCGATTGTAACGCGCACCCGTTTTCCGTGACCAAAAGAAGGGAAAAAAAAAACGGCCGCATTTGTAACGCATATCTGTTTGCCGTGACCTAAAAAAGAAAAGTCCTTTACAGTACCATGCACTTCATTATTTCATACAGAAATACAACTTTCTCTCCTTTGGAAAAACAAAAATTTACTTCCAGTGCACTAAAATTGCGATAAATCAAAAAGTGGCAGTTTCGCCCAAAAGGCGAAGCATTGATTCCAATAGCAAATTAGTAGAAACCTATACAAAAAGTAATGATAGTAGTTTTATCGGCTGTATAAACTTTTCAACATTATTCGCTTACTAACTAGATTAACAAGCATGGTGTCACGAACACGCAAACAAACGTGAATACGTCTCACTCAATGACTGCGGGAACTTTTTATCAGAACGCGGGAGTGAGAAAGTGAAGTGGCAGGAGTGAGTGAATTGTCATTTTTGCAGCTTCTCACTTTGGTGTGAACTAAGCGATGAGAACACAGTGCGGTGTGCCTAGATGCATAGACTGTCTCCATCACAGATCGCTTTCAAGATAGCAGCCGCCAGAGTAGAACGCCTCTCCTGTTTGCGCCAGTTCCTAGCGCAAGTTTTGGGAACTCCGGACGCCCGTGATGCAGCCTAATTTCCACCAGTCTGTGCACATGTGATCACTTTCCTTTTAATTGCGGATTGTGATGAACACTTGACACGTCTTCGCACTCGGCACTTCTATGCTGATAAAGCAAACACAGAAAATGGGAAGACGGACGGTGGACTAACCCAAGCACATATACTACAGCACATGGAGGAAGCTACGGCAGCTAGGCTCGAAGCATGCACGAAGGGGTCATATTGAAATGCCGGTGGTGATATGGTAACACAGATTCAGGGTTGTACTCCATTCTAATGCAAACACAATTTTCGGACCTATTTTATGGGGGAAAAAGTGCACGTTAGATACGAGTAAGGTGGTGGTGGTGGTGGTGGTGATGTTGAAGCAGGCGGGGTTAGCCTGGCATACATAGCCGGCAATTGTTCCGCCTGATCCTCCTTCGAGTTGAGATCAGTGGTGTGTCACCAGGTGTCGATGAGCCCCGTGTCTCGCAGGAAGGCTATCAGAAGTCGTTGCGCTCTCTTCCTCAATGCCGCGGGCCCTCCGGGGAAAACAACATCTTCAAAGGTCCTGTGCGGGAGACCGCTTTTTTGTAGGTAGATACGAGTAAATACTGTACTCAGTGACCCAAGTTGGCGAGACATTCATTGAAAAGTGGCACATACTCAGTGAATTTGTGGCACAACCTGCTAAAGCATCGGGTTGCTGTCCTTGAGGAACCTTTGTGATGTGGGTTTGATTCCTCTTGGCATCGGAGAAATTTAAGGGATCTTTTTTGTCATTGTAGAGTGGCACATACCTAGTTACCCAAGTTGGTGTCAGAAACATTCATTAAAGAGCTGCGCAGACTGAGTCGCACATAGCCAGAGCACTGGCTGTATTTAATTCACACCACTGATTCACCGGCAGCATTTGTCCCAATTTTGAAAACGCCCCTATATCAAATGCGCAACTACCTTTTATGGTTTCAGAGTAGAAAACTAACATATAAATGATATTGGAGCTCCAAATACAAAGTAGAAATTGAATGTGCACCAGATATTTTAACAAAAGAACACTTAGCATGCCTCCGATTCTGGCAATAAGGAAAAGACAAACCCAGCAAACTTTACCTTCACGGAATGGAAGTTTGTTTACCTAATGACCATTGTCATGACTTTCAAACAGCACTTCACTGCTGTCTAGAACCACAACATGTCATTGTTTGTACAGTCGTACAGTGCAGTCGTAGTCTGCATTTATTAAACAACACCACGACAATCACAAGCAAGATTGTGGCCCACATCAAAACTGACCACTTTGCTAATTATCCTGCAATGCATGGTATTCTCCGGAACGCCAAGAACACATGATATGCCTTGTTGCTGCTTAACATGTAAAATAACATAGTTTGAATGTGTTTTCATAATCAAACTGAAAGTGGCGTGTAGTCGTCGTCATGCTATGAGAAAAAAACGATCTGTGGCCATCCATGGCCCCCATCTTGTGATGGCAGTGGTGAAGCTGGCTTTGGTGTTTGAACACCATGAATGCAGTTTTGGTATTGTATAAGACTGCACTTCCCAAGCAATATTCAGGTGATTTTTTTTTTTTAAGGAAGTTGTACATTAGAATCAGGCAAATACTGTAGTTATTCATTGTGAGCTACCATTCTCACTTTAATATCTTTCTGGGGCAGGCTGAAAATAGGTGTTTTTGGTGGAAGGTGACGTCTGTTTGACGCATTCACTGTGCCCTAAGCACGGCCAAGATGGACATTGCAGCTTGCGGTGTCACCAACTTTGGTCACCAATGGAGTCGGGCTCGCGCGTGATGACCAGCCAAGTTGAAATGATCTGGCGAAGGCTAATTTCACAATCAAAATAACAGAGTTTGGTCCTGTTGGTACTGTAGAAATGTATGGGCACTGGCCAGGACCTCTGGTCGAGATCGAATTAACTGCAAAATTGAATTAAGCATAGTCGAAATAACGGAAGTCTACTGTACCAGTAAGCAAAGACCTTGACTGTTTGGAAGTGTGGAACTATTCATTTTCACTTAAGAAGTCACTCTGAGTTCTGTCTTCTCTCGCATTTACAGAAAGCCCGAACTGCACTTCACATTGCAGCTTCATTGGGACACCTTGATGTGGTAGAAACATTGCTGCAGTTCAAAGCTTCACTCACAGTCAAAGATAAGGTGAGTACACATCTTCCATTTGGTGGTACACAATGGTCCTTTATGAAAGCGAACGCCCGAGCATGGGGCCTGTGCTTGACAGTGGCTGTTTAGAGTGCCAGCAAGTGGCAGCAAGACAAAGAATGTCCACTTTTGATATCATCTATTGGCAGCCAGGATAACCAGGCATGGCCGACAGGCACATGCCTGCTGGAATTAGCTGGACAACCCTCTGCATGGCTGTTAAGCAAGGAGCGGGGCCTGCAGTTCAACATCTGCTGCTAGCAAACCGTGCTGGGTATGCGAGCATACAGGAGACATGGAAGTGCTAACATACACTCGGTAGTTATTAGATACTCCCAGTGTATATTAATGCGTAAGCATTTTAGGGCTACTTCCCTCGGAAATATGTCCATCCATCCGTCTGTGTGTCTGTCTGTCTGCAAGGCGTGACATGATGCACTCCATGCATAGGTATACGTGGGGTCCTGTGGAAGTATATATGAGAATGCTTTATGACTACGTATCACTACTGAGTTTTATGACTATGACTATATATAGCGAGTACTAAAGAGGTATAAGAGTAGTTAGATAGTCTAATTAAACTTAATTTATATTTAATTACTAGGCTAATCAAGAGTAACTAAGGTTAAATCAATGGAGCCTAATCAAGAATGCCTAATTAAGGGTGCTGGAAATTAGATTGCCCTAATTAAGCAATATTAATTATTAATTGTTTACACAAACGTCTTCATCATAACTTTAATTAAGCATAATTTGTTAAGTAATTAAGCAAACATCACCATTATACGAATGATTCACCTATTTAATTAATGAACAAATTAATTAGGTTTAATTGCCACAACCAAAGTTTGACCCAAGTGAATCACTCTCTCCTAAGCTCCTCTGAATCGGGTCAAGTTTATTCATGCTACACAGGGAAACAGGGAGCCAGAGCTGCCTACTGCAAGAAAGTACACTGGGAGTACTTATTCAATAGCAGGCATGTGCTGGCACTTCCACGTTTACAATGTGCTAACATACTGAGTGCAGTTTGCTAGCAGCAGACGCTGAGCTGCAGGCCCTGCTCCTTGCACATCCGTGTGGTGTGGAAGAGAGTCCAGCAGGCGCTTGCCTATCAGCCGTGTCTATTTATTCTGGCCGCCAATAGATGATGCCACAAGCAGACGTGCTTCCTCTTGCTACCTCGTGCTGGCTCCCTAAGCAGCCTCCACAGAGCACAGTCCATACGCTTGCGTGTTCTCTTTCATAAAGGACCACTGTGTACATCTCATCCATTGTTTCCACATGTAGGCACCACTAAAACTGAAATAATTGTTTCACTTGTACATTTTAGTAATATATGGGATCAACAGAAGCTTCAGTTAAAAATAATAATTTAACTTTTTTGCTGCAAGTAACCTTAGAGCTTTATTTAATTGATATGTTACGTACCAGAACTGCAATGGACACATGGCCATATTTAAAGCCATGCCTATTAAAACATTCGGAGCCTAAAACAAAGAGCAATTTAGTGCATAGATTACATAGCTTCACGGTAAGGAGTAAAACATTGAAGGAAAGGTTGGAGCTTGTGCTAACAGAAATTACTGTCTTTATATTGTTTTGTGTAGTGCAAACACTTATTTATGCGGAGAAGCATACAGTGAATATGCTGTGTTTTGTTTCTTTTCCAATTCTGTGCACTCTGTGCACTGTACAAGAACAGTGTGAATTATCAACAAACTAGTTTTGATGTCTTTATCTATAATACAGTCAAACGCCTTTATAAGGAAGTCCTCAGGATCTTGAAAATTTTTCGTTATACAGGGCACTTCGTTGAAAAGCTAGCACACTGTACGGCTCACAATGAAGCGTGCTCAGCACGTTCAACAAGACAAAAATAAATATTTAACGTGAGTTCAAGGGAGATGTAGGGAACTAAGTCGCTAATCTTTTTGTGTGCGCTTTATCTCATGCAATGTGCAACTACAGCCAAACTACTACGCCAACGGACACACCATCCTCAGTGGCGAAATGCTGGAGCAATGCAAGCCAAAGCTGCAGATCATCAAATGATGCTATCAATTCCTTTGCCGCTATCACTTCGCTTTTACAGGCTCTTCATCACTGTTGGCTTCGTTGCCATTCGTGTCCTTTGGGCCCTAGACGGCTTTGACGACATTGTAGGTCATCAGTGCCAAGTGCATTTTCACATCGTCATCAAATGCGATGTATTCGTCAGCCATCACACCCGCTACTGTGTTACAGCAAGCAGCTAATGAGTTTAATGATTCCTGGAGCACTGCATCCAGCAGGATCGTAACACTACCTGATATCAGCACGCTGTGCGTCACTAGCATTGTGTTGGCACTAGTGCAGAGCACAGCTCAATTGCGTTTGCGGAGAGCAGTAGCAGCAATGGAACGTGGCGTTCATTGTAAAGAAAGAATTCAGCCGTTGCACATGCATGATTCCTTCGTTGTCCAGGCAAATTCGTTGTAGTGGTATTTGTTGTAGAGGCGTTCACAATACATATAAAATATAGGAATTCAGCCAAACCATAACAAACCTTTAATTAAACAAGCCATCTTGTAGCAGAGGCATTTGACTGTATATATTGTTTCTATTTTTCGTCCCACACCTCCTGATACCTTTGTACTTTTTGTCATATATCAGATACTAGATATGAGTAGTCTGGATTAGTGACCTTGACATGTTGACCTGCTGTCCCTTGCCCTCGCATTTCAGCATGGTAACATGCCTTTGCACCTAGCCGTTCTGGGTTGCCATGCCAACATGGTCGACTTACTGGTGAAGAAAGGCGCACTGGTAAATGCAACCAACAATGTGAGTCCCAGTCCGACACTTTCTGAAATGAAAAGTAGGCACCTTATCTCCGTACCTGCACTTTGTAGTGATGCTGATGACCAGTCAGAATGATTTGGGAAATTATTGAGAAAAAGGATGCCTTGTGTGTTACCTCGTGTGTTGTATGTGCAGCTGCGCACATATGTAGCTTGCGCACCATGTTTTAGCGGTAATCTGCTGCTTGCGCAAAGAATGGGCATGTCGAGATGGTGTGGGATCTTGTGCACTGTCCTCCCGAGCATTTAGTACTAAAGGTTGTGTAATCTAGAGTTTTAGATACGCGTTGAAGCGAGAGGCAGGCGAAGCATTCGCTCTGTACTGCTGGTGCT
This sequence comes from Dermacentor albipictus, assembly GCF_038994185.2. Classification (NCBI taxonomy): domain Eukaryota; kingdom Metazoa; phylum Arthropoda; class Arachnida; order Ixodida; family Ixodidae; genus Dermacentor; species Dermacentor albipictus. The sequence continues at coordinate 384,751,121 of NC_091821.1, read as the reverse complement.
TTCATTATACAGTCAAACCTGACTATATCGAGCCCGTTTACATCGAATTATTCTATATATCGAACAATTTCTGAACACGGTATAGTTACAAAGAGTATATATAGCAAAAATTACACTTACATCGAACAAAAATAGCAGCGACTCCTGATATATCGAACGTCAAGCGGCGGAAAAGTGCCCCCAGAAGTTAGCTTTCTCTCGCGGTAGCGGGGAAACTCGGCGGCGCAGCTCCATCCAACCGTTCTTTCTACCATGAGGGCGCTGATGTTGCACTGCCTCGGGCAAGCTGTCGATACCCCCCCCCCCCCCCCCACAAAAAATGATCATGTCCCACCCGCAGTGCTTGCTCAGACAACCAATCAGAGGCTCTTGTGCCCTCATCATGCAAGATGGTGCAAGTGCGAATTGTCTTGCTGCTTTTCTGGTTCATTGTGTTTGCATCTTGTGGGCCTTCTCCCACAGTGTTACAGTGTTGCCGTGATGAAGCAGCGAAATTCGCCTTTCGTTGTGAAGCTCGAAATCATAAATCGGGTCGAACGCGGTGAGAAGTCAGATGACCCCGCAGCGTGCAAGATTCCGAGGAGCACTCTCAGCACGATCTTGAAGAATAAGGGGGAGATTGGGGCTAAAGCGGCCAAACTCATGACCTGGTGCCCATAGTGCCTGACATGTATGCATGGCCGTGTACAAGTGGTTCATCCGAAATTGCTTCAGACGTGCCGGCTTCTGCGTGCTCGGTGATGACTGTAAATTCTGATGAATGCGACGAAGCCGTTGCTGGTGTTGCTGAGGTTTGGAGCAAGCTGTCAATTTCCGGAAGTGTTGGACAAGTTTGTGAGTGCAGATGATGGTGTCGCAACCACGGGAGTGCCCAAAAAACGAAGGCTACATTGCCGACATTGTACCGAGCACAAGTGAAAGTGGGCACAATGAGGGAAGCAACGACGGTCCTTGGCCCACATCCTCCGAAGTGATTGGTGCACTCGCGCTAGTCTGGTGCTTCTGCGCGAATATAGAAGGTTGTGGCCTCAGCTGCTCTGACTCTTTAGACAATGTGGCGAAGTGCACGCGTCGCAGGCAGCAAGATTGCCCAAGCAGAAGAAAATACAGGACTATTTCATGCAAAACTAAGCCAGTTTCATCAATAAAGTGATTTTATAAATGGTATGCGCTTTTATGACGTCCAATTCTTTAGCAGGCTTATATTGAATTATGCTCTATATCGAACTGATAGGCATTTTTTTGCGAGTTTGATATAGCCGGGTTCGACTGTAGTGTCGTCCCGCTGCGGGTGACACTATCCGTTGCAGGGACGGAGTGGATGCAAAAGCATAGCTGGCTTCACCTCATGCCACCGATAGGAAGATATCACTGACAGGGCATGAAACCACATCTTTCATTACCGACTATGAAATTGAACAAGATGACTTCTTTTTCTGATTCAAATTTACTTCTTTCGATGCCTTGCAGTTCAGAAAATTTTGTAGCCCATCGCATGTAAGAAAAATTCATCACTGACTGTACTTATCGCATAAAAGGTCGAATTTTCAGTACAACAATATTTCACTATAACGAAGAAAATTGTCCCTTTTGCCGACTTCATTATATTCAAGTTTAAGTTTATATATGTATGTATAAATATTGCAACTGACGATTGTCTGCTCTAGACCACCATCAGTAGTGCTTTGCTCCTTGAAGAGGCAGGACATCTGTGAGGTCCTGAGCAACACTTTACAATGTGGTGAATGCAGTTTAAATCATGGACCCAGGACCTAAGAGAGGTGCAACGTAATGCTAATGCATGTCTCTGGCATTTACCGCTAGATTGCCACTGAATTTTCTTCTTTTTCTCATTCTATTGCGTAGACTATACCTTTGTTACTTTAGAAACATTATTAGGACAAGAAAGGGTTACGCTAAAATATAGTCAGACATCCTATGTGTTGCCGTGAAAACATTTTGCTTCATATTATGATTGCACCAATTTAAATGGGCCTTCTCCACATTGTTAATGTGCAAAACAGCCATCATATGATGGCTCTAAGCTGTCTGACATAGTGTGGCTGGCATGGAGTTGCTGTGAACTATTGCAAATCTCTGATGCAATGCATATGAGCCAGGTGCAGGCAACTCATTCTTAGTTATAAGCACTTACAATCGCTCTGTTCTCTCAGTTAGCATTTACATCATTCAGGTGCATGTCAGTGTAAGAGTTAGCAATTTGAAAATTATGTCTAGCATCTTTTTGCTGTGTTTTTAGGAAAACCATTGCGGTATCGGATAGTTTAAGCAATGAGACACTCCTCTCCTTCCCCATTTTTAAAATTATTTCCGTAGTAAAAAGCAGGGCCCTTGCATTTCACCCAAAGCAGTCAGTAAAAGGGGTACAGGGAAACTGGTTTTATATACGTGAACTTAAAAATTATTTTTTTTATTTTGCCTTGCTTTATTTTATTTTTTAATAATGTGTGTAATGACTTAATTGGAAAAATGATGTCATAGAAAAAGCGACATGCCATTGAGTGAACTGGCAATATGCAAAAGTTGTTTGGTTTGTTCTTCGGCAGTGTGGTGTGCCTTCTTTTTTCTTTCTTTGTTTCTGTCTACAGTAAGGAAAAAAAAACTAAGGGTTTGAAAGTCTGCATAAGAAGTGTATGTTTCTTTGTAGCGTCTACAAACACCACTTCACATAGCAGCAGAGCTTGGCTTCACTGAAGTGGTACAGGTGTTGGTGGGCCATGGGGCAGACCTCTTCCTCCCTGAAAAGGTGCGTAAACGAGCACTGCTTCGTGAAGGGAGGCCAGCTCTGAGTTTGTCACTGCAGAACTGCAGTGCGTCCTGCATAACGCTGGCTAAATGCTACAAGATAAGACATTGTGGTACTTTTGAAAAGATATGACGTGTTCTGGATACCAACACTGGCCAATATAATATCTGAGAATAGAACAGTGTGTCGTCACCAGAAAATTGAGTTACTTGTGCCACTGGTTAAGTTAAAAGGATAGGTGAATCTGTCCTCACCTTCAAGGTTTGCTGTGCTCTCTGCAACACTGGTTAAGTTAAGGAAACAGAACAATATCTATTTGAAGTAGTGGACAGCTCGAGGGTACTTCTAATCATTTGACAGTCCTGGTGCCTGTTCACTTACTTGTTGATACTACTAGGTGCCTGTATGACAATGAAAAGTTGTGCATATTCCTACAGAACATACCTTTAGAGTTTGGTTTGTTCTATGTACCTATCTGCACGCATGTGCCGTTGAGCAGGAGAGTAGGATTCTGGATGTGGTCTGACGTATGACTAGCCACACCAAGAATTGCATCCGAAAGGTCTTGAAGTGGTTTTAAGAGGTTCTAACTGGTTACAACTGGTTATAAGAGTCATAGCTGCCTTCTGAGCCAAACCGATATGGATGCTGAGTTGTGTCACATGCCTTTTACTGTATGCATGCCATGCTATACTTAGACATGTTTTGAAATCTGCCTTGCATGTATAGTAGTCAGGGGCACTGTCATGAAAATCAGTGCCACTTAAGGTGTAACTCTACGAGATTAAGATTTTTCTGTGGCAGCAGCAGCTTCATCTTTTGAATATCTTTCTTGACTTCATGGTTTGAATGGGCTATCATAACAGTAGCTTGTTTAGCATCGTGCAACTTTGATGCTTCACAGAACCTTGACCACGAGCATGTGCTAGTCTGCAACAGTGAATATGCGTCAGTGCCAAAGTTATTGCATTACTCTAGTAACGCCTTGATGGTATTTATTTATTTACAGAATACTGCAGGCCTTGATAGGCCCAAGCAAGAGCTGCAGTTCAATGACGACATAAAAAACAAATCTGAGTTTTGAACATAAGTAACGAAGATATATGGGAAGAGATAAATGGTTCAATAGTAAACATATTAGGCAGAAAACAAACATAGATACATACAATAAACACAAGCAATGGCCTATAAAAACACTAATAACATCATTAGCATGCACCATCATTGTAACTAAACAGACAAAAAGGAACCACACAGGTGTATTATAACTTAATAAAATCAATAGTATTAATGCTCCCTTTTAAGCAGGTGGTAGTTTGTTTCAGTCTCTTATTGTTTGAGGAAAATCAAGTTTATAACTGTGTTAGATTTAGGGTTGTATGGAGTTAGAGTGGTCATGATGACTCCTCATTTGTCTCATAGTTACAGGGCTTAGGTATGCTTTAGTATTAAGAAAATACTGGTTGTGTTTAACGTTTTCAGTGTCACTGACATACTGGTATGTTTCTATGTTTCTGTCTTGTACATTCTCCACTCTCTCCAGTCAGATGTGTGCAGTAACATGCAGTTGGTGAGCTCCTAGGTAGTTCCGCCATCTGCTGTATATTTCAAAAAGTATAAATTTACTCATCTCTCTGTTGGGATTATATTGGAATGAAGTGAGGATCCAGTTTTCAGGTTTAGCAGCATTTAAAAATACAAGGTTCTGGCACGAAGTCAGAGTCAACACAAAATGTCAGGTTATTATTATGTGTGCATTCATGTTCATCAGCATAAGTAGGGACACTGTGGAAGTAGTTATTGAAGTTATTAGCGACGTCTCATGTGTACAAGCAGCATGTCATTCCAGTCTGAAGTTTGTATCCTGCAAGTGCCTGCATTGCAACTTTATTGCTATCCACTGAAAGCAGTCACTTTCACTATCACATTGAGTGCATAATGAAAACTAAATATAATTCCTGTTTATGCAACCATGGCACATCAGCCTTTCTTCCCATGTTGTGGTTCTATGGGCAGGCATCTGATGCACATTCCAGCTATTGGGTAGGAAAATTTTTTAATTCGAGCCTGTGTGTGTTATGTTCATAAATGCATCCTGTGGTTGTGAGCATATGTAAGAAATTATCATGGGACAAACATCAGTACTATGGCAACGCAAATCTAACCTTTGCACTTTTCTCCTTGTGTTTTATTATTGATCTTGTGACATATCTATCAAATAAGATTTGATAGATATGTTGGAAGATGCGGTGAAAGTATTCAAACTGCATAAGTTTAGTTGCCGAGGTAAGGTTTTGTTTTTATGTTGATACCATATGAACACAATTTTAGTGCACATAGAAAGTTCCCTAAAATTCTAGAATGGAGCATTGGAACAAGATCTCACTTTTTTGTGGACAGGGTGGACGCACAGCGCTCTACATAGCTGCACGTGGCAGCTATACAGCAATAGTGGATATGCTCATTACGGCCGAACGGGAGATCAAGCACAGGAGCAAGGTCAAAGAGCAATCAGTTACAACACTCCAGGTGAGACCAGCCTGGAGAGAACAAAATCAATTCCAATATGTTCTTTGGTGAATCTGTCTTTACATGACTCACTGCCTATACATGCCTGCTTGCCACTTTCTTTTTTCAATAAGCATTTGATATGGAGACATGAGCAGCACAGAGTCACTTCTACTGTGAAATGAGAAAGTATTCCTTTTTTTTTTGGCAATGTAGTGAGGGTTTCATTCCACTTTCTGCTGCTGGCATGAGTGCTGTACATATGGACGATAGTATTTCCTCTAAGTGGACGTATACAATGTGCAAGGATACATGCACCTGAATGGAGCACAGTGTAAATACTAGGTTGAAACTGCCTATTTTTGAATGAATGCAGCCTGGTACCCGCCAGTTTTGCAACAGTCTTGTGGATATCAAGGAGGAAAGTGTGGCAAGCGACCAGCAGCAACATTCTGGTGCTGAGAATGCCGAGGACGGGGAACAGTTGCAGCAGCAGCGACAGCAGCAAATGCAGCGCTTGTCCTGGACCCTGGCCAAGGAAATGCTGATGCCCAACGACTGGAAACATTTGGCACGACACTGGGGATTCACTCCTGAACATATCAAGGCTATTGAACACCAGTACACGGGTAATCAGCCCTATTGTGTACTACTGCTCATTAATTGTATTACAGAGGCCAGGTGTCTTAAGCACAGCCAAAATTTCAGTTAGTGTATCTATGCCCTAGTACAGCATGTCTTACATAGTGGTTTGTGGATCCATGTTTATGGAGCCATGCTCTGAAGATCCACAGATCTCATATTGAGAGCCTTATATATGGACTTCCAAAGTGGAGGGGGTCCACAAAGATCATTGTAGAGATGCATCAATAACAGTGATGCTGCATCAAAAGAGTGAGGTGTTATTGTGGCAAGGCATTTATAGTGACTTGGGGCAGTATTCTCATAGCAGTCACGTTTGGTGATGGTAACCCTTTCGTAAGATTTCGCATGACTTGCCACCGGATGCATCCTAGTGCTACAATCAACTTCAGTTCATTCGACTGCAGTTTGATTTTGCGGTTAATTTGATCCTGACCAAAGGACCCGGCCGGTGCCCGTGCATTTCTATAGACCAAAACTTTCGTTGTTTCGATGCTAAAATTGTTCTTCGCCTAATTGTTCGAACTTGACCAACCAGAACGCATGCGCCTGACTCCTATGGTGACCCCAATCACAACTCCTTTAGTGACAGTGTCTATCTTGGCAGAGCTTAGGGGACAGGGAATGTGTTGGACACACGTCATCTCCCATTGAAAACACCTAGGTCTGGCCTGCCCAAGATAGATTTTCAAGCGATAATCGTAGCTCACAATAGACAGTTCTTGACTAGGTGCCCCTAAGGTTTTGCAGCCCAAAAGAGAACATCAGTGCCACTATGCACGCGTGAGATGCAAAGAGAGTTTAGCGTTTGCTTTGGCAACACTATTTCACGGAAATAGTGCTCCTACCCAAAGTTGACAGAATAGTTTTTCTTCAACGAACATGGCGGCATCCATCGAAGCGTTGGCTCTCACCTTGTACCACATTCTACCCCAGTCCTTGTACACCTACAATCATCAAGAACAATGAACAATGTCGTAGGCTTTCGCTTTTGCTCATTTAATGTAATTGAAAGGGTGAAGCAAGAAATTGTTGTTTTTTCAAACAGTAGTCAAACTTGAAGGCCGCCAGGCATAACACATGCATCTTGTTGCTATGGGGAGTCCTGTCTCGTTGTCAAGTCGGCCGAGATTAAATTCAGAGTTTAACATGACACCATTAATTTATTATAAACGCTGTACACTAGTTCTCAGACAGGTTATTAATGATAAAACATGTATCTAAAAAGCGGTTATCTTTCTGTGCTGTATATTACTTTTTGTTGAAGCTTCCATTTTCGTTCGTTGAAGTGCTTCAAGCGCACGATGCAAAGGCCTTGTGCGCAAAGATCTTTGGGGCCACAAAGATAGGGGCCCCTATTCAAAAACTCTCTAATGTATGATTACGGTATTTACCCGATTGTAATGAACGCCTTTTTTTGTCTTTTCTTTCCCCATAAATATTGGGCTGAAAATTGCCTGCGTGGTGCAAGCGAATACGGAACCAAAACCGCCTTTACGGAGTTCGTATGCTTTACCGCACAACACAAATGTATTGCGACGAAGCTGACTAAGAAACCGGCCACCATTGTTCAACATTGTGCATTTAGGCCCCAAAAAGTTGGGTGCGTGTTAGATTTGAACTTTGTCCAAGAGATTTAATGTCATTTATATGTTACTTTTCCTCTTTGTACACATGGGAAATGAGTGCGCATTTTATTCAGGGGCATGTTAGAATCGAGCAAATACTGCCAAATGAATCAGTGGTGTTTTACGTTTTTTCTGCATCTTGTTTAATTCGACCCGCCGGATAATTCGATCACTTTTGTCGGTCCGGTCAGGGGCGAATTAATGGAAATCAACTATAAAGCCGACAGCATTCCTGGCTTTGTGTGAAGATATCGAGCTTGGCAGAGTGCCAGAATTGCTTTCAGCCACGTAAGCCAACGCGTCCAATGCCGAGTGGTGGATGAAAGTGACACCATCTCCGAAAATGATCGCCTGAGAATACCACCCTTGTTTCATAAAGCCATGTTTTACCCACTGATTCTGGTGAAATTGTAAACAACCAACAGGTTTGATGTCAAGCTAGATTTCATGCTCATTTTTGGCATGTACCATCACCACTTTCATTGGCAGCAGAATAAGTGGCACATAAAGTGCCTAAAACGAGTTCCTTACAGATTGTAATATAATGTCAATAATTTTTAATGACTCAGTATGTTATACTTAGTGTGCAAGCTTATGTAAATGTTAAATAATAGAGAAGTTTAGCTTGTCCGGTATTCTAGTAAACGCAGATGGACACTGGCGTAATAGTGTTGCTGCCAAAAATTTACACTCGAAGCAAAGTAAAATACACTTGGTTACTGCAATATTAGCTCTTTCTGCCTGTTTGAGCTCTGCATCGACAGGTGGCTGCACCATGCAGACCACTCATGTTTATGCCTCCATCCAAATGCCTTAATGCCCCAGGGCGTCTGCCTGCATTTACCCTAACACTGGACAAGCCAAACCTCTCTAATGTAAAGATTGGGACATTCTCAAATGGCCTGTAGTAAGTCTAGGGGTTTTGGCAGCCAAAAATTTGGGCACCACAGCTTTAGTCACTTATTAGCCTTTTATGTAAACGTTAGCTGACAAAATAGTATTTGAAGCAACATTGGAAAGTGAGAGAGAAGTATATTTTATAAACAGATGCAAAATCTCATACATGGCACATTCATGTTGTCTGCACAGCCAATAACCATGAGATTCGCACTTGGGTGCATATTGGCGATTCTTGCAGCGTACCTGCTAACTCTTCCGAATTTTTCATAAAGTTTACAAGTTTGGGCTCATTTTACGACTTTTACAAATGTTTCATCAGGTTTCATGAAAAATAAATTTCGTTCATGAAAATGTATCACTCTACAGTCTTCCCATGCCTTTAAAGACTTATGATTGTGAAAGGACACCGGAAGGGTGCCTGCTCGGAGCAAGCTTAATCAGACAAGTTCTTGAAGTGATATTGGCAACAGAAATGCCACTAAAAAGTCATTGTGATCTTAAAATGCCGTGTTGCTTGTTGGTTTTTGATGTTCCGAGTTCGCTTCTGCTTGTGCCCTGTGTCTAAACATAAGTCACCATTAATAAAGTGCATATATATTCCATAAAACGTGTATGCTCAGGGAAAACAAAATAAAATGAAGTGTTCCGTTCCCCCTTCTGGTATTATGTCTGTTATAAACGATATAACAATTAATGGTTATAAAAATGGAATTTTCTTGGCACTTGAATATTGTTATAACTGGGTTCATCTGTATGTCCATTAAAGCATTTGCACTTAAAGCATGTTCTTATATGGGAGCAATAACAGTGCCCCCCCCCCCCCCCCCTGCCTTGCCTTGGAAAAAACTGGCTCCCTTCGTAATTACAAATGTCTGTGACATGGAAGGCACAGTAAATCGTCTATAACTCCACTGTATATTATACATATTTTTACATATTTTATACATATTATGACGTGCTTAAACCTTAATAAGTTTCAAGGGATGAAAAAGAAGTATTTTGCTTAGTGACCTTCTCTGCAATGGTTATTTATTTTCTTTTTTTTATTCATCTTTATTTATTATGTGTCTTTGTGGTTGTTTTAGGTAAATCCAGCTACAAAGAGCATGGCTATCGAATGCTACTCATCTGGTTGCATGGCCTCCCACCAAACACAAATCCTCTCAAGGAGCTCTTTGAGGCTTTGGTTGCCATTGACAAGAGGGACGTTGCTGGTGAGTAGTCTTAGCAAAGTGAAACTTTACAGAGGTCGTCAAAACCAAATTCGTTTGCAAATCACAGCAGGCGTCGAGTCTCTAAGGTCTCTAAGACTAGCACAGGTGGACAGGCAAGTGACTGAGCTCGACATGTATTCACAGGCACCTCTAAAATGACATGGAAGAGAAGCACTTAACCAGTTTAGACTGATAAAGTATTCTTTCAAAACTATGTTTTTTTTTTAACTTAATGGTAATAGGTTGATTACTAGAGGAGAAAATTAAGGTCAAACTCATTTTTAAAATTTGCAGCGAAACACCAGCTCTGGCTCATCAGTGTCCCATCAAGGATTTTTAAGTATTTTGTGCATTTGGGCAGTTATGGCACAGAAAAACTTCTTGAAATTTGCTAAGTTTAGTCTTTGGCTTCTTTAGAATAGAATGTAGTCCATGTGGATTGATAAGGGGCCCTTTAAGGGCCCCTCATCATGTAACCTGCACCACCACATGTAACCCACACCCCGACTTTACTGTTAAATTGCTTGCATTTTTGTTCCTGGTTATATGTGCAAAATACAGTATAGTTACTGGTTTTCTTTACCAAAAGCCAGAACATGTGTGTACTACTCATATATTGTACGATGATGACCATAAAAAGTGGTAAATTGTAAGCTAGGCAGTATAGGCATTTGCTGCACGTTGCGGTTACTGCAATGTAATAATTATATATACATAATAATAATTACATCATTACATATGTGTTGGCACATTGCTCACAACTCGCAACCACCACCTTCACACACATTTTCCCGAGTTTCAGTCAAGTCAACCATTTCATGCCATTGCCTCACACTAAGAGGTATGAAGTAACAGTGCCACCATATATTCTGTGCAGAAAAAATACGGAAGAAGGCGGAAGAAAATGCATATGGAGCCCGGCGTTTCAGCCCCAGCCGGCTCTGCCATATGTGCTGCCTGCTGTGACTGCCAGGCTAGTGTCACCCAGCCCTGACAACATGTGGTCTGCGGGGAAAAAAAGAATAACTAAAATAGATCTGAAAGAAGTTGGAGGAGAATGCGTGCGGACTGCGTTGGTTCAGCCCTCGCTCGGCTGTGCCACACGCATTGCCTGCTGTGATCGCCAGGCGGGCGCCAGCCCCAACAAGTGCCTACACACCGCCTGTGTTCCTCCTGCTTGCTTTGTCACGATAAAAAATAATGTGCCTCACATCATTGTTCACGGTGGATCAAAAGGGAAGCAAGCAAGCAAACCTCTGCGTGCCAACTTGGCTAACGGTGCAGCAGCGACGATGTTTGTTTCTTGTTGAGACAATTTGAGAGGACCCATGGAGATGAAACAAGGCAAGACTACCTATATACACATATAACTGTTGTTCTTAAAGGCACGGCCAAATGCAGAAGCTTCCAATGCAGATCGAGTACACCAGGTTCGGAAAAGGTTGATGTAGAAGAGCTTGCGTGCTGCACAGCAGATTCGTGGGGAGGGATAGCTGAAAAAACAACTTCTGTGTTTCTCAAAACAACTTGCCTCTGCTGTGGTACGTGTTGACTGTTTTGATGTGTATGCATAAAAGTTGCAAGCAGTTAACTGTGGCTTCCTCACATGGAGTACATCCACAGAGCTTTGAAATTCAGCAAAAACAACTTTTAGAAAATAAATGGATGCTTTCATTGAGATTACTGTTTTAATTACTGTGGTGAGGATTCTTCCTTCACAAGCAGGAAAATGTATTGTCTCCAACTTTCTGAAGCAAAAGAAATTCATCATGAATAAGTTACTCATCCTAGCTGCTCTCAGAACAAATGTGAAGCACTTTGCCATTCAAATAGTACTCTCAAGGTTTCATTTGCTGAAAGGACTCTGCAGAAAGAAATGCCTGCTTTATTTAGTCTGGCATAACAAGACAAAGTCCATATTGATATGAAAACAGAACACAGAATAATGTGCGACATTTATTGAAAACGCTGGAAAGTACTTATCAGTGCCAGGATGTAAAACAGTGGTAGCTGAAGTAAACACTAATTGCATAAAGTAATTATTATTTTCCAATGATTGAATGTGATAGGATAATGCAATGTTTCACTTGAAGCTCCCTTATGTGCTTGTCTCCAACCATCTGCTCAAGTGTGTAAGGGAAATTCATAAAAATTGGTATGGCACTTGCATCCACAGTTCTGACTTCGTGCAGCACTTAGATTTGCAGAAAGAAGGATCACTTCTATTTATATTTTTCTGCACTTGCAATTTCACAAATATGCATTCAATATTAGCAGACCCAGGACATTCAATACTTGTGCAAGGCCGGGATCAGTGGGTTTTTCTTTAAAACTCATTACTTGTTTCACTATTTTTGCATTTAAAGCACCAATATGAATCATTTCTTAAGTTCACTAATGTGTATGTAGCTTCATTATTTTTGTTTAGTGTTATTCTACCGTATTGCGAAAACAATAAGTTGGAGGATGTTCCAATATTGAGCACTGATGCCTACTTGCGGTTAAGCTCTGTGTTTCGTCTGTTGGAATTTGTTTTGCTCATTGGCAGCACACAAAATTTAAGTGGCACTTGTTTGCCAGCATTTTTATACTTGCACTTTGCCTTTGCCAAATTTTGAGGCTTATTATAAATATAAGCAGCTTAACAAATTGATTATGGATGACAGTTATTTTTCAAACCAGTTATTTGGCTTATGCCAGTTTGGCCACATCTTGTACACATTCATCTTAGTGATAGATTCCATGTTAGGTGACCTGCTTCTTGTTGCAGCAGGACATCTGAACATGGTTACTGTCCTTGTGCCAGAGCATAATGGTGGCAACTGCAAGTCCGAAGAGCTAACAAAGAAAAAGAAGAAAATTAGCTGTTCTGTGAGTGTCACCTTTTCCACGGTGCCAGCAACCTGACAGTAAAAAAATGGTATAATACAAGACATCATTTTTATTGTGATATGCATGTAGATCAACACAACTGATCAAATCAAGGTAAAAGTCCTGAACTTTACCTTGATCACCCCACTTTCATGAAAATCTATGAATATCCAACCTTACACCTGCTTTTCCTTATTTAATTTAGATGGTATCCTGATCCATTAAAAAGCACTGTGACTGTGGCGTTTTCTAGCAAAGGAAATGCTTTATAAAACTGGGTGCTAGTGAAGCTTTTGCTTAGTGTGCTCCATTTTGTAATAACCTTGCATAGCAGAGGAAGTTTACAGCTGATGCTGCAAGTGCTTACTAGGCCAGTATAATTTAGCAATTCCTTTCACTCAATTTATTCCTTTCTTATCATCCATAGCTCATGAGTGGTTGATATTAAATAATAACCTAGGCAAAGTGCCACACGAACCACTGACAAAACACGAAAAGGAAAAGAATTGGAATAGAATCGCTACATCATTCTGGCTCAGGAGTGCTTTCATGCAGGTGCACACAACCCTTAACATCAGAGCGTTATCTGCTTAGTCTTGCTGCTTGGATCGCGCCTTGTAATTTTTGCTCCAGTGCCAGATTATTACGAAGAAGAGTACAATTGCCAGACTGGTCATGGGATGAACTCAACTAACCTGGAGTTCAGGTGGCTTGCTCGTTCTGTAATCTGTTTGTGTAAACCCCCTTCTTTTGTGTTCCATGTTTGAATGGAGCGTGATAGCGCCTGTGATAACCAAGCACCTTTTGTCAAGAAACATAACTGTACTAGTGCACGCTGTGGCTGGGACATATCAACAACACAATGCTGTCCTTTGTGACGTCTCCTTTTCTTCATTGCTGTGTACTCAGTGCTGTGTATCATGCCCTTATTTGTTGTTTATTCATTATGGGTGTAATGAAAATTATGGCAGTCATACTTGTGAGAGAAAGATTGCAGTTGCAAATGGCAGCGCTGCACGAGCAGCGATCGTAACGGATGAACCCCACGTGCTCAAATGGTTGATAAAAAGTGATGGTCGTTTTACTGTGATGCAAGACTTGCTGAGAACTTATGTTGATCTTTGTTTTTCTGCAAAAGTTTTGCAAACAGCTTTTTCAGCTTCCTTTTTACCTTTGTGTCTCAAAGTGATCATTCTATTGAGGTTGCTAATTTCTGTTGCAACACAACAAAATTATGCAAATTTGTCTCTTATTGCCGTAACTTGCCCATAATTGTAAATTTTAGGAAATGGACCTATTAACATATTAACTTCAAATTGCATGTTTTTTTTATCCAGGAGAGGTGGTGCGGCAGTTTCTTCACACTGATTTGTCACCAACCCTTTTAGGTAGCCGTTTCCGAAGTCATCACAACTAAGTCTGTGGTTGTCATTCACTGCTTGATAGATTTCGAAAATTCTAGGATTTAAAACTAGTGAAGGCATCAAAAACAAGGTTCCTAACTAGTAGCCTGCTGGTGGAACTGTGGACTTTACATCTGCTGTATGCAACAAAAGTTATGAGCAAAATTATTGACATCATGGAGTTATTTGATGTTTAGAACCTGTTTTAAAGGTTGCTGCTGAATATTTTATTGCAATTTTAAGCAGTCTAAGCATTCTAGCAGAGAAAGTAAGCAAGCATGTGGATTTGGCAGTTTACATTTTCAAACCCCAAGTAACCCTTCACGTAAATTGATGGGAGATTTTTGTTGTTGTTGTTGTTCTGCTCTCTTTCTTTCTTAAATATATAGTTGATAACTGGATAAAGGAATATTGGTTCTGGAGAGGGTTCTTGTGACATGTTTGCTTATGAGATAGCATGACTTGCTGCATTTAAAGTATTACGTGGGATTGTAAATTAAACATGGCTCTATTGACATGCATGGTAATTAAGAGAGAGCTTTAAAAGATTTTCCTGATGTGGCTAAATTGTAGGGTTTAAAAACAGTGGCTGACGGCATATAAATGGATGATTTTACTAGCATTTATAAGTAGCTCCAGCATTACAAGGTTCTGCAGCTGTTCTTGCAGACAGTTAACAAACCAAAGTCTTGTAGCTGCATGCTGTCTATTTCCAGGTATGGAAGTATTCAGGCTAGCCCAAGCAGGCAGAGGGTGCACTCTTAGCAGCCATGTTTACTGCATCTGGCATGCAGTCCACTATCTACACATACATGTGTTCAGGCTTCGCATCGTACAAGCTAGAGTGCACTGGGCGATGATTTCTACATGGTGCACAAAGAGAGAATGTTGGTAGCACAGTTTCTAGATGAAGGCTGTTCGACGAGATATTTGCCTGAGCATTGTTCCGTTACTGACAGGTATCTGTTGAAGGTTCGAGTGTTCTGTTCCTCTACACTAGATATTTGTACATGACTGAAAACTCGTGAAAGTGCTTAAAGACAAGAGCAAGCATTGGGGAGGCATATATCATTAGCAGGTTGCTCAGACGTGCTGGCACATTGCACACATAGATTGTGACCTAGACCTACTGCAGCCAAGCATCTCGAAGACTTGGCAATCGACAGTGGCAATGTTTATAAGAGACTGGTACTGAACGCAGCTATCTGTAAACGTATTGTTCACGATGTAGGCCATCTGCTCGGAAGGATACCCACATGCTCTTGCATGAGCTTTTCACAACGAGACTTCTTTAATAGGGCCGCCCTTGCTCCATGTTTTGTCACCTCTTGGTGCATGAAAATCCACAGCCTACTTTAAATCCTGTAAGTGTTGCAAGTATCCCGTGCCATTTTTTTTTCTTTGCTATAGTGATAGCCTTCTCTTACATTAAAAGGCTGTGTTTACAGGGGTACGTGTCTACCTTCTGCTGTTGCCGAGAATTTAAAAGTTTGTGCCACAGTCTCATTGTCTTCCTTTGAAGCAAGTTGTACGAAGTGTTCAACACCGACAATCACACCTGGTGAATTACAGTAAACATGGTTGGAAGTCACTAGAACTTTGAAAGACGGTTTTGCGACAGCGACTCGTGCAAGGTGTACACACAGCAATTTTTGTCGTCGTGAATGTTTCCTTCTGTATAGTCTTGGGCCATTCTATCTGTACTCCATTCGACTAATTGGCCTAACAAACAAAGGCAAGTCTGTTGAGAGCTTTCTCTTACTACAGATCAAATAAAGCCATCTATGTTTAATGTGAATCATGCAAGCTTATTTTGTTTAATACTACAGTTCAGGCACAAAGGTCTGTTATGTTTTGCTGGTCTTGATTAAATGTTTTATTTGTTTCCTTCAGCTCTCCTGAAAGGATTCTCATTTGGCACTAGCTGCAATTTTTAATTTCCAATCACGGATATTACGCGGACAGGCATGTCACCTTCGATATTTTTGCATTTCTGTTTTCTTGACGCATTTATTCCGTGGTGGATGTGAATTAACAAAGCAACACTGCCCAAGTCTATACGACCCTGTAGGGAACAGGAGCGAGCTACCTGTTACACATTGTACACTTGGTTAATAGGTGCAGATGACACCATCTCTATTAAGCTGGCATGACTTGTGAGGAGCTCTTTTAATCATGCCACTTCTGGAACTACAACTTGAAATGGCCTCAGTACAACACTGCTTCAATACATTGTCGCCTATCGCCTATAAAAGTCCTTGAAATGAAAAATCTAGTTTAAGAACAATGCCGATTCCAAATACTGTTATTTTGCAGGTTTTCCATTTTTTAAATGCTGTTCTGAAAAAGAAAATTGGCATGTTTTTGTTATTTTTGTTGTCTGCAAGTGATGTGACAATTGGCAGATGGTTCCCTTTCTGCCAGTTACTGTGTCTGGATTTCGAAACAAGATGCATGGGGAGTTTCACTAGTGGCATGAATAAGGAGCTTTGAGAATGGAAAGATGGTCACATGACTATCTACCACTTCCACATTGGCTCTCACACGTCATGGTCACAGCGATGAAGTATAGCGCTCCTAATTGGCATTTTGTGGACGTTTTGAGTGTGCGCCCCATTACCTATTTTTGTGTGCAAATGCATTTACAGTTAATGGGTGTTTCATGTGTCGTTTCTTGGCTATGCTGTTTGGCACGTGTTATTCTATAACTTGTGTGTAAGGCTCTCTGCAAAACTAGCCTTCTGCAAACTCATCTTTCACGTCAGCCATGAAGTGTCGCTGCATTTTTTTTCTTCTTCTTCTTGCCTGTTCATGCACATCTCTGAACCTGTTGCATCAAGTTGGTGTGATGATTATGCTATGACCTGGAAACCTTGTCAGTGATGTTTCTCTGTTGTTGGCTGTTGCTGTACCATGCTTGCACGTGCAGTCTGCACACAACTAATGTTTACAGGTCAACATAAATGTTAACCTATGTGTACATAATAGGAAAAATTTTCATTTACAAGTTTCTCACGTGGTTTGTAATTAAAGATAGCAGAAAGCTAACGAACTGTTTCTTTTGTGGTGACTTACTTGGGTGTGTAAGACAGCTTCTTTTGCCATGATGACTGAACTTTTAACAGCTTTTCTTTCACGCTCGCATGAAGAAAGGTGCAACACAATACATCCAATAATTGGCTGTATATTTCAATCTCTTCACATGTACACTTCATTGTATAATCTCTCACACCACACAATGTTTGAAAGCACACAGTTGCAATTATTTATGGCATTAATTTGCAATGAATCGACAAATACACGTCTGACTAGATACCAGAATTGTTTAAACAGACCGACATGCTGGAACACATTGCCAATTCCACATTTCGTACACCATCTTTGCATAGTTCACAATAGTGTACAGCAAAGCAAATGTGCAAACATTGAATACGGCCAGTCTTCTTCCTCTTCCTTTTCTTTTCCCCTTATTTTGTTCAAGTTTTCACCAAACAGAAAAGAATAAAAGAGTCAACACTATAACTCCCATGAAAGATGCAGCCGCTACATTCCTGAGGGAGGAGAAGCATACTGAATTGAACATTTGAGTACGACTGAGCCAGTAAGTTTTGTGACCTAGAAAACATTTGTGGAGCATTGTGAAAATACGCGCAAGCAACAGCGAATATGTATCATGACAAATGCAATGGCACAAGTCCACCGAGTAGGAGTAGAAGTTGCACCAGAAAGTAAGCAAATTATAACTTGCTGAATTTGTCAACTAACTTTGCAAGACAGAAGGCCAAGAGCAGATCATTTGTTTCACAGGTCATTCTCTTTTGTATGCCTTTTATAAGGGATTGTATATGTATTTTTTTCGTGTTTTACATTTTTCGTAAGCACCAAGCCATCACAAAAATATGATTCCACTTCCTTCTGTCAGACTGAACTTGATAAATGAACTGCTACAAATGTTTTAGCAACACTACTGAAGATGCATACTAAATGCGCTTTATTTAGCGCTTTCAGCACACTTAAGAATTCGAGTGGTGGAGTGAATACTGGTTGGCTGAAACTCGTAGGCGTTTCTTCTGCTCCTGCTGCTTGAGGCTGCTGCTCATTTTCAGATAGCAACTTGAATCGTACTGTCAATGGATTTGTGCCAACAGTGTCTTAAGCATTCACACTTTCAAAATAACCAATGGTCTAACCACTGTAAAAAACCTAGCTACAAGCAGCGCCACAGAGCACGTCGCAATGCAGTAACACCCCACTACAGCCACCCAACAAGTCCATCCCTGTCTGTCCCTTTTGCGATAGACAAAAATTTGTGCAGTGCAACAGCAAACTTACACGCGCCTCTGAGTTAAGAAACACACTTTCAGGTACACACGCACACATTTTACAATAAAAAGGAGCTCCTGCACATTAAAACAGAGTCCACGATACTGGAATGCAACATCGTATGGTTCTAACCACAGCCTTGCATCACTTAATGTCTTACAAAAATAACACCTCCAGTAGCTATAGGAGGTGTGCACGAAAGTGCAATGATGCAGTAGCGTAGCAGCCTTTTTCGATTAGTCCTCCTACTATTACCAAAAAAATAATAATTATAAAGATAAAAACATGAAAGGTATGTGCGTTGTTAATAGGTGCTCAGCAACTGCACAGCCTTTTGACAACAAAAGCTCATAAAAAGAAACAGGTGAACACATGAAAAAGTTCATACACTTGGTTGTGACATGGTTAAGGCGTTACAAAGTCTCGACAACACATGCAGGCACAGAAAAAAAAAAGAAGTTAAGCGGAAGGTGCAGGAACCAAACAGTGTTCAAGCAGTGTCCAAATAGTAAAAGTAGTGCGCCATGCAAACATGAGCTGACTCGGCTGCTCGAGCTGAGCAGCAACTTCTGGCCGATAATGCCGTGACATGACACAACAGCAACCATCACAATTTCTTGCATGTAAAAGAGAGTATTTGCACACGCTTTGATATAGAATGTGCGTCCTGCAGGTGGCAGAAGCAAGGACTTGTGCGAGTATGGTGTGCGTGAAATCAACGATGCAGCCAACAGTAGCCGGAAGCAACTACCAGAAACAGCAAAAGAGAGGCGAGGCAGTGGCCTGCACTGCTACGCTCAGTGCTGTGCTGGAAAGATATTAAGGCAATTAAAACAGTGCTCCCTCACAACTGTCCTTTAACTTCATTTTCCTTTTCTCCCCCCCTTTTTTGGCACTTGGTAAGTCACTTGTTGCGAACACACAACACAACCACCTGCATTACTATTCCCAAAGCACAAAACAGAAGAAGATCGGAAGCTGTATACTATGACAGCCTAGAACACAATGCCAACATATAATATTGCACTTTATAACACATCAAAATGATTTCAACATAAGCGATTTACAGTTGAAAGCAGCTCACAAAATCAAACATTGGGAAGTTTATGAGTTCTCCTGAAACGAGAGAACTTCCTGCCTTTTAAAATTCTTGCAGTGCCTGCTTAAGAACAGCAAGCGAGGCCCCTTGGTAGAAGCGCAACTCAAATTTAAGCAAACCTAGCCAGCATTGGTTAAGCAGGAGCCAGACAATTCAGCACACATCTTATTAAACTGAAAGGCGTTAACACTTTCCCCCATGCTGACATCTTGTTCTCGCTACGATTTGTGCATGTCCAAATTCAGTTTATAACATAGAGCTCAAGAAGGGTTGTAACCTAGACATGGGGCAAATGCAAGAGAACTAAAATGTAAAATAATTTGGTCACTGAGTCAGCTCGTCCATAACCAGAACATGTCACCATTTACATTTCTATGAGCATTCAAAACCTAAAAAGATGTTTAAAAAGACTTAAGATGTCCTACACAACTTCAACATGCACATGTTGCAGCACAGTTGAAACAACGGCACCCAGGTAAAAGAAAAAAAATGTTCCGTTACAGTAATGCCAACAAAAATACATGCTTGGAGTATATGCAAAAAAGCTGCTAAAAGTTGCTTTTAAAAACTACCTTGGGAAGCCCAAAATGAATAACAGCTGTGCCATCAATCCCACAGCCACCTGCAAGGGCTTCAAGGCGCTTCATGTTCCAGCCCTCTTAGTTAAGCCTTTTACCGCGGGGGAGTTGCAACTTCGCTCCCCACATTTGTGATGTTTTTCTGCTCGCTGATGCCTTTGTGACGCACATGTGGCACATTCTGTATAGGTTTTGCTTTGCTGCTCTGCCATCCTCTCGGCCTGGCGTCATGAACTCTTGCACCAACAAGTGGTGGCTCGACCTCGGACACTCTCGATCTGATGAGCCACTCTTTTCCGAAACCTGTTGAAGAAAGAAGACAGCATAAAGGAAGGAAAAAGACAGGGGAGGGAGTAAAACGTTGGGCAGCTAGCTGGTCTAGGCAAGGAAACCTGCTCCGGCAATGCCCTTCCTTTTACATTTGGGACACATCTGCATGATATCTCTTGCGCAATTTGTCCTACATGGTTGCCGGACCTTATAAGGAATTGTATGGAGAATGGAAGCTATTAGTGCCATCATAACCTCAATCAGCCAAAACATCCCGCTCTCTACATTTACTCTCCCCTCTACTCCCCGCGGCTAGAAGTTATCACTTGCCTATCACGTGATGAGGGCCTATTTTCCATGAGCCTTTCCTTTATATATTTTTTATGAATAGGCTTAGAAATTGTCATGTGAAACTATTTACTGGTTATGTTTACTTCTTCCATGTACTGAAAGGACACAAGTGAGAAATGTTATGCTAAAGGAAAATATTAGGTATATATCTAGATTGAAACATTAATCTTCTGCAATAATGAATTTGTCATTTGTAGCAAGAACAGACCTTTCGTAAGCAAGAAAATGACAAAAAAAGAAATCGGAATGGCGCCGTCTGTCAAGGAGTACGGTACCTCTCTTGTGCGACGCATGCTGTGATGAGATTGTACAAACAAAGACCAGGCAGCAGAAGAAAGTGTCTGCACTATGCACAGCAAGAGAGGGAGTGGCAAGGCAAGCGGGAGGTTCAAAGAATGCCGTCGATGAGAGTTGGGAAAGTAGTGACTGATTCACAGATGGCGGCAGAGGTACTGACGGGGAAATTGCATCAAGACTTCGATTTGGCAGTGACTAAAATTGAGGAGTGGCATCAGGATGTTCGGTGGAAGTTTTCTATGCAACAAAGTCGTATAATGGTGCCCAGGAAATAATAAGAGACTTTTAGACAAATAGGCTATCAACATAACTCTATATTTTCTTTTAGTGTCCCTTAAAGAAACAGAAAATGCTGAATTAATCTATGCTGTTAGATTGCCCTTCTATAAACAGGTCAACTTTTGTTCTTTGCCAAGAGTCAACCTAGCTGCGGAGAAAACTGTGAGTTAATTAAGGAACCACACAATTTTTATGCAGTTTAAGTTGTCCCTGATGAACAGAATATTACAAGCAAGAATTCCATATTGTCAGAGCTTATGCTCTGCAATTGCCACCATAACATGCTCAATATTAAGGCGTAACGCTGTTCTTGGTCACTATAACAAAATGAATGAATGAATGAATGAATGAATGAATGAATGAATGAATGAATGAATGAATGAATGAAAGTCAGAAGGTCACACAGAGAGGTCGCCACACTCCGCCAAATAGCGTTGACAGAGTTGTATAAAGATGTAAGCACTAGTAACGAGACTCGCTCCTGCTGATAAATAAGAATTAAACTGCACTGTGAATGAACCAAAAATTATAAAGAAGTAGCGCACTAGTAGCAGGACTAGCTCTTTGTTCGATAAATAAGAATTAAACGGCACATAACATTTTCAACACAAACATGACCCATAACAGGGAGACATGTTGTCACATTAATATATACTGGCACAGTGGATTGGGCATAAATTGCTAATAAAGGAAACTTTGGACTCCATTTTCCCTGATAGTAATGAAACCAAATACACCTGATAACCAAATAACCTGATAGTAATGAAACTAGTATTGACAACACACTTCACAAGTCTCAATTGATTTCCTGTTGCTCTTATCTCCTTATAGGGCAACGTTGGGAGGGGAGAGGGAGGGGTGTTTGAGATTTACATACTGAAAGTTCTGTTCTCACTTTTTTTTTTGTTAAACCAAATCACACACTCGTGTGCCATTAGTGTCTATACAAATACATTTCAAAGAATGTTCTCAAGGCTTAAATGTGACAAGCCTTCTTTCAATTTCAAAGTGACAGTTTTCTTAAGCAAATAGAATCATTAAACATTGTAATCTACAAGCCCTACATTCTTTAAAAATTTACCTGATAGCAACAAAATATAGTGTAGAAGCTTGTTACATTGTTGTAACTGAACTACTCAAGTTTTATACAAACCCATCACATGTTTAAAGAAGATTGTTCTCTTGCACCATGTTCCCATTGATTCTAGGATACATACTAACACAACCACATTGGCCACTCTTTACCTGCTTGGTCACCATATTCACTATTGAGTACAGGAAAAAAAAAGAAGAAAAAACAACCCTGGTACAACCACATCAAATACAAGGCACAGGCAGCCCAAGGGACATCACCAGGCCAGGGGCAGTGTTTTCATCTTATCACTTTCAGTGGATGCTGACTGGCTAAGACAGTAAGCAGAATGCCTATCACTCCAGTAAGGTTCTGCATGGGACACAGCATTACATAAAACAGTGAAGATATCCCCGGAAGTGATCAACCAAATTGCAATCGGAGCACGGTTACTTCTGCAACCTGTCCAAATCAAGCACTTTTAATTTAGTGTTTGTCTTGTCTACATCAGCTAGCAATTGAGTTAAACCACACACTCCAGTATAGTTTTCGTAACAGCACAGACAAAGGTCCCAGTGCAAGACTTACCATTCAGTGGGTTGATCCTACATCATTGGTCTCAGCGACTGCCCTTGGGCTATGTTGTCTTGTGGAAGATCTCTTCATCATCTTCATCATCTTCCTCCATACCATCACTGCGGGTCAATGCCACCTTCTCAGCCTCCACCTCAAAGCGGGCTCTGGGTCAGCAGGACAAGGAATGTTGCAAGATTACACAAACACACTGGTTACTGATATATAATCTTTAGAAAAACAAACTTCAAAGCACCCAGAAACTGCAACAACAGGGGTGGTTACAAGTGAGCGTTTCTGAATTGATAATTTGCATTGTGCAAGCTGGCTGCCCTTCAAGACTTCTTTCAAACCAAAGCTTCTTGTCAACAAATTGAATTTTCATTTCAAGCACAAAGCACTCAGCCAGATTGAAAACAAGCACAAAGGTGCTGGCTCAGTGTCGCGTAGCTAGAATCACGATTTCTTTTTCTTCAGAAATTCTCAAAGTTGGTTCTCAGCCAACAAAGTATAGCCCCATGACAGAGGGAACTATGGCACAATGTGCAGATTCCTAGCTGAGTTGACTTACAAGCTGCACGCATACCTTTTCTAAGAACAATTTCCATTTCAATATTTCAAGCCTATATATGAATAACTATGGCTTGCATTTTATGTTGTGTTTGCTAGCATCAGTTGTACACATGGGCTAAAATTTTCAAAGCTTGGCACAGTGCCGGAAAAAGAAAAGATTTTTATTCCTGAGCATAGCACCTCGCAAAGCATGGGCCGTGATAGACAAAGACAGCCCTCCAGGAAATGTGAAAAAGGCATCATGCAACGAGGAGTGTCAGTTCATGTGAGGAGGCCATCTGCCTTTATCAACACTCAGCGGTTATACTGAGCACACATGCTGTAAATCACTTGCATTGACTGAAGGACGCAAGCATGCATCCCAATGGCGCCATAGTGATTACATGCCAACAACACATAATGTGACCAACAATGGTCAAACAAGAGATGCCATTAAAGCCAACATTCTAGCAAAAACACTTATCCTTGCACCCTGATGAAGGCAAGTTCCTTTGTGGAAATGTTGCCTCCAGTGACATCCTTTGTTTGACCACTATTGTTCACTTTGTTCTGCTTGTGACATTACGTGTTGAATGCCACATAACACATTCGTAAAGGTGCCCCATTCTCCAACAATGGTTTTCTCCAGTAGGCACTATGACATAGTGGTGCGAATGCACATGTAAAGTTGCAAGCAAGTCTAGAGACCATGACGTCAGCGAAAAAGTACAATTCATTCTAGCACAGCCGTGCAACCTTGAATTGTCTGAAGGAGTGCATTGGTTGAACAGTTGCAGGCAGGCCGTAGCACTTGATTCCAGCCTACATGCCTAGGCCATGACAAAAAACTCGAGACTCCTGCTTGCAACTGTACTTAGTGTGAACTTCTTTCAAAAGTGCTACTGTCATCTTACTCTAAGAAAGCTGGTGCAAGTGTTATGGCAGACGATGACGATTCCAGAGGGGGGAGAAGGGAAGGGGGCTTCAGCTTCTAATGTAAGAAAACTTGCCTATCAGCATTTTTTAGGGATCCTGAGAGGCGCGTGTAGCCATTGCCTGCTCGGCGCAGTTGTGCCAAGGCAGACTTGCGGAAGCAAGTGCCTGTGGAGCCGCTCGATGAGGACCACTCGAGCAGGCCAAACAACACAAAGAACATCACCACGGCTCCCACACAAATGACCACCACTGTCATGGTGACGCGCTGCACCGAGAGGTTGTAGGTGTTGGTGATACCATCTCGAATCAGCCACGAGGTGCTTCGCAGCTGCTCGGCTCCCGCCAAACATTTTCCTGCAAGAGAATGTGTGGCACAGGAAGATGTCCGTCAATGATTGGAGAAGGGAGCCACTGCTGTTGCGAGTAGAAGGATCTTTCGTCAGTGTTCAAGTCGCAGTTAATATTTGGCTTTGGTATTATTTATGCATAAAAGTTGAACATCTAAGCAAGAACTCAGAAAAGAAAATTTTCAAGAAAAGTCTGGCTAAAGTGGAATCTTGTTGATACGATTCTGCGTAATACGTTTTTCAGGATACAGCTTTTTTTTTTCTTTTCTGGCCAACGTCCTACAGGAACAACCTATTTTCATATGATCAATGCAATCGCATTTTCACCTGAAATTGGATAGTACGATTGCAGAAGTGGGCTTTTACTGGTATTTCTAAAACTAGTAGCTTTATATATCAGTGTACTAGCTTAAATAACATTCCCACGACTCACGAACATGTTACATGCCTGCAGCTGTGCAGATTCTACAGCAGCAGCATGGAGAAATCACCACTGGGAGAGAGCCACTGCCAAACCGCTGGTTCAAATCGGGTGGATGATGATGATGATGATGATGATTACGATGATGATTTTATCAGCGAGGATGTGGAGAATATGACAATAATGAAGGTGGCTGTTGGTGTACAAAAGCACATCATGACCGCTAGTACATTCTGTGTGATCGACTGGGAAGACATTTCTCTATGGTGTGGTTTCCTTATTCTTTTTATGGACAACTTTTTTAGACATTGAAAAGGAGAAAGTTCAGCACAAACTGACGAGCCATTTGAACGTTGCTGAAAAAAAGTGAGTTGGCTTCGGTTCATGTGGCGTCGAGTGATGCTGCTTCACATAATGTCTTAGGCGGAGCAGTATCACTTAAGGTGGAGAAAGTATAATGAAAGGGAAAAATAATGTTTCCCTTTCAGGATACATGCTCCAGGTTGTGGGATTCCGCAGAACTGATTTGCCGTATCCCGTTTCCCTGTGCTTAAAGTTGCTGATTAATTAGCCCTTGCATTGCGATCTGCAGACCTCCTGGTTATCTCAGATGGTAGAGTGACTGCCCCGGAAGGGAGTTGGTCCCAGGTTTGGATCCCAGACCAGGATGAATTTTACTCCAACTGTGAAGTTTTTTTTTTCTTCTGAGAAACCTGTATTGGTTTCCCTTGTAGCTTTGTGTTACATATGGGTGGAAAATTTTTTCCTTTCTTGCTATTTGCATTACAACGCTCCTCTAGAGTAGCTACATCTAAAGGGTCCCTGAACCACTTTTTATCGAAGTGGAGAAAAGCATTTGAAGTGAAAATAGGCTATTTCAGAAATACTTTGCCTCAAAAAGTACTTCAATGCGTTCAGCACAAGTGTAGTTACTGGCAATCAAACATGGCCTCCGCTGTGCTCCCATTCCTTCTTCAATGCCTTGCACTGCGAAGGCTACAGTGCAGTGGGGCGTGCCCACAACACTCCACCTTTTAAATGTCACCGTGGCGTGCGGTGCAAATTTAATTTTGGATGTTAATTAACGTAGACACCACGACTTCCGCCTTTGGTGCCTACGATGCGCTAAACACAAGCCAAACGCGGTTGTTCTCAGCAAGCCGCAGTGCGCTTAGCCAGTGGACTTGTTGCAGCACCCTGCGGCGGCTGCGGTACCTACGCCATGTAGCCAACCGCAGCTTGTTGTCAGCTATTGGCCAATAGCAGCTGTCTAAGGGAATGACAAAATAAATGTCCAGAAGAGAGTGCGGACAGGGCCTTCTATTGAAAAGAGAGCGTTCGAGAGAAAGGTGACTTTGTGATCCGCTTGCGAGCTCTACGCACCACGTATGACAGCAACACTTGGCTGAGATGTTCACAGCAGCGTATGCTATCTGCAGACTATGTTATTTCACCAAGCCTAAGAGCTTGTTCAGGGCCCCTTTAACATTCAGGTCTAGTACAATTTATCTGAGAACTTTCTGCACATTAAATGATGACTGTATGATACCCTGTATATGAAGGGGATCAGCCATTCATTAGGAGCCATGCCACTCACTGGTAATATTGTCGCATACACAGCAGTTCTTGGCCGCCTCATGAGCCACCTTGGCACCTTGGCAACATGGTAGACAGCGCCACGTGACAGGGTCCAGGCTCAGGTCCCCAAGGCAGGTCAAGCACTGATCCTCACCAGGACCATGACAGGAAGAGCACGGTGGCTTGCACTTCACACATTTCTGTTCGTGGGCAATGCAGCAGCACAATTTTTATTCGTTTGATTTCATCCTTTCTTTTGTTGCTGTTGAAGTAGTGAAACTCCTAGTGTCTTGCATAAGTACAAATACAGCATACAAAATCAAAATATAATCAAACCTGATATAACAAAGTTGAGGTTGCTATGTTGCAGCAGCGAAAATTCAGATGCCTAAAGCTGTCCCAGTGGTTAGCATCTTGCCAGTAAACATCTTGAAGACAGTCCCACAAGAAAAATCAACCAATATTCATGGGATTAAAGTCACTGCCATGTGCTGTAGAGATCGCATTGAATGTAGTGAAGCTTCTGTATGGACTGCGCCTACCGCGGGCTCTTACCGTCACACGGTGCTGTGCACACACTTATACCCTCATTACTATTACGGCTCACCAGTGCTAGGCTACCATTTTGTTAGTTTATAAATATGCAGCGAGTTGCAAGGCTAAGATCATCATAATGTTGCTATCAATATTAGTTTGTGGAACAATGCCACGGTCTGACACCAAGACAATGTGTGCTCTTATAGTCATTGCTGAGGTACTGTAAGCTGGCTTCCAATTGGTATTTTCTGGATACAACTGGCCGCTAATGCATTTGGAAGCATATTCATGAGACTGTGAACACAAGTGGGGCATGCCCAACACAGTTTTTGTACCAGCACAATAGATGGCAAAGCAGGGTGCTCTGTCCTCCACCTTGACAGTAAGCATTTTTTGCTGCCCACTGGCAATTTTTGCGTGCTACAGGAAACATACACATGATGAATTCACTGATAGAAGTTGCTTTTCTTTTCTTTCACTTGTTACAAAGGCTCCATGTACACAAATGCAGTGCACACAGACCATTAAATCAAAATTTTATAACAACATTGCTTTAATAAATTGCCAAAATAATGCATGGTGCTTAATCAACTTCTAATTGGGAAATGAAAAAAGATTCACGATGTCACAGATTTTATTAAATCCGAGTTTTGTTATATTGACTGAGGCAACACACTTGAATGCCAGACTACCGCAGACTCCCTTCAAGTCGAACTTAAAGAGATCTTCGAAATATATCCAGTACACTGCATTAAAGTGGCATACTGGACTTATGGAAGACAAAATTAAATGTTTACAGACTGTTTGGCCTGTCAGAGTTAGTCTTAACAAAGCTAAATTTATTTTAAAGGAAGCCAGCAGCATAGCCAGAAACCTCCTTTGGGGGGAGGGGGCACCCACTTGACCGGGGATGGAGAGGGTGAGGAGTGGTTGGAATGCCGCATATCAGCAGCACAGCAATTTTTTGGGGGGAGGAGGGAGGCAGGGGGAGTCACATGCCTAGTGTGCCACCCCTTGGCTAGGCCGCTGAAGGGAGCCTATACTCTATTTCACACTAAGTAGTCAGTGCTGTAGAATATAGAGCAACATCTTGCGCTGTGCAGATTCACAGCTAAAACATAGCCCATAACAACATGGAAAGCAAAAGTTATGCAATCATCCTATGGCTTGAGTAATGCCAACTCTATGCATACAAGCTGCAATATGTGACAAAGCTATACTAACACAGCACACATTACAAATCTAGATCATTTCACAATGATCTGCACCAAGTAATTCATCTTTATTACTGCACTACACAACTTCTGCAGAGTGCTGCCTGTATTTGCAAAGGATAATGTAAACACTGTGCGATTAGCTGACATTGCGTGTAAAGAGGATAGCTTTAATGTAGGGAAGAGATAATTACATTAAGGGCACTGCAGGTCTCAGCCAATTCACCACAAAACATTTGGAACAATAAATTTTTATAAATGTATGCCCTGTTAGATATGGACCATTTCTCAGCATTGGTGAAGTTCTCCGAGCGCAACCCCTCGTCAAGGTTTTCTCTACTGTGGTGTGCAAGTGCGCGTAGACCGTGTTACCAGACCTGCCAGACAGGCTGATTAGCCTGCTCTCACGTGTCGCTCAGGGAGCTTTTGTCCCTCCAACCCCCGTGTGATGCTTCCCGAAATTGCAGATGGAGGTCGACACGTTTTGAGGTAGTTGACCTTAGTCCTGAGAAGAGTTGCTTTGCAGCACTGAAAGGTTGTTCATGGATTACCGGGCGAGGAGGCAATGTGGGACATATGCGGCCATCGGAGCGGACAGCCCAGTGAGTGTCGTCATTGGCTGAACATGACAACACCTGTACAGGCTCAACGATTGGCTGCAAGTGACATGACCCCGACAGACTGAAGAGGTTATGAGCCACTGAACCATTGGAAAGGGAGAGATGTTCAGAGACATGCTTTTTGCTGCGGGCCGCAGTGTACGATTTGCTGTCAACCAATGATGATTGTTTACTGTTATTTCACTTGTTCCCAAGTCCTGTGCATAATGGAAATAAACTTTCCATTCTTAAACCCCACCTCAACATCGGCCAACTCCCGCACTCAACGGTAAGATCTAATAGCCCACTACCCATCATACCATTTCAAGCTGGATGAGTGACTCTAATTGTCATCCACCAACAATGCGCAACAACATCTATTAAAGAAACAGCCCATAACACCTAGTGTTGCACACTTTTTTCAATGTTAGCCAATCAGTAATGGGTATTGCATGATTTCAAAGCAATTTTCACCAAGCTTGGCATAGTCAACACCACTTTGAGCCAGAAAAGTGCACAGCAGATATATCAATGTAAATTTTACTTTCCACGTGGAGTGGTGAAGAATAAAGTGTTACCTTTGCAGACGATAAGTACTCGTCAAAGAGGCATGGCACACAGGTGTTCCCAGAAAGGAGAGCCTTGCTGGAACAAGCTGAACATGAACTAGGGCCTGGTCCTGCACGAAGCAGCCAAACAAACTGATGTGACAGTGATAGAAAAAAACATCACATCACAAGAAGACAGTAAGGGTGATACATGTGTTCTATAATGGCTAATGTGCTTTAGTAAGCTTCAGCACAATACAGTCGACTTCCGTTCATTTGACCCTGAAAGGACCGACGAAAGTGATCAAATTAACTGACGAGTCAAATAAGCAAGATGGTATGGTATGAAGAACTTTATTTGGTCCTGAAGGTCAACCATAGGTTGACGCGGGCCGCTCCCACGTTGGGAATGTCAGGCCGAGCCTTTCAGCCACATCGCGGGCCTTCTGGACTGCCCGTAATTGGCCAGAGAGTGATTCGCTGTGTAGCATGCAGAAAAAAAAACTAAAACACACCGCAAATTTATTGGGCGGTACCTGTCCTGTTCTCAGATGCCCCCAAATCAAACATGCGGTCACTTTTAAAGTGTCTAAAGTAGAAAACTAATGTAAAAATTACACTAAATCTCCTAAATAAAGTAGAAATCTAATGCAAAGCCGATTTTTTTAGCAATAAAAATGGGCAATGGTCTAATATGTGTTGCATATTGGCTACGGGTTTTTTAGTCGGCTTCGCTGCGTGGTTTCTTAAGGTCAGCTTCGCCGCAATACATAGGTATTACGCGGCAAAGCATACAATCACCGCAAAGGCGGTTTTTTGTTTTGCGTCTGCATTGCGCAGGCAATTTTCGGCCCAATTTTCTCGGAAAAAAAAAGGACGTGCGTTAGAATAGTGTAAATACAGTAATCAGACACTGTGAGCTACGGTTATTGCTTGTAAATCTTCCTACGGCAGGCTGAAAATATGCGCTTTCGACGAGAGATTGACGTCATCCCAGCTGTGCCTAGAGAGATGCTGCCGCTAAAGGGTAGCTATAGAATTCACTTTACGGGTCAGGCACGTGCGTGCTGATTGCTCAAGTACTAATTATCTAGTGAAGGCTAATTTTAGGATTGAAATAACAAAAGTTTTGGCCCACATAAATGCATGGGTGCTCGCCGGGACCTTCAGTTGTGATTGAATCAACTGAAAAATCAAATTAATGAGAGCCGAATGAATGGAAGTCTATCGTAGTGGTATGATTTGGCACTATGAAGCTGCTAATGGATAACATTGCTGCACAGCTACAGTTGCAATATTCTAAAAAGAACAGTGACTGATGTGCACCTTACCAAGTGGCATGCGACTATTTTCTAAAGATTTCATAACATATGCATTACAGCAACCCTGTGGGACAACACAGGTCACGGACAACACTACATGTACGCCAGTTACCATGTAGTGTATATTGTTGCATTTGATTAAAATGCTTCTTGCGATGAGAAGATACTTGCTGCAACCGAAAATGCCTTTTTTGTTCAAGAGTTGTGGCTGGAGTGGCCGAGTGTCCCTTACATAAGGATGAACAAGAAGTATAGTCGGATCATAAGAAGCCAACATAAGGATGACTATCTCTTATCCTGCAGAGATTGTTAAACTGAACGAAATGAAACGGGTGTCACTTCAGAACATCAAAAACCGAATAAGAAAATACTCGCTGTAACAGTAAACACCTCTTTATTCAAGAGTGGTGCCAGGAATGGCCGAGTATTCTTCGCATAAGGATTCATCATCATCATCAGCCTGGCTACGCCCACTGCAGGGCAAAGGCCTCTCCCATACTTCTCCAACAACCCCGGTCATGTACTAATTGTGGCCATGTCGTCCCTGCAAACTTCTTAATCTCATCCACCCACCTAACTTTCTGCCGCACCCTGCTACGCTTCCCTTCCCTTGGAATCCACTCCGTAACCCTTAACGACCATCGGTTATCTTCCCTCTTCATTACATGTCCTGCCCATGGCCATTTCTTTTTCTTGATTTCAACTAAAATGTCATTAACTCGCGTTTGTTCCCTCACCCAATCTGCTCTTTTCTTATCCCTTAACGTTACACCCATCATTCTTCTTTCCATAGCTCGTTGCGTTGTCCTTAATTAAAGTAGAACCCTTTTCGTAAGCCTCCAGGTTTCTACCCTGTAGGTGAGTACTGGTAAGACACACCTATTATACATTTTTCTCTTGAGGGATAATGGCAACCTGCTGTTCATGATCTGAGAATGCCTGCCAAACGCACCCCAGCCCATTCTTATTCTTCCGATTATTTCCGTCTCATGATCCGGATCCGCCGTCACTACCTGCCCTAAGTAGATGTATTCCCTTACCACTTTCAGTGCCTCGCTACATATTGTGAATTGCTGTTCTCTTCCGAGACAGTTAAACATTACTTTAGTTTTCTGCAGATTAATTTTTAGACCCACTCTTCTGCTTTGCCTCTCCAGGTCAGTGAGCATGCATTGCAACTGGTCCCCTGAGTTACTAAGCAAGGCAATATCATCAGCGAATCGCAAGTTATTAAGGTATTCCCCATTAACTTTTATCCCAAATTCTTACCAATCCAGGTCTCTGAATACCTCCTGTAAACGCACTGTGAATAGCATTGGTGAGATTGTATCTCCCTGCCTGACCCCTTTCTTCATTGGGATTTTGTTGCTTTCTTTATGGAGGACTACGGTGGCTGTGGAGCCGCTATAGATATCTTTCAGTATTTTTACATATGGCTCGTCTACACCTTGATTCCGTAATGCCTCCATGACAGCTGAGATTTCGACAGAATCAAACGCTTTCTCTTAATCAATGAAAGATATATATAGGGGTTGGTTATATTCTGCACATTTCTCTATTATCCGATTGATAGTGTGAATATGGTCTATGGTTGAGCAGCCTTTACAGAATCCTGCCTGGTCCTTTGGTTGACAGAAGTCTAAGGTGTTCCTGATTCTATTTGTGATTACCTTAGTAAATAGTTTGTAGGCAACGGACAGTAAGCTGATCGGTCTATAATTTTTCAAGTCTTTGGCGTCCCCGTTTTTATGGATTAGGATTATGTTAGCGTTCTTCCAAGATTCCGGTACGCTCGAGGTTATGAGGCATTGCGTATATACAGGGTGGCCAGTTTCTCTAGAACCATCTGCCCACCATCCTTCAACAAATCTGCTGTTACCTGATCCTCCCCAGCTGCCTTCCCCCTTTGCATATCTCCCAAGGCTTTCTTTACTTCTTCCGGCGTTACCTGTGGGATTTCGAATTCCTCTAGACTATCCTCTCTTACATTATCGTCGTGGGTGCCACTGGTACTGTATAAATCTCTATAGAACTCCTCAGCCACTTGAACTATCTCATCCATATTAGTAATGACATTGCCAGCTTTGTCTCTTAACGCATACATCTAATTCTTGCCAATTCCTAGTTTCTTCTTCACTGCTTTTAGGCTTCCTCCGTTCCTGAGAGCATGTTCAATCATATTTATATTATACTTCCTTATGTCAGCTGTCTTACGCTTGTTGATTAACTTTGAAAGTTCTGCCAGTTCTATTCTAGCTGTAGGGTTAGAGGCTTTCATACATTGGCGTTTCTTGATCAGATCTTTCGTCTCCTGCGATAGCTTACTGGTATCCTGTCTAACGGAGTTACCACCAACTTCTCTAGCACACTCCTTAATGATGCCCACCAGATTGTCGTCCATTGCTTCAACATTAAGGCCCTCTTCCTGAGTTAAAGCCGAATACCTGTTCTGTAGCTTGATCTGAAATTCCGCTATTTTCCATCTTACCGCTAACTCATTGATCGGCTTCTTATGTACCAGTTTCTTATGTACCAGAGATTACTATCTCTTATTTCATACAGCTGAAAAACTGAGAAAATGAAATGAGTGTCATTTTATAATTTTAAAACCTAACAAACCAATGAAAAAAAAAAGCCAATGTTATTTGTGGTCATGCTGACAGCACCTGTGCAATGAGAGCAGGTGTAGTGGCACTTGATGCACTCAGATCCAGCCATGGCTGTCTGGCGGAGATAGGTGCCGCTAGGACAGGGTAGGCTCCGGCAGGTGGTGTGGTGAAGGGCATAACCAGGTTTGCAAGAAAGACATGATGCTGCCGATGCATTAAAGCATGTGTTGCATCCAGCATGGCAGCGTAAGCAGGTCTTGGTTGCCAAGTCCTGAAAGAAACTGATGACACACGGTGGCGATAAGAAACACTAAGGTTCATTTGACAAGTGCACATCATAGTTACTGGTCTTGAAGCTTCAGCTGAAGCACAGTTGCTAAGTTTTATCACCTCTGGGATGATAAAAGTAAGTAAAAAGTGGAGTGAATCAAAGTAAAAACAATGAAATACACAAAATAAATGAAGTGTTGATAGAATTCAGCATATGGTTATGTCTGAGGGCAGCACCTAAAATTTCATATACTAAGTTTATGCTTCAGAATGAAAAATACCAAAGGAAATAGACAAGCTTTAATGCACTGTATGTATATAATGATATACTTTTCATTAGATGCATACAGTAAAATTAGGCACTAGGCACAAGTGTACTAGAAGAAAAAAATATTTGTAGTGACTGCAACAGTGATTGCTGGTTTGTGGCCATGTGCTGGCAGTTTTCATTCTGTTGTTTTTGACATTGATGTATTATGCCAGACAGCCTCACAAATGGAAAGTGTTTACTGAACACACTACATGTGAAACGAAATTTCGTTCTAGTACCATGCTTCTATTTCTGTTTTGAGGCACTAATTGCACATTTATGATTGTAGTCAAACTCAATGTCAAATTCTAAATCTACCAGCCCCACTGTGTTGTTTCCTGCTGCAAATAAAGCTGAAAATGCAAGGAATGTGGAAGGGAAAAATTGTCATCCACTCGACTGTAGCACGAAGCTAAACAGAAAACATACACGGGTTTCTCAGAAAGAATGTTTCGCAGATTGTCCCGATTTTTCATGCAAGGAATTTACTTAAATGCCAACTGCAACAAAATTCCACTTTGGCTAAATGGGTAATAGATGAGTAGTACATACTGCTGAAACAATGGCAGAGCTGCAGGGCTGATAATTGTCTAATTTTCTTATTAACAGCCTTTAAATAGCACCTAAGCAAGTGACACATGGGTGTGTTCATATAAGGACAGAGTAAGGGGGGTCCCGACTATATTTAGTTTTCAGTGAAATTTTTATGCCAGGTGACAAATTGTCTCTGTAGGAAGGAATGAACCTTTGTTTTGCAAAACTTATCATGGATTTCTTGAAAAAAATTCTTATTTCACATATTTCACTATAGGTGGAAAAGAACGCTGTAATGACTTGTACATTTTACACATTCGAAGGCCTATCACTAAGATTAACGCATTGTATCTCACCAAATTTTGTTTGGCAAATCTACACCACTAGTACTATTGGCCCACAGGACATTATATTAAAGAAAATGTTTTTTTAGGAGCATCTCCCCTCAAAACGCTCTTTTCCACCTTTAGTGAATCAAAAATTTTTTTCAAGAAATCTGTGCTAAGTTTTGCAACGCAAAGATAGATTCCTTTCTACAGAGACATTTTCCCACCTCGTATAATATTTCACTGAAATCTGAAAATAGTCGGAACCACCCTAAGTCTGTCCTTATCTGAACACATCCACATGCATCTGGAGGAAGGTGAATATCATGTAATATTTCTCACTCTATCAGAGGCAGCGCCTAATCTCAAAGGTCATGCCAAGGAAGTGTGTATTCCGAGTCAAGCTTCGCTTCCAACAAACAGTAATGGCGACTTTTTTTTTTTTTTCAGTTTCAGTATCCAAAATATTCACTTTTGCAAGCTTTTTCTGACACCATATGTATGTGAAACAAAATCTTGCACGGAAACTCCTCGATGTCGACACTATCTGAAAATATGCTTTTTACACGACCCAAAATTTCGTTTCAGTCGACCTTTAGAGATAAGTTTTTGACTGACAGAATTGACTGAACTCTGAAGATGATGCTTGTGAAAATGGCTTGATAAACGAAAGTGATGAATGTCTAAGATGGCCACTTCTTGTGCCGTCCCTCAATTGGGCGGCATTAATGACAGCGACAATGAAACATGCTCTCACCCCGGCGGGCACTCGTGAATGCACTGCCCTTCGTGCAGAATAAGATCGAAAAGGCAGGCCGTGCAATCAGCATGACCCTGTCCCTTGCAATGGCTGCAGGTGCCATAGCAAGGCACGCATGTCTTGGTGGTGTCTACAAAGAATCCCAACAGGCACTCGCTCGTGCAGCGTCCATGATACCAGAACCTGACAGAAACAAAGAGGTGACAGAGAAAAAGCTGCAAACTGGCATTTTATTTATTCTTCAGGCACACACACGTAGACATGGCATCAACACTTGGGAGGACAAAACTTTATTGAGATGTGGGCTGTGCTAACGCAACAGCAATACCTATTTTCTTCAATTCAGTACATTGCTTTTCCCACGACTGACAGTCTGACCAATCTACTAACCAAATAGAGTCACTGGTCTAAAAGCCGAAAAAAGCACCTGGTATATAAGGTATGCTGTAGTATGGTGTCCCATCTTAATTTCTTTTCTTTCTTTAATCTGCACCTAAATCTATGTATATGGGTATATGCTGCCAAACTGAAATGCAGATGTTGCACTTGGGGATTGAGCCTACGGCCGTGTGCTTTGTAGCAGAATGTCACAGCTACAAAGTCACCATAGCCAGTCTTTCTTGCTTATCAGATTTCATGTGGAATGAAGTCTGATACAGATTAAAAATCACTTGCGCTCACTGTTCACATTTTCATAGAGAAACTCATAAAATGCTAGTTTTTGTGAGGGAGCTTGAAATGCTGGAACTAGGAAGGACAACTGTGCATGCTCTGTTGCCATACTTACTTGCCAGGTGGACAGCTTAAGCACTCATTTTCACTTCTACCATAGCAAGTTTTGCAATTATCGTGGCACTTGTAGCAATTTCCATGGGGGCTGTAGTAGCCTGCAAGCAAAAGCAATATGCAAAACAATGTAGCCAGCTCACTCGCACGCGCACACACACACACGCACACACGCACACACGCACACACACACACGCACGCACGCACGCACGCACGCACCCACGCACGCACGCACGCACGCACGCACGCACGCACGCACGCACGCACGCACGCACGCACACACAAGCACACAAGCACACAAGCACACAAGCACACAAGCACACAAGCACACACCCTTTAGTACTGCTTGCAAACACCACCACAATACTAATGCGTTGCTGATACCTGCTCGAGGCAAAACTGCATAAGAAGGTTTGTGAAGGACGGAGTTGACATTTGCCTGACTGAAGCACAATGTTATAAAGGAAATCAATATAGGTTACTCTGAAGGAAAGCATCACAGATGAAGGAAAATACATATGTGCCAAAAAAAAATATTTACCGGTAGGAAAGATTCTAACAAACATTCCCATTCTTAAGTAGTTCATCGAGACCAAGCATTGTGTGAAATTTCATTATAGCATCCCGACAAAGGACCCGGCTCGCGACCATATAGACGACTATGTATTTCGTAGCAATAGCAGGGCTCATCTGTTTCGTGTTGTCCTTTTTGTTTACCTTGCACCTAAGCTTTTCACTGCCCACTTTTGAAGTCATGTATCCATACCATTTGCATAGCTTTCTGTCAATTTAGGAGTTCATCTTTCCTGGTAGTACTACAGTAAAAGCTTGTTAATTCAAATTCCGCGGGGATGCTACGAAAATTCGAATTATACAAAATTAAAGCTAATGAAAGTCAGAAAAAAAAATCACTCGGTTAAGGCGCATATGTAGTCAGACGTGGCGTGAGCACGTGCGCACACACGCTACATCGTGTTGGCGTGAACAACTACGTCTATACGTTGCAGCACTGGCACAGCCAACGTAACCAGACGTGGCCAACGCGGTCCAACGTGCCCGACGTCGAAATGGCTCTTGCTCCATCTGCGCGTTCGTCGTGCCGACTAGCACGGAGAAAAAAGAATGTCGCAGTTTTGCCCGAAAAGCAAAGCATCGATTATGGTAGCACATTACCAGATAGCTATACGAAGTAAGGATAGTAGTTTTATTAGCAATATAAACTTGTAAACATTCACTTACTAACTAAATTAACAAGTACAGTGTCATGCGTGCACAGGTAAACATCAACACATCTCACTTGATGACCGCGGAAACTCGCTGAAAAATGCTGCAGTGAGGAATCGCGGCAGTAGCAGCGAGAGAATTGACCTTCGTACAGCTCTCGCTTCAATGCAAACGAGACACCGAAAGCACATTGCATATGAAGCTACCGGCACTACGTGCACTCTGCAAACATCGCAGATCGCTTTCAAGATACAGCGCCCGCATGGCTGCATCGTAGGCAGCAGCCGCCGGATAAGAATGTCCCTCCCTTTCCTTTCTCCGCCTCACTCCCGTGCCTCGCGTGTGACGGGAGAGGGCGTGCACTTGGCTCGCCTTCCTCGCGAGATTGAGTCGCGTTCGCCGGATACCCCTTGCACACTTTCGCTCACACATACATCATACGGTGCATAGCGATGATTTTAACGCCCTTGAGCTTTATGCGGAACCTCATGGGAGAGAAGTGACCTCTAACAGGGGCGTTGGCCATGCCTGGCCAGGCAGAAATGCATCTTTCTAAAGTCAGGCCTAAACAAAGGGCTGTAGATGGAAAAAGCAAAGCGGCAAGGCCCGCACGGTGACTCTCCCCAGCCACGATGGTGCGGAGTTCGAATTATCGGTGGCAGTGCAGTTTTCAGTGTGAATTAGCAGGATGTGTTACATATTGCTTTCAGTGCATTGTTGGATGGACCGCGGTGGCTACATTGAATTATCTGGAATTTCAAATTAACGAGTTGTGAATTAACTAGCTTTTACTGTATGTGTTTCACAGCCATAACAATGCGCTGCATGATGTTTCACTGCCCACTTTTGAAATCATGTATCCATACCACATGCATAGCTTTTTGTCATTTTAGGAGCTCATCTTTCCTTGTTGTACCATATGTTTCACAGCTATAACAATGCACAGATGTGACCTGTGCTTGCACTGATGCCATGCTGCACTGGCAACTGTGGTGAGCAAAGGAAACAGCTGCGCTGCCTTGTGCAAAACAAATGGAGCACAACTTTCTGAAGTTCTCTAGTATTTTTCTGCTAAACGCACAATAAATTATGTGTTTACATTGTTCAAGGCTCTTGAATGAAATGTGAATGTGTGGAATGAAAGATAAGTTTTAGAAGTGTTCAAATACGATATGACTCAAGAAAAAAAAAAGCCAAATATATAATTGAATACCGAATATCAGTAAATTTAAAAGTCTAATGCTTACAAATTTTCTGTAAGAAAACCAGGCGCACTACATGTTTGGGAGTCTGCTGTCACTGTGCAACAACAATTTTGCTAGTTATCGGCAACCTTGGTGCCGAGGAATTGAGACGTACAGTACAGCCTGCTCTTATTAAAGGGAAAACCAAATAAGTGTGCCAGTACTGATTACAGCTCAGCTCATATATCAAGGACAGGACATTTCCTTTACTCAATAGAATGTTTGCTGAATACAATCAAGTGGTTTTTGTAGCCTCTGAAGCTGAAGAAATAGTGAAGTTATGCTGTCCTGAATAAGCTCAGTTTAATAGCAGACCATACTGTGCTTCACAGCAATCTTCTGTTGCTTAGAATGTGTTGCTTTCCAGCTTTCCCATCTTTATGCCAGGTGGGTTTTTTGGGTTACCATCAGCTCATTAAAGTCAATCTGTGCAACAGACAAAAGTGTGGACTGCACATTATGTGTCTGGTCTTGCTGCTGACAGCTAAGGGCACGCACCTTTTCACTGTGTGTTTAGGTGTCGTTCATTACATTTTGAAGGCTGTGAAATTGGGAGGGCCCTGGCAAGTTCCTTTAATGGGCCCCCCCTCTTTTTGCATCTAACCTGCGGCCCATGCAAAA
Source organism: Dermacentor albipictus (assembly GCF_038994185.2). NCBI lineage: Eukaryota > Metazoa > Arthropoda > Arachnida > Ixodida > Ixodidae > Dermacentor > Dermacentor albipictus. The sequence goes on along the minus strand of NC_091821.1, from coordinate 384,711,608 downwards.
TGCGTCTACAGCCAGACAGTCGGCACACTAGTCACATGACATTTTTGTACCCATCATGTAAACACAATGGCAGTGTTGTGATTGTTTGCTCAAAGATGCTAGAAGAGACCAAAGCACATCTGCAAACAGCATCCTGAACGAGTGGTCGCCACAAAGTGTGCCACTAAAATGGAGGCTGTGAACAATGTTGGTGCCATGCCCGACACTCGCTTTTAATGGAGAGGTGATTTGCCGACTTTCCAAGCATTGTGCAGCAGCTGAATATACATATGCATTAATTAAGCACTAAACCAAAACTTAAGCCGCCAGCACATGATGAAGCAGCACCATTATGCTTAACGGCCTAGGCAGTGTGCCCTGTTAGATACGGACCATTAACTATCATCGGTCAAGGTCTCTGAACGTAACCACTCGCCATCGCATTCCAATTATGGTGCACAGGTGTGTGTTGACCATGCTATCAGACCCTCAAGAAAGGCTGGCTATCCCACCCTTGTGTGCCACATGTGGAGCTTTTGTCTCCCCCCTGCGTGACACTTTTCGATAGTGCAACTGGAAGCTGGCACGGTTCGAGGTAGTTGACACTAGTCCCGGGAAATGCTGCTTGCAGCATGGAAATGTCGTTCAAGACGACCCATCCCCTCCAGCTGAGCGCCTTCTAGGTGAGGAGGCGATGCCAGATGGAGGCAGCCATTGGAGAATAGAGCTCGTGGAGTGTCGCCATTGGCCGACTACGACACAACTTGCACGGGCCCTACAATAGGATGAACACAATACCTGTACGGGCTCAACAATTGCATGAACATGACTGCACGGGCTTGACGACTGGCTGAAAATGACATGACTCTGACGGACTGAAGGGGTTATAAGCCAGAGAACCATCGGAAAGAGAGAGATAATCTTGCCACTTGCCGCAATGCACAATTTGCTGCCGGCCATCAATGACTTCTTACTGTTATTGTGCTTTGTCCTATTCCTGTACATTATATAAATATACCCTCATTTCTCGAAGTCCCCCTCAACATCAGCCAACTTCTGCACTCAATGGAAAGATCAAATAGCACATAATGAAAATTAGCCACTGGCCAATGCTACAATGGGCTGCAAGCCGCTGCAGAAAGTGATTATAATGAGTGCATGTAGTGAGTTTGTCTGTGTAGACAAAGAGCTGTGAAATGCGTGCGTGAACATGCATCTCCGACGTGACCTGCATTCCCTTCCAGTGGCTAATCAGTCCAATCTACACACATGCTTTCATCCTTTCCATATGCGCTGCTTTTGTCATCATATGCTCCATATGTTTCGTATATTGAAATTGCTACGCTTGGTTCTGTCAACCTGGACGAACGTTGTACTACCGATGGAGACCATGTGCCATGGATTGATTGCGTGCGTCAAGGCACTGACCTTGACTGGGCCTTTCTTCGAATATAGGGAATATTAAAAAAAACAAATACTATAGTAGATATTCATTTCGTGAATCACATTATTTGAACATTTAGTATTCGATTCGTGTTTGTATATATAAGTATTTGCCCACCCCTAAAGATAATTGTACGTCTGGTATTAATGCTTACATCTGTGATGTAACTGGTGTGCAATTAAGTAATGTGTGTTAGGCCTGACATTTCATGTTGGAAAATTTATTATGCCATTTACTCACGAAAGTATAAAACAGTCTTCATTATAATTAGAATAAACTGTTCACAGTTACTTTTAAAATGAGAGTGCTCACATTCAACTGTAGCATGAGAATGTCTTAGTTTGAAAAAAAAATTATGCATTGATATAGTGCAGACATTTCGAGAGGTTGTTGTGTACTGTGCTTTAAGGGGCCTGCAGCCTAGTAGATTAGCATGCTATCAGAACAACCAGCTACAGTAACTCATGTCACTACAATGCATGGCAGTGCTATGAATGCCCTAACAAATGCTCACCATCACCACAGTCAGTGAAAGCCAATTTGCAAGTTGTGTTATCACTCTTGTAACTTGATACACAAGTCTTGCAGCTTGTCAGAGATGAGCACTCCACACAAGGAGCCTTGCAGCTGCAACGGTAAGAGAGAGAGAAAGATAAAAAAAGGAGTTGAAAGTAATGATGATGATGGCACGTGGTTTCTATTGGCACAAGGGCTAGGGATGGCCAAAGAGTGCCAAGAGAAATGGTATGAAGCAGGTTCGTTACAGCACAACAGAAGATGAGGACAAAAGAAGGTATAAAACGACAACATGGCGCCATGTCGTCGTTTTATACCTTCTTTTGTCCTCGTCTTCGTGTTGCACTGTAACGAACCTTACCATGAATCCCAACCAACTGGCCCAACTTGCCATCTTGATGCGGTATGAAGCAGTCTATGACCTGATAAATAGCAAATCATAATTGTACCATGGTTGCATGATGGCATAAAACATATACACTAAAATAGCGACACTAACACGTGACGTGGGCTACGACCATGAAATGAGTTGAAAGTAAAGCAGCCAATTCAATCGCATGGCTTGCGACAAAATTCAACATGTACTAAATGTCTACAGCCTGCCTCTGAAAAACGAGGCTGTCAAAGCATATCAAGTTAGGCGACAACACTGATAGGACTTGAGTTGCTCTTCTCATGTAGGATATGATTTATGGATAGGAATGAACACTCCAGTCCAGGCCACATAAAAATCTGACGATGAAATAGGAGTCATGAATATAGAGAGGTAAGCAAACATATAAGATTTTTTTTGCATTAACCACAAAAAACCTAAATTACATTCCACAGCAAGAAAAGTTTGAACTTGTTCACCTCGATTCTAGCTGTGGAGTGTATATTCATTGCACACCTTGCCTATCTCGTGCGGACGATGTGGCCTAAGTGTTTATTATTTTGTGAAGCAATAAACTTTCAGTTGTGAGTCAGTGCTCGTGTCGCCCAATTTTTGTCCCTTGTCTGTGTAGCACTGCGCATGTACATAAAAATGTTAACCTACTAACTTGCCCAGCTTGCCGTGTTGATTCAGCATATTCGTATTTTAAAGAAGAGAGAGAGAGAGAAAGTCAGTCAGATAAGAACCTAATTACTGTATTATTAATTAACTTGTAATTGCATTGCTGAACTAGCAATAACAGAAAACTTGCTCCAGCTTATAAATAAAGTTACTGTGAGCTTTGTGGTACATTTCCCGCACTTAGGTAAGCATTTTGAGGTGTCAAACTCAGTGCAGCAAAAATAATATGCAGTGTTTTGTGAAGTTTTACTCTCAAATGTCGACATTCCCTCCCCTCCCTTTCTCCCCAAAAAGCAGAGAAAGCAGTAAAAAAATTTTACAAGTCACTCAGCAGAAGCGACTAAGCCACTATCTGCTTTTAGCTATCATATAAAATCTTCAGATCACTAAAATGCAGCATTCTCTCAAGCTTCCAACACGAACTCAAGGCTTAGGGTAAAATCCTTGTAAAACTCATCTACGCCGATTGCCTAAGTTAAGTGAGAGTCATTCACACAGCAAATTAAATTTATTCAACTTCCATTACAGCCAATTGAGCAGAGAGTGATGATGCACCTGTTTGGCTTCGTTGCTTTTGTGGCCAAATGCACTATGCATCTCTGGATACCTTCCAACCCTCCATGCGCGAGCCATGCATGCGCATCGATATCGTGATAGCACAGCGGTGGTGGTGCTCGTTCGCTCTACTGTCTTATGTATGGAGCACCCCTTCTCCACTGTTGGCGTGCTGCCAAGGATAGGAACTTGCTAACCACATTGCTGGCCCGGGTTCAGTTCCTCGCAGGGGCTAGATTTTCTTTATTATTTTTGTGCAGAAATCATGTCGAGGCCACACACAGATAGACTAAAGTGGGGTAGGGCAGCCAAAGAACTGCCCTCTTGGATTTAAAAAAGCTGATCAAAAGTCGCACCTCTGATGCTTTGACATCAAACACTGCTTCCGATGAAATATCTTCAAAAGGGCTACAAACCTGCGACAAAAGCCATCTGGGCCACCGTAGAATTTGGGAGGGCAGTGCGTGAAGCATTGGTTTTTGTGAGACCAGAGTCCTTCAGGGCACGTGACACAATCCTGAGGAAAAGGGCCATGGCATGTGCTGCACGTGTCATGGCAACGACGACATCTGAAACCAATAACCACAAAAGTCAGCTGTAACATGCTTGCTCGGACAGTGCCTATACCAAGTTGCCGAGTTAAATTTGTGCTTGGTTAGCAGTTTCATCAAACATGCTGCCAACATTCCTAATGAAAAAAATTGTTTGCAGGTTCTAGACAAGTCTCTTAAAAGGATCTGATACAAAATGACAAGCAGCAGTGCGTTCACAAAGATGAAGGATGGCAATGCTTTATCTTGGTCTAGTTGGTGCTTGCCCAATGATGGAGTCGCAGCATAAAAATTAGGCCAGAGGTTAGCACGGCTAACACTCTAAGCATCTGATAGCATACTTAGATTGTGATGATTGTGCTGTCGTGACAGCTGTGTGTGCGTGCGTCACAGGTGACCTTGCACACTCATTCATCGAATGACATTTCTATACCTTGTATCTGTTATAAACTTGCAATTTCTTTACATTGTGACGCACATTGCGCACCTAGCCTTTTTCCTTTAATACCTCCAAAGCGCATGAAGTTCACCTATAATACAATAAAGAAATGCGTGACTAATGATGGGATTGAACCTCTGCCCCTCTAGTAATCTAGTACAGCAGTCCAATGCTCTAACCATTAGGACAGCACAGCTGCATTATAGTAATATTCACGAAACCAGAAAATTTGGCCTCCATAACCACTTATTTTATTTGAAATGAACTTGTAAAACTTCCATCCAGAAAGTTTCAAGGATTCAGGAAAGAGGATCATTCTACCACAATGAACCATGCCATTTGCACACTATATTTCTTTCATTTCGTTCCTGTCATACTCACTGCTCACATTCTCTCTTCTCCGCCAATTGATAGTGCGTGCACCCCATTCTGAGTAATGCCCTTAATTAAACATTTCAAATTCCGTAAAGCAATTTTCAACATCAACATTTAGCTATGCCTGTGCAAAGTCTCAGCTCAAAATATTTATTCCCCTTTTCACGGGGACCACTCTAAAATTAATTTACACAAAGTGTTTCAGTCTTCACCACAGCACTTTGTAAATTTATTATTTGTCCCAAAACTGCTAAGCACACTTGTAACGCATGTGTAGCATCCTTGTGAAGTTTAGTCCTGGCATAAATTTTTCCACAGGGATGTGTTGCAGTTTCTGTGGTCTCTGCAGTGCACTCCAATTAGTGCAAATTTTATAAATCTTGTGGCACTCCCTATGGCCCCACATCTTTGCAACTTTATTACAGCACGCTTTCATTAATTAGATTCTGGCTAATTCAATTTTTCAGTTAAATTGATCCAGAGGTCCTGGCTAGAACCCATAGATTTCTATGGGCCTAAACTTTCGTTATTTCATTCTGGAAATTGGCCCTCATCGGATAATTTGAGCTTGACTGGTCAGAACAAATGTGCCTGACCCAAAATTTAACCTCAACTATGATTGCAATAGCTGCAACATTGTCTTGGAGGTACTAAAAGACAGCAAGTATGTCGAAGACACATTATGTCTTGCTGGAAACGCCTATTGTCGGCCTACCATAGTAGGATTTTCAGGCGAAAATAGGAGCTCACTAAATGATTACCATATTTACCCATCTCTAATGTACAGATTCCTTTACTTTTAAAAAAGTGGCTTAAAATTGTCAACACAGTGCAATTAGCCTGTGCTGACAGCCTATCCTCATAGTCAACATCATTGCTGTTATCACAGGATGGCAAGAAAAGTTTTCAAGTAGGAAGCTGACAATGATGCACCACTTTCTCTCATGAAAAAGATAATTCAAAGATACTACATTATTTTACATGCTAAGCTATCAGCGACAAAGTCGTTTCAGGTGTTTGTGACATTTATGAGAACTGCACACTTTGCAGGGTAACTGGTGAAGTGGCTAGTCTAGGCGTAAGGCCAGAACAGGAGACACGCAATTTTTTTTTTTCTTTTTTAGAAAATCAGGAACATGTTAGATTTCTATCTTTTTTCAGAGCTCTAATGTCACTTCTGCATTAGTTTTTTGCTTTTAATGCATATGATCTGGGTGCACGTTAGCTTTGGAGGGGCTTTAGAATCGGGCAAATATTGTCAAATGAAGCAGCAGTGTGTTCGGGCACCTTTCCTGCCTCTTTTTTATTTCCACTCGCCAGATAATTGAATCATTTTGGTCGCTCTCGTCAAGGTCAAATGAACAAAAATTGATTGTAGTATATTCTTCAAAGCACCTATACATCATTCCTTCAAAGTTTCTTTCCTACCCAATTTCTGTGCTGTTTCAGAATCTTTTTTTGTCCCAAATTATGCTACTTGATTTTGATAGGTTTTTGGAACTCCCAGAATTAACTCAGATTTCTAGCATTTTGCCTGCATATTATATATAAAAGTAATAAAACCCTTCACGTCCCTGCAAAGTTTTGTCACAATTTGATCTTTAGCTCTCACAATCAATGTGGACACTTGGCAGTCACCAAAACATGATGAACAAATGAATATGCTCTGCTCATTTCCCAATTCATAATTGTTGTCTGCAGTAAAATTCTAAAATCATTGCTTGACTCTACAGCAGCTTAAGCTTGATGAAAAGTGCATCTCACTCAGTCATATCACCTAAGTTACAGCAGTATTTTGAACTGCCTAACACCAAATCACAAGGTACTGTTCAAGAAGACTTCTGTCCATATTGATGCTTTCCAATTGGCTACAAAAACAGCTGCTTCAAAGGCAAAATTTGATTTCCATATCTGATGCGTAATCCAAATTCGATAGTTTGCATAGCGAAAAACAGAAGCTGACAAAGGTAATGTGGCTGATTTTTATAAATGGCATATTCATTACATGTAGTGTTGCTATAAATGTACTGCATGGTATTAACATGTGCCTGTCACACTTTCTGGCTACACATGCTTACTTGCAAGATGAGAGGCACAACATGACATCCAACATGACATATATGCATTAGCTAATAATTCATCAACAATCACTTGTCATTTATGAGACATTCGATCACAAGCTAAAGCAAATGCTAACATGGCTCATCAAGCAAAAGCCTATAGAAGGAAGGGATCAGTGAAGTAACAATAGTAAAGTACTGCAAACAAAAAGAAAGGACTTAATACTTTCTGCAGTCACCAAGATTAATTTTACTGCTCATACCTTACATATTTATCCTTCTGATTTATATTATTAAGCTATAAAAAAATTTGCTGTTAGCAATAAATGACGTCTGCTCACATCCTCTCTTTTGGGGACGAGTATGTGCCGTTTGGACAAGAGCCAACACACATGTTGCCCAATCTGAAGTAATTTTTCTGGCACTCCATGCAGTTTGATGATGAGTTCACACATTTTGAACAGCTCAAGTCACACTCCACACACTGTCGTAAGTTCGAATCTGAAAAAAAGAAGACAAAAGCAAAATGTTCAAGACAAGTTTACCCTTCTAACTGTGTTCAAGACAGGTTTACCTTTCTATGAGTGGTTCAAATAAAGCACTAGGCACAAAGATGAGGAACACGACAAATATAGGACATGCATGCCCACCCAGAATAGGCATTGGTTGAAACAACAAAAAAGGCACACAGTGTTCAGATACACTTAAAGAGGACACTTCCTCAACTGACTGAGAAACAGATGGAACATTGACACAAAGTTCACTTGGCCTTTTAATCTTTAATGCCTCCTGTTGTAGCATGCAACTCAACAGAGGCAGGCTAATTAAAATTAAGCAGAGCGCACCCACACCTCAAGGCAGCACGGCTGTGCGACGAGTTGAACATTCTTTAATGAGACAGTGCCCAAGCCCGAATACCGGGATAACATACATGGTTTAAATAAACAAATCTCGTGTGTACAGGGCTTGTTTGCACAAATCATTTTACCCAAATGTAAAAAGCTTCACACAGGTGACAGCAAGCTGCTACGTTGAAAGTTGTCGAAAGCAAAGGCAAATGCACACTACATGAAGCATATCAAGCATTTCATTGTCTGATAAGCATTTAGGATCGAGTGAGAGTATTGGGCTCCTTAGTCAATCGGCAGCTTACTGTGCAGCAACTTACCGTTACTTGTGTAACGCTGACCACAGGGTAAATTTTGCCCCTGAGTAAGTGTCTTCAGTAGTGCGTGGAAGATGTCTGAGCCCTAACTTTAAGTCCCTAGCTCATTGTTTGGTGTGTTAAAGTTCCTGATGAAATGGTGTGTTTGAAGTGAGGCTGCCATAAAGAAAGGTGAAAGTGGCCTATCCTACAATAGAACTGTAAGAGAACCGAGAACCACTAAACCTGACTAGCGATGTGGGCTGTGCTCCATGCCCAGTGACATTACAAAAGTTAGATTTGCATTAAAACTTTGTGGGCCAAGTTCATAATAGCAAGCAGACAAGCAGTTGTCACGATTCACTGTGTGCTTTGCTTCACTACCAGAGGTGCGCAAATGCCCTCATTTTTGCTTTCCTCCCTCACCCTCACACTGCAAGTACCGTCCTCACCTCACAATCATGTTGAAAAATTTGACCGCCCTTTCTGACTCACTCTCGTCTTCACTTATAAAAAAAAACTATCCGCCCTCCCTCCCCCTCATAGTGAAAAGGCTGCCATCCTTCTCTTACCTTCCATGTTCTACAATTTAACGTAAACCATTTGCTTGACCCGAACAACACTGACTGTCTACAGACATTCGTATTGTCAAAGGGTGCCAAACTGTTATGCCTTTAGGTGCTTCACTATAGGTCAGCAAAATAAACAGAGCTCACTCACCAAAATTCTACTCAGCAGGGATCACTCAGACTCATCAGAGCTAATATACAGGGCATCCCAGTTAACTTGGGCCAAGATTTTAAAAATACCCAAGAGCTCTAGAGAAATCGTATGGACTGCATAGTAGCCGTAGTTGTATGTACCTACGGCCAGCATTGTTTTCATCACGAAGTATTACTTAATTAATTATATTTAATTAGCAAACATTTTAATTATTGCTTGAATCACAAAAATATTAATTACAAAGTTGTAGGGCACCTTAAATACCCTCCGAATCAAGCATTTAATTCGTGCTGAAGTGGTCCTGGTTGTTCTTTCCCTATAAAAAACAAAAGCCCACGAAATACGAAATAGATGCACAATCGCACGCCGCTACTCAAGTGCCTGCAAGCAACCATTGAAAGATATATGGCTGCATTCTCTTATCGCCGCATCGTACAAGGCTCCACAACGCTTATCAATGCGTCAGCAACGTCTTCTCTTGATGCCGCGACCATCACATAGCGTGAAGCCCTGTATCGAGCTGCCGCCGCTAGTAACGCCACATGTCTGTGGCTATTCGCTTGGGAAGGCTTGCATCGTAAAGAAAAGCTTTCCTTCTGGAAATGTGCACAAAGAAGCTTGCCTATAGGTAATGTTGCTTATCCATAATTTAGTATAGAACTGCAGGAGGTCCAACTCACTGTAATGCTTTCAGAGGTGCTGAACATTACGCTAGGCACTGGGGATTTCTTAAGTCTGGTTTCACCCACGAAATCAACTTCAGCTTCCTCCATGATACTAGAGCTGTACCATAAGTGCCGATGCACAATTACAGCAGTGACATTGCTGACAACCACATTTGCAGCCAAACATGCTGAATGCAAGCATCAAACATGGAGGATGTGAAAGATGTAAGACTCACTGAGTCACATGATCATCTTGAAGCATAGTCATGTGACGTGAAAAAAGGCTCATGGGAAATAGGCCTTCACCACGTGATGAGAATGCAAAAAATTTTATAAAGAAATAGTGATTTTTGAGACTGGATAGAATACGAATCGAACAGTGCCTGAAGCAAATTGAATCGAATCAAATATCGAATAGTTTTAGAATAGCTTTCGAATAATGACCAGATGTTATCACAATTAATATAAAATGAGGTGCACTTCTCACTATTCTCAAGTTACCAAGTTACTGTGATTACATAGCACATTATGAAGCATTGTTTATTGAAAGCACAGATGGAGCAGGAGCAAGCAAGTAGTTTCTTCGCATGCCCAGGGCTCTTCAGAGAGTGCAACTGATCGGTGTACAGCTTGTAAAGTATGGCTACCTAAGTGGCATAGCCTGCTCCATTACGCCAGTTCTGGTGTTTTGTGTCTGTACTATGCTTGTGGCAGTGAAAGTCCAACGTACTTTTGCGCAAATATTATGTTTAGTTGGATGCAGCCGATGTTCCAAAATATTAGAAAGGTATTCAACAAATATTCACATTTATGAATAGTGACTATTGGATTCATAATTTGGAAGTTGAATATTCGCACACCCATAACTTTTACCATTCGAGCTTGTGGAATGGAGAATTTGTGATGAGGGTGCCACTAAAACCTACTGCGTACCAAACAGTGTTTGAAAAAGCCCAATAACCATGCAGGGCCTACTCCTGAAGACTCATTGCACAGATTGGGTCTGGAGAGAATGTCGTGGGGCTGCATCATAGGAGACTGGCTTGCAGAGGCTAGCTGCTTGGCGTCATGCCCTCTGCTATTTGCATCTTCCGTCCATCGAGACACCAAGTGTGCGCACGAAAGCTACATCGCCAATGTTCAATTGAACTACGAATCAAGAGAGCAATGCTGAAAGTCGGCCGCACCTCGTTCTTCTCAAAGGTTGCACCAGACACTGAGCATTCCGAATGAGCGGTCGCTCTGCAAAGGCAACAGTAGTACCACTCATCATGGGCAATGCCACAAGCATAGTTTAGCGCCTTATAAATATTATTATACAAATTATATGATACTAAATTAGTATAGATTAAAGCAGCACGACCGGCAAATGGGCAGCGCCATGATGTCAAGTCCCACTGAATGGCAGCCACCACTGCTTCCACATGAAGGCTCGAGCACCCCAGCAAAACAGGGAATGGTAACTGCGCTGACGAAACCTATTAAACTGGAGAAACTCTGACAGCATCAAATCTGCTCACTTCTCCCAACAATGCAGCCCAGGGCACAACTTCATTGACCTTGGCTGCAAGGGAGAAATGGAATGCTTACACAGCATGCGCTATACTCGCAAGTGCACAGATGCTTCGCGCTTTGCACCCCATTCCCATTTCCCCATTCCCCATTCTCCCATTTCCTTTCCAAGCCTGCTTAATGCCAAGCAGAGGAAATATTGGGGGGAGGTTTGGAAGGGCGGCATCGGTAGTCAAGAAGCATTGGCGCTGACTTTCACTCGACCTGTGCTCAGAGAAGCGGAGATTCGCATTCAGGAAGGGGAGGAGGAAATCACAGTTGTGGCACAGAGTCGTGTATTCCCGTGCTTTACCTTTTTTTATGCATTCGTGTGATGTATCCAGTATCATTGCCGTCCTCGCCCCGAAGTTATCTACGTTTTTCTTTGTGTTTAGGCCGGCAAAATATACAGAACTCGCTCAGACTCACTCACAAACCATATTTTTTGCTCAGGGCTCACTTGGACTCAAGACTCCCCACAATTCAACTCAGCCAGGCTCACTCGTACTCAGACTTGCCAAATGCAACTCAGCTGCATGGCTGTTGCATTCATGCGCAAGTGCCGCATAACAATATGAAGAGGTCTTGTTCTTGTATTTGTGGCAGTAAATCATCTGACGGCGATGTTAAATTTGTATAAATATGAAATGCCACTTCAGATGGGAACATGTTATCTAAGCCGAATTTTCCTGAGCGTATGCCAGCTGTGGTGGCTCCTAAACTAATGCTGCTTTTGTCAAGCATGCAATCACACCTTCCACTTATGCCACAGCAGTTGCACAATGGCAGTAAGCAAGGCAAAAAAAAAAAAAAACTTTAGTAGTAATTACTACACTTCACAGGTAGTCAAATGTGCACAATGGCAGTGGGCAAGGTAAAAAAAACTTTAGTAGTAATTACTACACTTCACAGGTAGAAAATAAGCCTACATTAACGCACTGCAAACTGAAGCAAATACTTTTCAAAGAGTAAGTATGTTTTTAACAGCATGAAGCTGACCATTATTTTTTACAATGTTTGTCTATGGATGGCGAACTATATGGAACATGAATCTATGTGCTGAGTGCAGTCATGTTTCTAATAAATTGCTAATGGTGTTTTCATACCCAATGTTTCAGGCTGGTTACAGGGATTTGAAAACAGAGGATTTGTCATAATTCATGAATATATACTAAGCAACTAAGTGTTAACCTGTTCAACCATTCTGTTGTGCTTATTCTCGAGAATCTGTGCAACAGCTCAGCATTGTGGAGGTTGAGCTAAAACACCTAAGCTGAATGTTTACTGTAAATAAAGTTGCTCAACTGTCATTGCCATGAACGAGCTTAAGAATAAAACAAACCAGTTTTGCTTGTACTGCAGATGAGCTCTAGCTATATTACTGACATGTTTTTTCTTCATTTTGATATTTCCTTTAGTTCATATGTCAGCGCCTGAAAATCCTCAAACTCAAATTTTTATAGCAAGAAAAGGTAAATTTGAGGATGTTTACTTTGGATAAAGGAGTGCGCTGACTGGTGGTGATCAGTGAAAAAAAAAATCTCAGAGTGACGCCAAAAAGTCGCCGTTACTCTTTCTGCTCTCATTGCTGCTTTCAGTGGCTACAGCTCTCAATAGGTTCAGCTACAGCTAACATCAACAGGCATTTATGACTTTCATCAGTTAAATGTGGACTTCGACATACATCTGCGCTAGAGAGACTTCCTGCCAATTCACTTCAAAACTTTAGACTTTAAACCAACCACGCATGCGATCTGGGTGACTTTCTGTACTTCAATAATATGAATGGCTTTTTCCTCATATAACTTCAAATTGTCACTGTAGCCTCTCTCACCTTCATCAACCCTCCTGAAGGCGATCCTCATCTTACCACATGAGGGTGAGGGCAGATGAGAGTGAGGAAGGCCCTCGTGAGGGTGCCCATGTCTGTTCACTACCAGCAGTCAATTGCAACTGAGCTAAAGTTCATGTACATGCAATGGAACGGTGACGGTGTATCACAAGTGATGTGCCTGCTTATAAGCGACCAGTCGACAATAATCCTGAATGCTTAGCTTCTACCAGGCTCATCTGTGCATCTACTTAGTGGAACAGAGATGGTTTGCAAGGAACAGAAAGTCTGCAGTAACACTTGTGCAACCAGACAAAAACTTGCATTCACATGCATGACATTCAGATTCAGCTGCATAGGAGGCAAATGCAAAAAGCACCACCTTCATGCATTACTGCACAGAAGTGCAGTGTGAGTGAAAAAGCCCCCTCCCACCTCCCCTCATTTGCCAGCCCTTGTCACAGAAAAATTCTGCAATAAAGAAAGAAAAAAAAATATTTGCTTATTGTTTCTTTTGTCAGGCTGTGCAACTACAGCTGGACATTTTCGCAATCTCTTCAAGTCTGATAAATTCGCCAGCGACTGCACTTGTTCCAGTTAATTGAATACCAAAAGTTTTGAACTTTGAATGTTCAAAACTTTTGACTTGAAGTGTAATACCTCAAGATGCAATTTTCTGCAACACCTGACAGCTCCGAATTTGCACTAATGTTTTAATGGAAGACTGACAGACAATTAAAGCCAATACACACTAAATGAAACATATCAAGCATGTTATTGTACAATAAAGCACATTTATTTTCATTAACCTTCATGGAAGCAATGTGACCATCTTTGCATATTGGGAGGAAATTAAGGGTACAGGGTTTTCCTTGTAGGTTGGAAAGCAGTACTTATTACTGGCTGTGCTGTCCGTTTTTCCGAGAATAAACAGTTGACACTTGCACTAGCCATCTCTCGGTCTGTATTTTGTTCACAAAGTGGCACATATCTGACAATGTCAAATTTTTCTCTAACTAGCCTTCTCTAGAGCCTTGTTAAGCCATGTCAAGACTGATGATTTCTCACCTGCATATGTTCCATCAGGGCACTCATGCCAGCAGGAACCCTCCGATGTCAGGTGCTTTCCTGGGGGGCAGGAGAGGCAGTTGCTCTCAGATGGGCCGTAGCATGATGTGCAGCTGTCGTGACAGTTCTCGCATGTGAAGCTTTCCCGGCTCACAAACTTTCCCATGGGGCATGTCTCCACACAATCACCCTGTTTGAGATGGCATGAAAGCAACAATGAAAATGTCATGTGATCACATCAGTGAATAATAAGATTTGTTTCCCCTCTTTATATCCAACCTCCTCCTCTTCTTACACATTTCCACAAAATGCTTAGCACAAATAAATTAGAAAATCATGATTCTTGGAGACAATGTTTAGTACAACAGGTGCCTTGCAAGTTCAACAATGTCATTTTTTTACACACAATGCCCAAATATAAATTGGTATTGCTAAACGAATGTTGTCAAAGAGGCAGCAGTACTGTAAATTGTGGTTTAAGATTGAATTAAACATCTAAATTTTTCTCGCTGTATAAAGTGGGCTTGAAACTTTCCCTTAGTCATTCTCATTGCCATGTGGCAAAACCATGTGAACCTTCTTTATATATTTTTGAATTCACAGACCAAAAACTTCGTTTCCATGGAAAAAAATCTTATGACTGCATACTGCAAAATGGGAATGACAATCAACTTTCCGGATGTCGACACAGTGTGTCGACCATTCTGGCATCGTCACCTTTGTTACATTCAATTAAAATGCCACTTGTCAAAGGTGAAACTCAGCGGGGTACCTGTTCTCCGGCATCACATGGGTTGCGTGCCAGGCGGCTGCTGCTTGCCTGGGCTGCCCCTGTGTCTCGGATGATGTATGAGCTGTGTGGCCGTGGACGCAACTTGATGGGGTCTGTGTCAGTGCCATAGAAGATGAGGTACCAGTGCTTGAGCTTGCCTGGGAACAGCGAGCGGCGTGGCCCATCACTGGTGATTATGAGACGCCACGTGCCAGGTGCTGGTTCGCCCCAGAAGTGTACAGACATGAAGGGCCAGTTGTTGAAGGTGTCCTCCTGTGTGAAAATGAGCAACAGGGATGGAGAGGCACAAAACAGGCCTGTTGGCTGGTGATTCAATATGAGAGCAAAAATGCTTGCCCTAGAGGATAGGACAAAAAAGTAAATAGAAAGAGAAGGAGGCAGAAGAAAAGCCAGAACATTACTCTTTTGATCCGAAGCTCAAAAAAGTGAATGCATAAGACACATGCCTGATAAGCCTCTTCGGGACACCTTGAAGGAATGCAAGCGTACCACATTTTAAAAAGCACCAACGCAAAATTTTTGTATCTTGCTTTGACAGGTTGCTGAGACCACAGTAACAACAGTGTGAGGCCTCAACTGCTCTAGGATGACACAATTACATCATTCTTTAACACAACCAGTCCAAAATGCACCATTTCCAGCGTTGCTTCCTGGGCCATGAACTACATTACTGATTGCACATGGTGCTCACATAATGTCACAGATCAGTGACATGCCAGTAAAATCAGAATAGTGATCACAGACCACACTGCTGCTGAAAGTCAAATGCATTGAGCACTCTATCGTGCCTTCCAGCTACTCCTTCCCATTTGTCCACTGGACACTTTCTTACATTCTGTAGCACAAGATAAGCCTGAATAAGATCACATGAGGTTGCATCTGTAGGAATTCTGAGTATTGCCTTCAACATTTCTCCCATTCTAGTGTTTGTTCTCACGCAGTGGCAAATGAGATGAGCAAAACAGCAGACCTCGTGTGAAATTCCATATGCAGGTCACTCTGAACCCCCCAATCAGTGCATCATAGAAGGCAAGCGTTAAGCGGGAATAGGGCAAGAACAGCCAGCCCAGACAAAAGCTGCCAACTTTTTACTGCCCTTGGTATACAACTCTCACCTTCAACAATGCTTCAACTGCAGTCTTAATACAGCTAATGTCAATCTATTAAAATGTGCGTGGAAAGACTACATACAAACTTTTTAGCCCTACCACATACACATAAGGATCACCAGAGAAAAAAAAATTAGGTCTCTTATTTTTGAACTGAACTACTAATTTACCAGAGAAGCTGTCACTACTAAGTGCCATAAGAACACTGAAAGTAATCGTAAGTAGGCTTGCAAGTACAGTGAACTCCTGTTAAGACAAACTCAGTTAAGCTGAATTCTTGCATATAATGAACAACATGGGAATATATATATATATATATATATATATATATATATATATATATATATATCAAAACGTTTATTTAAAAGAAAAAAAATGCAGAAAGTGAGTGGGTGGAGCCCCTAGTCCAGGGCCCCACTGGCTTGAGCGGTCCACCGTGCTTAGTGGAGGAGCGCTAGTTGCATCTTCCGATCCTCGCTGGCGAGCCAAGTCTCCCACTGCTCCCTTCCGGAAAGTTGCCAGCTATTTTTGGTGTATTAATTTTGGGTGGCCTGTTCTGGCAGTCCTACGTAATGTGGGCGAGAGTTGGCCTGCCTCCGCACCAAGAACAGCGAACGCTGTACAGCATTGGGTGAATGGCATTTTTCAAATAAAGGTATGCTTGTTTGGTTTTCCATAGACTCAATGCAAAAAAAAAAAAAGAAATCTGCTTAAGATGAACTGCCTCAGATCTGCTCTTCGGTTACGATGAACATTCGGAGTGACTACCACCGCTACTAGTCCTGGGCTAGGGTGCCTCGATGCACCTCGCCCGGGGGTAGGCACTCTACTGGAGGCCTGCGGCATACATCACCCGTGGACAGAGGCAAAAACAAGAGGAGAAAACAAAGAGACAGTGACATTTAGCTTCGTGAATGTGGGTGACGTGCAAGCGTATGGGTGCGATAGCGCATATGAAGCTATTGGCCCTCTGTGAGCCCAGACTGTCCGCATCACAGATCGTATTCAAGACCGGGCTCCTGCGGCTGCACCATACACAGCAGCTACTGGCTTCCATTTGCTTACTAGCTAAATTAACAAGCACGGTGTCAGCGCAAACAGGCAAACATGAACACACCACACTCAATGACCGGGATTCTCACTGCCAAAACGCTGGCATGAGGAATTGCGGCGACAGCAGCAGCAACGAGCGAAGTGACCTTCGCACTGTCTATCGCTTCGATGCAAAATGAGCAGCGACAACACAGCGCACGCAAGGGTACGAGCCATCGGCCCACCTAGGCTGTTCCCCCAAAGTAGATTGCGTTCAAGACCAAGTCCGCGTAACCAAAATACAACACCCCCTTCCTCCTCTCCTGGTGCCATGCACGCGACGGAAGATGGTGGGCTTCACCCCCCCCCCCCTCCTCCTTTGCGCAAGTGAGATCGGGCCGCCATCATTGGCTCACCATCGCACGCTTTCACTCGCGCACACAGTGTACAGTGTGTGAAGACAATGTTATCGCGAGATGAACCTGGTACGTCCGTATCGCAAACGAAACCTGTAGCAACTGCCAGAGGACGCCAACCCAGTGCGCGTCTGCCTACCTTCCTCCTTGGCGATGCTTCACTTCGTTTCTCCTTCCTTACTTTGCTCAACATTGCCTAGACTTTCATCTAGGTTGCGCTGCTTTGCCACTTAATGTGCCGTTTTACCACATTGAATTGCATTTCCCTTCATACGTTTTGTCTAATGTTTACAGAAAAACAAGTGAGAGAGAGAGAGAGAGAGGGAGAGAGAATAAACTTAATTAAAAGAAAGAAGACTTGCTCGGGATTAGAAAAAAAAATTATTAAAATCCCATGCACTGTAGGAATAGATGTTATGCAAAGTACTTTGCAGGTAGCGGACTATCCAGCACTGTTAGGGACTTATCAAAGAGTTAGCAGATTGTGGTGAAAAACGACGACGATGGCAACTACACATATGGCACAACGTGGGAAATAAGAGAGCACAAGGGTTGGTGGCAGAAAAAAAAGAAAGAGGAAGACACGAGCGAACGGGAAGCTGGGGCCAAGAGGGCCGATCGAACAAGGGCCGAGCGAGGTTCGTGGAAGGAGTCCTGAGAGGGCTACCTGGGTGTACTGCTGGGCAGCCTCGAACTGGTTGCGAGCCACCGGACTGAGGTCCTGCCCGTGTCCCGTGCCTGGCTGAGTCCCGAGATCTTGGAGTTTCTGTGTGCTCGGGAGCCTGGTGCTCTCGCAGTTCCAGCGTCGAAATCTTAAGCCACCAACCAAACGGCTGTCACCACGTCCCCGCCACAGCCTACCCAAGCCACCTCCGACGCATATGGCGTGTCAACGAAAGTTCCTACAAGATGTGAGCAACCATCGAAGGGAGGGAGGCATGTGCCGCAATGCTCGGACTCTGTGCGTTATTGGGCGAGTGACTGAACTCCGTAGTGTGCCACATCGTAAGACTTTATACGCTAGAAGATAATCTGTGCTAGAGAATATTACTTGTTTATGTGTAAGAGGATAGCGTAAATTATATGTCCGCCTGCGCAACCCATTCCATTACCGCCTTCGAGTCTTTTCTCACCACACCGCATGTCAACAAACGTGATGGTCCATGTGGTTACACAGATGCATCAACGTGCTTGCTTAAAGCAAGCAGCTGTGTTTGGGACGGGAACGAACAGCTGTTTGTTCTAATCCCAAACACAGCTGACAGGACGGCAGACCTCACTTCGTCCTCAGTTGTGTTTGATGCGAGCTTGTGTGCAACGAGAGAAGCAGGACAACCGTGACGATGACGATAGCATGACGTCGACAGCATTACGATAGTTTTTCAAAGAAACATTACAACCTGTTTTATTATGACTTGGGCAAATCTCAAAAGCAGTACAATGTTGCACAGCGGCTTTCATAGCCTTCCGCTACGAGAAAAGGATTGAACAATGTGAAATGATCCCAAAGGCAGTGCACTGCAGTCTAGCAACACTGTTTCAATCTGCCACGAAGCAAGAATGGAAGAAACTGATGCATTCCCATTCGTGACGCAAGGGAAAGAAAGTGGCAAGTCTGTGGCCGAAGGGAAACTAGTGCACGTACGTGTACTCTAGATCGTGCTATGTGACGTGAAACAAGCACCACTGGTTTCAAAGAGCTAGTTGGCATTGGCACAAGAGAAGCCTGTGTGCCATTGTGGCCTGATGGTTCGAGCATTGGGCTGCTATGCTTGGTGTCAGAGGTTTGCTCACACCGTTAAACAATGAATTTCATTAATTTATTTTAATAAAAGAAGGCGAAACAGGAACCTACCTACCCACCACAATGTACCTGGGGTGAGCCAAAGAAGGCTTCGTATTAAAAACCAGGATCAAGTTCATTCTCTGGAATTACCCTTAGCCAGCAGATTCAACACCTATACCACAGCGGTAATTTGTTGCTAATGTAAGATAACAAGGCAGGCATTCATTTCTAAGACGTGTCTTTTCACTTCTGCCTTATTCTTTTCAGCACTGTCACAACCACTTGTTAGGACTTTGACACAGTAATTACAAGAAAGTCCCCAAACAGAAAAGGAAAGGTACTGATGCTAACCTTGGCATCGTAAGACCGAGGAAGAAGGACATGAGAGTGGGTGCCCAGTGGAGAGACGAGAGTGATGCGAAGATTTCCACGGGGCAGGAACTGAAGCGACAGCACCACTTGGACATGTTCCAAAAAGCGTACCGAGTCGCGCCGACCCCAACAGCCACTGGCATTCATTTGCACCTCCAGCCGTTCTCCTTGACGGTTTGGAATGGTCCTAGATGATATAAGAAACAAAAATGAAGTGACAAGTCCATCGAAGTCAGGTTGCTAAAAGCGACAATGATCTGCGACAGCCTCCATCACAAGACCCTCACCATTTACTTATTTGATGATTGGTGGAGTTTTATATCCTAGAGCAGCTGCAGCAGAGAGCTTGGGTTAGTTTTGATCTGCAAAGGTCCTTAAATGCACAACAAAATGACAGTATCTGGTTGTTTTTACACTTAAACTGTGCCTGCTGTAGCTGAAAATTGAACCCGTGACCTTGTGCTAAGCAACATATTTCTGCCACCACTTTGCAACACAAAGTAATGAAGCTCAGTAAAGTGGAATCTGTAGCCAGCATGTGTAATACCATCAGCTTGGCAAGAACTGAGAATATTGGAAGGCAAAATAGAAGGAAAACTTCCAGGCTGTAACCTCATTGTTAACAACATTCCTAGAAGATACGTCAAAGGAAACATTCCCTAAATGGTCATTACAGATTCTTGGTCACTGCACAAGTTTTGAGGAAAGATGATTAAAGAAAAATTTAAAAGCCTTAAAGATAAAAGCCTTAAAGACAAAAGCCTTAAAGACAACAGCCTTAAAGATAAAAGCCTTAAAGATAAAAAACTTAAAGATAAAAGACTTAAAGACAAAAGACTTAAAGACAAAATACTTAAAGACAAAATACTTAAAGACAAAATACTTAAAGATAAAAGACTTAAAGATAAAAGCCTTAAAGATAAAAACCTTAAAGATAAAAGCCTTAAAGATAAAAGCCTTAAAGATAAAAGCCTTAAAGATAAAAGCCTTAAAGATAAAATTTTGCAGTGACAAAAAAATGCATGCATCTTTGTCACATCCTTGTGCTCATGCGCATGCATGCACGCATATGAACACAGTTTATTTTGAATTTTGTATTTTCATAAGGCATATGGATTAGAATGTAATCTTTAAAGAAAAACCTGATCAGGTACACTGTCATAATGGGCAACAAGCACATACCATCCAGCATCTTCCGTGTCAGACCGACAAACATGTTGTGGTGGAGCAGTGGTCCACTGTTCCGCCAGAGCTGTCATGGCATCTGCGTCCATCAGGCCATAACCAAATTTGTGGCTGACTGTAAAGATGAGATAAATGTAACAAAAAAAATGTAATGGGCTGCTGAAGGAGAACCATGGTGCCTGGTAAATGTAATGCATCTTATTCCAAGAGTGCTCCCATTACTAGTTACAACACATTAGGTAACCTTATCTACTTGAGGAAAGAATCCCTAAGTGATACTAGCCTCTACGGCCGACCCCATTAGTTGTCCAGCCCTCCTCTCCCAGCAGTGGCTCAGGCCGAGATGTCATTACAACAAGGTGCTGCATGTCACGCCAGGTGAGCTTCGGGCTGTGCAAGTACAAAAAGAAGATAACAAGTGTTAAATTTAGGAAGTCTGACGACCAACCGGAACATGCAACAATATTATGGCACACATGAAAAGATCATGCTTCATGTTGACACTGTGAGAAAAAGGGGCCCCAACATAATGTGCGATTTCGAAGCTTACTTGGCTTCCAAGGCGAGTGCACAGATTCCAGCTGCCAATGGAGCAGATGCTGATGTTCCTGTATGTGCTTGGGTGCATAATGTGTCAGTATTAGGTTTAAGCCGAAACGAGAGGTCCATGTCAACCGTCACCTAAGAAAAAAAAGAGTTCACAATGTCTTCAATAGAGCTTGAATGCATGCCTTAAGGCACAGCTTCTCTATTTCTTCTTACACAAGCTTAAAGGCCAAAATGGAGACAAGCCAGACTGTGATGTGTCATCAAAATGTCATCGTGAATAACATGCCCTTGCATATAACTGGCACCCTCAATAACAACCCTTAGAAAATTGAAAAAAAAAAATATTTGTGTACAACTTGTGCAAATAAGCACACATGACATTGCTCTGGTATTTATATAAACAACCCTGTGCAATCATCTGCACCAAGCAAGAACAATATCGTTTTTGTGTGTTCAGTTACTGCAGCTCTCACTGCTTCTCCTTGTTGCAGTGCAATATCGCTTAAGGCCATAACAGCAAGCAGCAAGCCTCCGCATTGCAGTGAAACCTCACTGCAAGGTGAAATTCATGTACAGCTAGAACTTTTGCAGATTCTTTTTTTTTTTTGAAATTCTGAAAATTAGTGCGTGCAAAAAATATGACACTACTCATCTCAAACCCAGGTTCACATCTGCGAAGCCTGCTACAAGCAAACAAAATCATGCGTACATCATTGCTGTATCAATAGGACTATTACCAATGCTTGACCTCCTAATAATCGCAAAAGTTTATAAGTCCAATGTAAATAATTATGGAGTGAACAAAATAAAGCTAATGACATATGGAATAGAAGAAACTGTAATTCAAAAGGCAAATTTAATATGACATACACTTGTAGAAGTAGGGCAAAATTATAGTAATAAATAAAGGGGAAGTTGACACTTAAACACACGTCAGCACTGTTATACATCACTGCTAAAGAAACAGCAGCACACACACAAAATAGAAAAGAATGCTTGCAAATTGCTGAAATATCACACTAATTTGGTAGTTTTGTGCATTTTAATGAGATTCGCATTCTTTGGCTATTTCAAACGTTTTTAGTCTTATTTGTCCGTCTGTCCATTCGTCCGTCTGTCCGTGCATGTCTGTCCGTCTGTCCATTCGTCCGTCTGTCCGTGCATGTCTGTCCGTCTGTCCATTCGTCCGTCTGTCCGAGCATGTCTGTCCGTCTGTCCATTCGTCCATCTGTCCGAGCATGTCTGTCCGTCTGTCCATTCGTCCGTCTGTCCGTGCATGTCTGTCCGTCTGTCCGTGCATGTCCGTCTGTCCGTGCACGTCCGTCCGTCCGTCCATCCATCCATCCATCCATCTAGCAACTTACGCTGACCCAGTGGCCCATGCCAACTGGGACTAGCAGTTATGTGTTCATGGGGTGGTGCCATTGTGGTCGTCCCATTGTCGTCATTTCAGTTTTGTCATCTGACTTTCATCCTTCTTCTACACCAACTCAGCAGCCCAAGTTGCCTAATAGTATGGGCCGCTAGGTAGGTGCGTGTGGTCATGATGCCATCATGTTTATTGTATTGTCGTAATCTGACTCGCACCATCATCGTCGTACATTAGTTGTCATACTGTCAACTTGAGGCCGTCATGGTCGTTCCATCATCATTAATCCAGCTTCGTCATTTGAATCTTGTCACGCCATAGTCATCATACAGCCTTTGTGATGCAGTTCGTCATCACGCCATCATCAAAATACACTCATCCTTACCCATTTTTATCCTTACACCGTTGTCAAGCCATCGCTGTCATAGGCTCATCGTCACGCATTTGTTGTCATACCGTCATCAAGATGCTGTAGTGGTCGCTCCATAGTCATGATCAGACTCTTGTCACGTTATTGTTGTCAAAAAGCCATTGTCATATAATTTTCGTCATGCCATCATTGCCGCGCTGTTGCTTCACCATTACCATCACTTTGTAACTGTCATACCATTGTTTTTATAGTCTTCATCATTCCATCAATGTCATTCCTTCGTCTTCATTCTATTATAATTATGCTGGCATCATTCCTATAATATTATGCCATTGTCATCGTGATATCATTGTCATTGAGCCGTTGTCAAACAATCACTGTCATGCATCCACCGTCGTGGCCGTACCATCACCGTCAGTTGAGCTTTGTCACCCGGTTGTCATCATAGAATTGTTGCCATGGCAATGGTAACAATGTGTCACATCATCATCATCAGTGTCACATCATCGTCATCATCCCATTCTCCTCATGCTGTCGTCATTATACCATTGTCAACATTCTAGAATAATCACCTCATTATCGTCCCGACGTCGTCATAACTCCTTTGTCATTCCATTGATGTCATACCTTCTTTGTTATATTGCACTGTTGTCACTGCGTTGCTATCACACACTCATCACCATGCTGCCATGCTTATGGATGACCTCGGCAAGTGAGTACCATAGTAATGTGGCCCAATACCAGAGACACCGTATGTCACGTGTAGCCGAAACAACAGAAGTCTCACAATGACCACTACAGATATTATATTACGATGACTTCAGCAATAGAGCGCATTTCTACATTGCTTGAATGCTAATTGCATTGCTGTGGACAGTCATCATGAGATGGGTTCTGCTGCAATTTCTTTTATTAAATAAATATAGTACTAACAAAAAAGTGTTTTTTCAAGGAGCACTAAAGAGAAACAGTAAATCAGTTTAACACACAATTGTTCTGAATCCTATTCATGTTTGGTTGAAAAGGCTAATTGATAGCTGAGAAGGCAATCTTAAGTTTCATGGACACACCAAGGTGCCAATGACGTCACTGCAATGTCAAAGATTTCACTGCATTTTTGAGGTTACAAGTTCTTTTTGGGCAGAAAAGTCCAGAAATGTTGGCATGGTGAATTTGTCTATTTTAATGTGAGATATGTTCATTTCTTAATCAGAAAAGGCATGACCGATTCAACAAACATCTAGCAGATGCTGCCAAATTTATTATGTGTACCGATACAGAAATTTCAGTCTGGTGACTCCACCTTCCATATTCCATTTGCGCATCTTTCCTGGCCTATAATGCCTGTGCTCATGGCAAGACTGATGTAATTTTCAATTCTCAGAGTTTAATCAACCTGTCTAGTTAACTCAAAAGGACACTAAAGGCTAACTTAGTTAAATGCAAATAACAGATTAGTGCTACAAGATGTCAGAAGCATCACTTAATTAAGAGCAGGGCCTTTGTAGGTGAGAACAAGCAAAGGTTGGGATTGTGCAGCCACCATAAATTTATTACCAGCTCCCACGACCTAACATGCCCTTTATATAATTAGTAAATTGTAGTTAACCAGTGCCAGTGATGATAACCAGGGTAATTAGGTTGCATTTACGTGTGATGTAAAATGCACTTACATAAATTTTGTAGGATTTATTCAAGAAGTATTTATCAGTGCTGCCCCTTCAGATCACTCTACTGATACTATTATAAGATGTATGATGTCCTTTCTGTGTGCGTTTCCGATTCCCATGTACGATGAGAAGTGAGCCGACACCCTCACAATTATCACTTATGGAGCAAATGTAGCCCTACCATGCACTTAGTACTTTTCACTGTTAGCAATAAATATTGTTTAAGTGTACGCCATAATTTTGTGTTATTAATTCAGACTCATTGTCATTATGACTTACATGCACCATGAGTTAAGGACGTGTTTATGAACCATCAGCAGTGGCTGGAATCAGAGCTTGCCTTTCGCCCTAGCTGCATGACTAAGCTACATGAGCTACACAAGAGTATTCATTGTAGGCGAGTTCAACTGCACAAGAATTCTTAGTCCTCACCAGTCTTGATTCTCTTTGGAACTAATTAAGTCATCTCCAAAAAAAAAACAAATGCATGTTGCACTGTTTTAGAAGAGCAATTCAGCATTCTACGTTGAATACAGTCGAGTTCCGTTAATTCGACTGACGAAACTCATCGACTTATCCGGCAGGTCAAATTTAAAAAAAAATGCACAAAAAACGTGAAAACACACCGCTGATTTACATGGCAGTATTTGATCAATTCTAACATGCCCTTGAATGCGCACTTTCTACGAGTCCAAAGTAGAAAATTAACGTAGCGATAACATTAAAGCTTCTAAACAAATTAGAAACATAACACGCGCCTGATTTTTTAGCAATAAGATTTGATATGCGTTGAAAAGTGGCGGTCGATTTCCTGAAGTCAACTTCGCCGCAATACACTAGTGTTATGCAGCAAAGCAAACAACAGCTACGAAAGCAGTATTTTTTTGGGGGGGGGGGAGACGCGCGTTATAATCGGGGAAATACCGTTATCAGACATTGTGGGCATTAATATTGACTGTATATGTTAGCATCTAGTGTACCGTTAGCATTTCTCTTTAGTGTTCCTCTGAATAATAAGCCCCAGTATGGCAAAACTGTTGCACAACATTCAAAAATTGGACATACATACTGGAAAGGACAAAACCGTATCAAACTGCTGCCACCAATTCCACCATGCAGCATCCAAACCCAGAGGTACTACCAGCACCATAAGCATGCTGTGAGTCAATTTTAGAGCATGGAATATAATGTAACTTACTGTACTTCGTAAGGGCACCAAAGGGCATTGGTGATTGTGATGTATAGTTGAAGGATATTGTGGCTGATAGCAAGTCCAGTGTTACAAGTTAGCGTTAGAGTTGCCTGTGTTATTCTGTCAAACATAAGATGGCCAGAGAGATGTGTCAAGTGCAAACTCGGGGCACAGAAATGGTAAGTACATTAGACGATGGTCAGTTCCTGCACATGCGAACACATTTCACTCTCCCATTTACCATGGCTCTAGATTTACCATTCACATGTAGGCAAGCCGCCTTGCATGTAAATTTACTTCAAATAGCTGTATTTTTCATTAAAGTGTACCACACAAAATTAGTAAGTCATTAAATTTAGATGTTTTACAGAGAAACTAAGGGTCCTTAAATACAGTCTACGCTCGTCACAACGGACCTGCATACAACAGACTTCCAGCTATAAAGGACCATATTTCAGCTTTAGTTTGTTCTACCTATTACATTAATGCAACAAAGTTTTCTTTTAACGGACTGTGCTACATCGGACTATCGGCTACAGCGGACGAAATTAGCAGCAATTTTTTTCAAGATCGGGCGTATAAAACATATTTTTGCCGTGTTGACACGGGCTGGCAAATGACTTGCGAGGGTCAGCCGACGACGAAGGCTCAATATCGTGCATGCAAGGAAGGAAGGTGCACCTGGAAACGTGCCGTCTTCTTTCGCGCGAAAGGCATGGAGGGGGAGGGGGGTAGAGCAAGGCAAGAAAGAGGAGGGCTCTTCTTCGGCGGCTGCTAGTTTATCTTGAAAGCGATCTGCAATGTGGACAGAGTACGCCCAGTGCCGCTAGCTTCGTATGCGCTGTGCTTTCAACATTTAGTTCGCATTAAAGTGAGACACAACATGAAGGTTCATTCATTCGCTGCTGCCACCGCACTTATCTTGCTTAATTTGCTGTCACAATCAATGCTTCGACAAATGCTCATTCCCACCCTCTCTGTCGATGAAGGTCACCGCCATTATATGTACTATATTGTTTTCAGTGGAAGCTGTACTGGCGAAAATGGGGATTAGAACTGGTTCAAGTTTATTTATGTGGCTGAGTTTAATGAGTAAAACAAAAACACTCTAACAAGCTCCAGCTTTTAAAATTTGTGAGCTCTATCAATGCAAGCAGATTGCAAAGGCTGCATGACATACTCTTCTTGGCTGTCTGACTCACCACATTGGCATCCTTGCCTGGTGAACCACTGCTATAAGTAGTGGCAAGAGTGGAGGAGCACATCTCAAGGTACCAAGGCTTGGAGCCATGTTGGGTGGCACTACTGATGGACAGTGTGTAGATGGAGTTGGTGTAGCCATCGCAGTTGCAGTTGTCATTGAATCGTCCGCCATTACCAGAAGCCCAGACAAAGATTGAACCCAGACCACGGCGACCCTGAAACATACAGAGAAAGTAGGCTTTTAAGTAACATATAACGAAGGCTTTGTTTGATCCTTTGTTTGCTTGCTTGCTTGTTCGTTTACGTTAATACACTAACAAACCATGGTAGCCCAGTGGCTATGGCATTGTACAGCTGAGCTCGATGTCACATTTTAAAGAGAATATACAAATGTAATGACACTTTTGCACATTTGTTAACATATGTCAATCATTTGCCAATAAGAGCTCAATAAGAGCCTGACTGTCAGCTGTTCCATCATCCTCTGCCGTGGTAAATACCAAGTACATGTCCTTATACCAGACAGTTTGCTCTAATAAACGTAAGTGTAGATGCCTCCGTCTACTACTGCGCTAGTCATCACTCACACTGCTTCATACTTTTGGGTGAAAATGCAATTTTTTCTTGGCAGGTTTCTCAACACACCTTGGCAATGCCTTGAAAGAAAGCCTGCTTGGCTAGTTTTCCTGGGCCATCAACAGTTTTTCCGTCATCTTCGGGGCCCCACGAGGCACTGTAGATGTCGATGTGGTTTGGATTCAAGCTGAGGGCACGGGCTTCCACTTCATCGGTCACTGTGCCGTCCAGCATGCGCACCCCTGTGGAAGATTGACCACATGAATGTGTTTAAAGCACAGAGGCATTCTGGGGATAGTCTAATTCAGTAAGTCATCTGGAAATTATAAGTCAACAGCTCAAATAATAGCATCAACAACATGCAACTAATTAAATGAACAGGAGATTGGTGCAGACATCAACTCTTATTTATGTGTAAGCCATGGTGATGAAAATAGGCACAAGTGAGTCCACTCAGAGAAATCAATTTTGTGGCAAATAAGGAACAGAATGGCTACACCAGAAGCCAGACATCACTCTCAGCTGACAATGTTTACTAAATCTGTGTGCCAAATAAAAGTCAAGACATAAGCACAGCTACGAGTGAATCAAATATTCACTACACTAGTCTTCAAGCATAGCATCAATGCAGATACTTGCACTTCATATTGGCCCTCTGGAACATTAGTATACTAGATTTGCATGTGCTACAGCAACAAATGGAGCTAAATGCAAAATAATAATGAGGTTTCCTGGCCTAGTAATGAACTGCCATTGCACATAACAAGTTTCTAAATAAAGGAAAACAGCAGCAGTACCAACATTTAAAAATGGGACCAATTCAACTAATCTAGGTAGTTGAGATCTGTGCCAGCAAAGACACTAGGTAACCGGAATATTACTGAATTCTTGTATATGCCATGGTGTGCACACTAATTATAGCTACCTTAATGGCAACTGCATCTGATATCTGATATTGAACTATTGGCTTCATTAACTCCTTGCTTCATATGGAAGCTCTACAGCGTGACTGGCAAAGCATCACATGCCATATCTCACTAAGGCTGCTCAACTACTAGGTCTGTTAGAAAAGTATCCGACCTATGGCCGAAGAAAAAAAAAAAAAAACTGGCATAACTGGAGCGTTGGAAACCTAATCACCCTCAAAGTAGTCTCCTTGGGACTCCACACACTTCTCCCAGCGGTGCTGCCATTGTTGGAAGTATTCCGAGAAGGCCTCTTTAGGAATGGAGTTTAGCTCAGCTCTCATTGCAGCCATAATGTCCTCTCTTGTCTGAAATTGCACTCCTTTCAATGGCCTCTTGATTTTGGGAAACAGCCAGAAGTCGCAGAGGGCCATTTCAGGAGAGTAAGGAGCCTGTTGAACTACAGGAGTCTGGTTTTTCGCCAAAAAAGTCTAAATCAAGTGCAAGGAATGTGCAGGAGCATTGTAGTGATGGATGCAGCAATTTCCTGTTGACCACAACTCCGGTCTCTTGCGCTGCACAGCATCACGTAAGCGACGGAGGACATCGCTGTGTACTCTTTGACAATTGTTTGACCCTGTGGCGCGTACTCGTGGTGTACCACACCGCGGGAGTCAAAGAAAGCAGTCAGCATCACTTTTGACGTTGCTGCGCACTTGGCCATCCTTCTTTGATCTTGGTGACATGGAATGCTTGCACTGTGACAACTGGGATTTGGTTGCCGGGTCGTATTTGTACACCCAAGACTCGTCACCAGTGATTATGGTGTTCATGAAGTCAGGGTCACTGTTTGTGGAATCCAGCATGTCCTGTGAGTATTCAACATGAAGTTGCTTTTGGTCCACCGTGAGCAGCTTCGGCACGAATTTCGTCGCAACTCTATTCATGGCCAAATCATTGGTCATAATGGAATGTGCAGAAAAAGTGCTGATGCCCACTTGTTCTGCAATTTCTCGTATAGTCACACGACGGTCCCGCATCACCACTGTGTTCACTTCGGCAGTGACCTGGTCATTTCGGCATGTTGATGGCTGACCGGAGCGTGGCTCGTTCTCCACCGATGTGCGGCCGCCTCTAAACCTGTTGTACCACTCCTTAATCTGTGTGCTGCTCATAGCATTGTCACTGAATGCCGTTTGAATCTTCTGAATGGTTTCCACTTGGCTGTTGCCCAGTTTCTGGCAAAAATTTGATGCAGTAGCGCTGCTCCAGTTGCTCGGCCATTTTCCTTGCAATAAAAAACCGACAAGAGCACTGCGCACTACCTCAGTCAAATGCTGTGTCCCAGCGACTGACGCTATCGGGGCAGGCGGGCAGAAATTCATGCACGCACACGAAGGTTCAAGGTCAGCTGATGCAAGCGCACTTGTTTCATATCCATCAAGTGTTCGCAAAAAAAAAAAAAGGGCGGATACTTTTCGAACGGACCTCGTATAGTAACATTTGATACCGGTGAGCACTCTGGTTAGGATCGGAAACCATGAAGCAAACATCTTGGCTCAAGTGCTCAATTTTTCTTCTTAAATCTAGAGACTGCCTTGGGGAGGATAAGGATTTAGATTAAAAGCAACAAGAAAAACAACATTACAAAGTTTAAGAAGACAATGTTGCTTTCTATGGAAAAAATTCAACATATAACAGCCTAGGGTCATTTCAAGTGCAATAAGAAATGATGGCAGGGTAAGTAAATACATGACTGCTCAGCATACTGTTATTAGTATCCAATAACAAGCTGTTGCGTGATTCCTGTCATTCCAGCCTGCCGTTTGTGACATAACATCTTACAATGAATTCACAAACATTGACTAAAATTTTGACAGCTGGAATTTGACTGTTAATGATGCTTATGTAGGTGCACAAATATTTTTAAAATCTAATTCTGAGAACTGAGTGAATAAGTAGGTGGTAGGTTGGGGGAGGAGAGGTTCAAGAATATACATGTATCTCAGCAATTGGTATACTGATAGTGATGACAATGTCCGCCTGAAATAAGCTATGAGAGCTTGTGCTTAATGTTTTTCTGAAGAAGCACCAGTGACTGGTAGTGAGCATTTTAAGGCCCCTTTGCTACCTGCTGTTCTATTGCCACCTTGTTATTTCTGTGATTAGGTCAATGGCAGCTAGTGAGAATGCAAACTTCACTAGGAACTTGCCTCCGATGCTGGCATTGTAGGCAACCCCAACTCCGCAGTACTCATTAAGGGCTGTTGCTGCCACTTCTCCTGCACACCGTGTCCCATGCCTAATAAGATGAGATAGTTTGAAACATCACAATTGTACTCAGAAATGCCACACACTAACAACAGAGCACAACGATTCAAACATGCACAAATGCTTTTCACTAAAACACAAAATTATAATGTAGTTAAATATTACAAGACTATCACAAATTATAATTTACTGGTGACTAGCTGCAACTTAAACCCCTTTCTAATATTTTTATTTGTACACTCCCAATATGTAAATTTAGTGCAGGGTACTTGCTTAAATGTGGAAAGTACTATGGGAGCCGTAACTATAACAGATTTGATACTGCGCCAGTGTTTACACCATGCACTATTCTTAATATGCATTGTCAAGCATCGTCAGTGTTTATAGCTGTACATTAAGTGTCACACTTCTGAGTAAGTTTTGTGACTTCATCACAGCTATATCATAAGAAGCCAACAAATAATGACACCAAGGAAAACATAGGGGAAATTACTTGTACTTACTAATCCAATTAAAGAAATGATAAATTAATGGAAATGAAAGTGGATGAAAAAACAACTTGCCGCAGGTGGGGAACAATTCCACGTCTTTGCATTACGCGTGCGATGCTTTACCAGTTGAGCTACTGCGGCGCTATTTTCCCGTCCACTTTCTTGGGTATTTATGTTTTACTACTAGAACTAACCGTGGGAGTGTTAGCCGGTGCCACCACTCACAAACCTTGGCAGTGGACGTGGAACATCCCTTGTTGTGCCATCACAGTTAGCCATTTCAAACAAAAGATTTATACAGGCCTCAAAGTAGTATACATGCTCACTTGCCCAGTAAATCTTGTTATGTCTTTTCTTTAACCCTTTCAGTGTCAGGTTGTTTTCTCAGATAAAATGAGCACAAAGGTTTATTTTTGGTTGTACAGAAATGAAAAATGATGCGGTCCTCACATTTCTATCATCAGACAAAGGGAATGTCAAAAGGAACATGGCAAGACAGAAACATGAAATAAATACCGGTACGTTCGTGATGCAGAAAGGAATTACAGTAATTGCCATTTATGGATAAATATTTCTGCCTTGGACTGACTTTTCATGTACAAGTTGCAGTAATGTACAGAATAATGTACAGAAGCTTCTGTACTAAGTGCTAAGCTGAAACAATGCAAGGGATTCCCAAGGACAACCAATCTTACTTGTTGTCATTGTTATCCTGAGGCATGGGATCATCATCATGGTCATTGATGTCTGTGCTCGCATAAGGATCCTGGAAGGAAGTGAAAGGGTAAGAAGTTTCGTAACTAAATCCAGCAAGTGTTGCAACACAAAGATGAGGAAATTGTTTTCAATGAAGACGAACAGAATTTGCCAGCAAGTTTTTCCACACTACATACTTGCTGACAAAATAATAATTACCAGAAAAGTGTCAATAACCTGCACAAAAGAAAGTGAAGATATCTGCCATCTTCAGTACCTTTCATGACTCGATCATTATATAGCGTAAAGGTTGGTAGCAATGTGAGAAGTACATATTAAACTAAACAGAATCTACATTAACATTAATCATATAAAACTTTGATGCAGCTTCAAAAGTGCAACTGGCCACTAAACATTCTAGATCTACAAAACTTCCAGCATTCCTAAAGAAACCATGTCAGTGTCCCACATGTTTACAAGTTTAGAAACCAAGATATAGATACTTACTTCTTTATTTAAGTTTCAGTTTCAGTTTTCAGTTTATTGATGAGCTTGAAATGTTTTACAGAAAAAGTAGCTCTAGAAGGTCCCATAGTCAAAGACTGGGGAGGGACCTCCCCAGTCTTTGGTCTGTTGATAGTGGCCTAGGAAAACAACAATGATATAAAGGAAATGGCCCTGTGCCCATTGAACTAATATAACTAAGTGCCACTTGAATCAAAGTAAAATAAAATATTCACAGAGATTTGTTACTAGTTTGCCTGATTGCCATCTAATGTAAGAAATTTCAACTGGCAACTTAAATGCACAGTAAATATTAAAGGAAAAGAAAGGTAGTACTGTTAAACACCACATGAAATTCCATAAACTTGGAAAGAAAGCTGTGGTTGCCCAATGGACTCACATAATTCTGAACCAAATCTGGGTGGTTGGTTTGGATTCCATCATCTAGTATGGTCACCACGACGCCTTTCCCCGTGTAACCTCGTTCCCAAGCTGGTGCAACATTCATGTCGTGGCCTCCAATGGCTCCACCATTCTGACAAAAACAGAGAGACGTGGCACGACAGTTGAACACGCATATGCCCAGAAACTGTCCACGCTCCCAGGGAGGAGGGGGGGGGGGCACAGTCAGAATGAAAGGGAGCACCTGTTGTTGCTGCACTGAAGAGTCAATTTCCCTTTTTCAATAATGCCTAGAAAGTGTACACAAAGAAATTAAGAAATGGATGAGCACATCCAGTGATGTCCATGTCTTTCTTTGTGTGTGCTTTAAATACACAAATGAATTAAGTCATACAAACGAGCCTCAGCAGCCTGCCCTGTGGCCATGATTCTCAGTTGAAACCAAGAATACTGAAGGGCAGAGTTTTCAACTAAACTACCTAGCCGTTACCAAAAATATCAGGTCTGAGCTCATACTTCTGCACAAATATGTGCTTAAACACCGAAATGTGTTTCTTCTTTCATATTAACACTGTACAAGAGGCGCAACAACTAGCTAAGAGCTCAGCCAGAAACTGTGTGTTAAACAGCAATGATACTTTACTTAAGAAGCTCTCCACTCCCTTGTTGCTAGCCACATTTTCTCAACAAGCCCCTCATATCATGGCTTGTGACTGAAAACGGCTTGTTCTCTGACAGCTAGCAGCACAACAAGTGACAGTACGTAACCGGTAGCTATGAATACAAGCACGCCACATGTACCCAAACTGGGCATGGAGAAAATTCACTTAATTGCTAGAAATTTTCGACATCCTCCAATCATCTGAGTGGGAAAAGAAAAAGAACTGTTGCACTGAACAATCAGACCTCACACATTGGCAGCTTTGCCTGAATGTTGAAAGTCCTAAAATATTGATGCAAATACATTCTATGAACTAAAGTACAGCAACCATAAAGCACACTTTTGTTGGTTTATAAATTTAACCACAATTGTTATTCTTCCTGCCCATTTCTTCTTTCTCGTGATGCAACAATTATCACACAAGCTAGTTTATTTACCGACTAATGCATTTGCACACTTTGCTACATGTACACGTCAACATGCAGATTGATAATATGCTCAGAATAAGTCACTGGCAAGACTTTCCAAGAACAGAAAGCCAGCATCTTGCAGAAGGAGGACTGCTGCTAAGGATAAGCTCCACAGGTCAAATTCCCACCGCTGGAAGATAACAGACGGCCTTTATCAGCCTGCTAACACGGCAACACATCAGCAGCACGAGTGTTTTTCACAAAGTGCTCATTGTGAGAAAATCCTAGTCATAGGCACTTGCGCATTATCACACAATGGAAGACACAGATGGTAAAGCTTCACGAGTACAAAAGGGCAACACAATTAACATTAGCATCATCATGCAACAAAATGTACAGTTTGTTATTTGAATTATAAAAATCCAGGTCCTCATAAAAATCCAGGTTACTTGAACAGTTTCTTTTCAGCCATTTCTGTACACCATAAAGATGTATTTTTTGACAACACCAATAGTTAGGTTCCTATTATTTGGCATTGAAGGATTTAGTACATCTGTCCTGGTGTGGACACCAGTTTTTACCAAGTCGTTCTTGGTGTGATCATGCAATGCCAACATACAATGCTTTCGGTTCCTGTGCATGTTGCAAAGCTTAAAGGTCAATTAAAAGAAGTATAAACGTTAAAAATACATCTTTTATAATGTACTGACAAGGCCACATGGCTAAATCTAAGTCCAGCCCCCCTTCACCCCACCAAAAGAAAAAAAAAAGAATGAGACGCATGTTTGACTATTACTTCACCTGCTAGTATAAACGTCTGACAAAAAAGTATGAATAATAAACAATGCACAAAAAAAGGACACCTGAAAAAGACGATACAGATCGCGCAACAACATGACAAAGGCCTGCCAATCTTTCCAAAATAGTGCCTACAAGGACTGCGGCAGCAGCTGCTGACCTTGCCTTTCTTCCACGCAGTCATCATGTGTGTCGCAGTGGAAGCAAAACTATATATGAGACAAAGCAAACCCTCCCCGAGGACAAACTGCTATCATCGCTATGGCAGTGCTCATTCTTTTTTCAAGAGCTCCGCATGCAGTGTTCTCACTTTTTTTCTGCAGACATTACAAGACTTCTACACCAGTCGTCTTTCTAAGCTCCTGAGGCAGAGACAGAAAGTACTGTTCTCTTTGTGCATGTTGACAGTGGACCGCCGTAGTGATTAAAATCGTGTAGTTCTTATGCCACGGCAGAATAAATGATGACAAGGAAGGAGCTTGCTATAAAAAATGTAATAATAAAGAGGAACCATTTACACTGTTCTCCTAACACATGTGAGTTGGAAAACAGAAACATTAACCTGAGGTACTCTTTAAGATGAGATCTTGACTGCTGCTCAATTATTTTCTAGGAATCATTTGTTTAAGCGTCTCTCACTTTATATCATGTTGGAGAGTGAAAATGATGATGCCAACCATATGTCTACCGCGACAAGTACTCATGCCCTGACACCTCCATTGAGAAGTAGTTCCTTGCATTTCTTTTAAGCTAAATTTATTAAAAGTAATAATAGAGGAAACAAGCAAGCAATTAATTATATATGTTATAAGATTTCTAATTCTTTCTTCTATATTATTTCACATGAGAAAACAACTTCTCAGCAATCTAATTCCTGTCCATTTTAGTTCACAAAAAGCTGTGTGCTTATTAATACTGTCAATACAGTATTAAGCTGTTAATACAAATAAAAAAAAATATGCACACCATTAGATGCACTAAAAAGAATAAAGGGTACCATATGGGCACCCATTACTTATGAGATAGACTTGCCCATCATTTGATAACAGTACATGGATAGACATTTTTCTTTGTACATAAACACAAGCTTTTCATTAATTTTTTCAGCAAATAACTAGAAATACGTACAACTTTCAGCAGAGTTTCTTGAGCAAGCAGTGATAAACACAGCCTTTTAAGAACCAGCAAAACTTGCATACCAGGTACCACTGCTTTTCGTAGAGTGGGTCCGAGAAGATTCGATAGGAACGATGGAACTCCTGGTAGCGTATTGCGTCCAGGTGGACGTCTCGCTTGACTCTTCGTTTGACAGTTTGCTGCTCAAACCACCGTACCTGGGTACCAAACATGCAGGGTTTCCTATTTACGTGCACCACAAGAGCCTCAAAACTTCATGCAAAGAGAGGAACCAAACATTCGCAGAAAATTTCATGATTTCACAATTTAGCTGAAAAACTAACTGATTTGAGGCTAACTCATGTCAGCATTGCAGCTTCTCTGCAAACAAGCGTAAGCAAAATTTGAACAAAGTCTATGGAAACTGACTCTCTCAATCGCACTAAGGAAAGCGGCTGGCAGATGTGGGAAATCATTTGCGTGCAATACATATATTTGTTGCATTGTATGTTATCCGAAAGCTTCTATGTGGATCAAAACTGTGCATGTTCATGCAGAAACTGTGGAAGCTCAACAGGTGGAATGGAGGATGCTACAAGGTCAAACACGATATAATACAAACAAACTTCCGTACTTTTCCATCTCCTCAGCCTTATTCCACCTATGTGTGCTTCAGGTAAATTTATACAAAGCCAGAAAAAATGCTACAGAACCAGTAATAGCACCTCATCTCAATTAAATAATCTGATGAGGAGAAAGAGGAATGTAGAAAACTTCAACGACAAAATAGCTATCTTTAGAAATGAAAAATGCAATCAAGAAGTTTTATCATTATAATGATTATAATAAAGAGGCAAAGCTGGCCTCATGGTTTGTCATTTCAACATACAGTTAGGAGATATGCCATCAAACTCACTGTAAAAATGCACTGTTGCTCCACTTAATTTTTTAACAAAATGCCCTTTTATACATTGAAGCACAAAAGTAAATGGAATGTATATGTATTTCATCTCACACTTATGGGAAATAATATATCAAAACTGGTGGCATCCTGGAGATTCATGTCAAGTAAATATGCCTTGCAATCTCATCAGCTACAATTTGTGAACTGCAATATGTGCTGTAATGTAATTAATTTAGAAGTTAGTTAATTTTTGTTACTAGTTGAATATGTGTTTCAATTTCTCATGCTAGTAATGTCCGCCTCTTATAATAATCCAGCTCGAGGAAAAGAATTGTGCTGTCTGCTACAGGCAGTTTTTGAACATTTCGAGAAACTTAAATAATGTAGTCCACTCTCTGTAGGAAGGAAAACATTTTTTTCTTTTAAGTACAAATCAATTCAACAATGATACACTACATTTAACATCTTGCTCATCTGTCTCCTTGTATTCAGATATCCTTTCATAAGAGGTTTTCACAGGTATGACTATCATAACAAATGTTCCAATGATACCGTCACGGCGATAATTCTTCAAAATAATTCTTACTTGTTCATCTTTCTGCAGAACATTATGGTGAGCGTGACTTGCTTTTATGGAACGTTTGCGTATAGCGTGATGCTCAAATAAGTAGTAGTTTTCTAGGGATCCAACCTGCATACAAGAAAACACAACATTAACACACTTTATGCAAGGCACCACCTAGGAGCCAAACCATTTTTGCAAATGTTTACCAAGAGTGCGTTCGCAGTGAGAATGTACTATGCATAGAAATGGCCGTGGTTAAACCATGGTGATTGTTTCATTGACACTTTGTTTCAAACACTTTTATATTGACAAACAATGCAATGAACAGAACACTAGATAAACCAGTGTGTAAAATTAAAATATACCCAAGGGGCTAAAGTAGCTTCAAGCAGCAGCAAATGCATGCATGTGCATGCGGGCACACACAAAGGCGTTGGCTTAGGCTGGTTTATTAGTCCTCATACTGAAAGCAGCAAAGAAGACACCATGAATATTTGAAACTGCATTCAGTTCACAGGCTCCATACAGTGCAGCAAAAGCTGCCAGTCATGCCAGCCAGTAAAGGAATTAGAATGGGTGGCAGACGTGACCTGTAGGAATCCCTATACTGCACACCCTTTCAGAGAGGGTGTGGTATAGTCCAGAATATCAAGATATATAAGTCTGTCAATACCACAGACTACAGGGGTACACCATAACACCAAGTTCCAAGTGTGCATGTGAAATCATTAATACACAATGTGAACATACACAAAAACATGAGTACAAGCATATACATGGACGCACAGACACATATTACAACATGAAATTCAGTAACTGCGACACTGATATGAAAAGTTATATATGATAGCATGAATTTACCCAGAATTATTTAGAAGTACATACTGAGAAAGCTTTGCAATTGTGTGAGATTTACTTACCTAGGAGGACGATTTACTAAATAAGCTAGTGGGAAACTGTAACCTATGCCCTTCACCAATTATTCACAAGATAACCATGACACAGCACACTTCGACTATTGCATGCATATCTCTTGAAAAACAAGATTTCAAAAGAAATCTATGGCCAGGGGTGTGAATAGTACATACAATTACACATCTACATTGCCTTCAGAGCGTTAAGTAGAAAACACACACAACATACAGTCAGTTGCATTCATCTGACACCAGTTTATATGTCAACAGTGACATGCCTCTTTTCCTCACAGCAAACCCCAAGAAATTTTTGAAAGTTGTTCCTCCTGCAAATGCAAAGGAACTGCCTATTCTAACT
Organism: Dermacentor albipictus; assembly: GCF_038994185.2. Taxonomy (NCBI): domain Eukaryota; kingdom Metazoa; phylum Arthropoda; class Arachnida; order Ixodida; family Ixodidae; genus Dermacentor; species Dermacentor albipictus. The sequence continues at coordinate 384,673,036 of NC_091821.1, read as the reverse complement.
TCAAATTTTGATTTGCCTCTTGATGATGCTGACACGTTGCACCAATCCATTTTTGTTTTGTTGTAGCGTTTAGAAGATGAACAGCTCTCGACAGCACATAATGCATGTGGAAACATTGTGCATCGTGCCTAGCACAATGATAAATTCTGATGACATTCTTAGGGTTATCAAACGCTCACCATCATTTTCAAGCCCTGGCCCAGATAAAATTAGTACAAAGGTACTAAAACTAACTAAGCATTTTTCGTCGTTAATTCTAGCGAAAATCTTTAAGAAATCGCTCTATATTAGTGTAATACGTCATGACTAGAAGAATGCTTATGTAGTGCCTCTATACAAATTAAGTGATAAGGAACAACTAATTATAGGCCAGTACAGTATCTCTCACATCTGTTGTTTGCAAGGTTCTTGAACATGTCCTATCTTCCCAAATTATGCATTATTTAGTTGATAGCGGAATTCTTTCTTTGAATCAGCATGGCTTTCAGCTTGGTCAAACTTGTGAAATGTAGCTCTTTGAATTAACCACAATAGCTTACACAAATATAAACATACTGATGGCATCTTCATTGATATTGCAAAGCATTCAAAACTTATCTCGCGAGTTCAATAATATTCTTACTAGTATAATAATATTCCAGTTCCTTTTCTTTTACGAAAATGCTGTTTTGTTCATTGAAGCACAGAAGTAACTGGAACACCAGTGCATTTCGTTGGACACTTTGAAAATTAATATCTCGACACTGGTGCACTCCTGAGAATTCATTCCAAGTTAATGCGCCTTGGAACTCACCGGCTATAATGCAACAGGTGAAATAGTGGCTGTAATGGTTAATAATTAAAAAGTTAATGTAATTATGTTAATTATTCAATTTAATACCTTGATTTAGTGTAGAAGTAATGGCTACGTGATCGAGTAACTTAGATCAAGGATTAGAATTGTGCTATCTTCCACGGGCAGTTTTTTTTTTAATTTGGTGCAGCTATAAAAACCTGTAGAAGAGCTTCTGTGCAAAATTTGACGTTTGGAATACAAGCAGGAGTGTCACAGAAAGCTAGCAAAAATAGCCGCTTTTGATACTGGAACTGACGAAAACACCATTATTGCTTGCCAGAAGAGAAGCATGACCTAGTGCACGGCTCCTCAGCATGATTTCCAAGATTGCAGTGGCACACCCAAGCAATCTTGGAGGCCATGCTGCAGTGGCTGTCACGGGGTGCCACGACGAGCTCTTGCATCGTCAAGATGCATGGAATTATCGCAGGCTCCGACTGGTGTCTGTTGTTCTCCAGGTGTGGCTACGTGAGCCAGCCTGAGTGCATGGTACCAGATCTGCAGCCATATCTGCAGATCTGATCGAGCTGCAGACCAGATCTGCAGCTCAGTCAAGATTGGCTTGGCGGCTTGGTTAGATTGGTTTAGTAATTTATAACAAATTTAGCAGAAGTAAAATTTCACTGCAGTCAGCCTTTATCAGCATTGAAAAATCATAGAAGGCACTCCTGAATGCCAAACACTCCTCTTAATTCAAACATCTGATAATTGAAACCAATTATGGAGCCTCGTAGGGTATTGAACATACCTTTCATGAACTTATCTTTCGCCTGCCCCTTGGTTTTTATCAGAAGACGCATTCAAGTCAAAGAAATTTTCTAATGCAAGCATTACAAAATGTTGCCACCAGAAGCTCATCTTGTCTGGGTGCCCTACATCAACCCTCAATTCCCTCTGTTTATGATTTGCACATCCTTCCTTTTCTTTTATAACCAAAATGGCTGTTCAATAGCGAATTTCTTTATGGATAGTGCATGTGTGAACCTGACCATTATAGGATCCTAAATTACAAGTGAACACTGGTATCAGCAGTCAATAGCACAGGGCAACAGATGTGTTTGTTGCCAAGCCAAACCTGGTGCAAGCTGCACAAAAATTGTGCACATAGGAGTTGAAGACAAAGCCAGCTCAACGCACATTCAGATAAGTCGAGCAATGTGCTAAAAGTGACAGTATTTTCACGAGGCATACTCTTTTCAAGTGCACAGAAGTATAAAGGAAGAGATAAAAGAAGTATAACAGGAGAGAAGTTGGGGCCAGCTGGCAAACTCTGTCAAGGAAGTCATTCCACAAGATAATTATGAATAACTTTTACCATGTCACTCTGTTGTATACATGTAAGTAGTTCTCTTCGTTTCTCTATCCTCTTTCCCTGTCCTTTGGCCCACATCAGACAACCCATCAGATAACTTTGGCTCTCATCAGGTAATCACCAGATAACTGATGAGGCGCTCAAGGATAAGAAATTGTAAGGATCAAAGATAGGAAAATGCAAGGAAAGAGGCTGGCAATGTGAAGACACTGGCAGGGGAATATGCACTGATTGCCAAAAATGATCGTACAGACCAGTCACCTTAAACAGTGTTAAAGGGCTCTTGTAGCTTCATGTGTGAAAGAGTGGTTCTGCCAAGATACCAGGTTCTGCTAAGGTCCCAGGATATTTTGCTCCACAAGCAATTTGTTATCTAAGTGGCTGAGGCTAGCTCACAGAGCACATCATTGAGCATTGAAGGACGGACAGTGGTACAACATTCAACAAAAATTTTGTATTTTCTGGTTCCCTCATTCTCTGCAAAGGTATTACGTATATTCCTTTAGGTAGTTACGTCCAAATGCGAAGCATTTCTTAGCGAACATTTGTCACTTTAACAGTATCTATCGAGCTCCCTACATCTTGGTGCTCTCATGGTCGTTTCGTTAACTTGGTATGTATTAAAATTGGCATAGTATGACAAGCGTGTATGGTGAACATAAATGGTCGGTCATGACATGAATATCATGGCATGTGTATCATGAAACAACCGCCTACGTATTGGTGCTCTCATGGCCATTTCATTAACTTACTAGGTACGAAAATTAGCATAGTATGACAAGAGTGTGTGATGAACATAAATGATTGGTCACAACATTGATGTCATGACATGCGTGTCATGTAGGTCATGAAAGAGCCACCTACGTCTTGGTTCTCTCATGGTCATTTCGTTAACTTGGTATGCACCAAAATTGGCATAGTATGACAAGAGGGTATGATGAACATAAATTATAGGTCATGACATGAATGTCATGAATGTTGCTGCTCTCATGGTCGTTCCATTAACTTGGTAGGTTCCCCACACTCGCAAAATATAGATTCCCACATGGCGTGGGATCTGCCGGATTTTTTACTTCAGTCTGCAAGCTGCAAGAAAATAGGTTATTAGAAAAGGCATAGGAAACATTACAAAAGAGGAGACAAAAAGGCCAGGTATGCCGCTGGTACCTGAAATACACATAGGTCAAGTGTCCTACCTGTCCTTTCGTCTTTCCACTTAATTTTTCCTATTTCTTCAAATCGCAGGAAATGCATGAAATGCCGATACTCTAACTAGCCCAGCTGTCTGTTTCAAATCGTAAAAGGTGCGGTGTTTTCAATTGGCATATAATTTAGCAAAATTTGGCCCAAAGCTGCCATTCTTTTTCAGGAACATGACAGCAACCTTGCACAGGATTCTTATTCTAGCAACACGTGATTGACGAAACATATCTATTTATTTTATAGTCAAGCCAGACCATATTTTTATTTGCATGCTCCTTCAATTTCTACAAAGGAGTGAAAGAAGCTTATTGTATGGCTGTTATGCCTCAATAGCTGTCATGTATAAATGGACATACACTCATTTCTTGTTGAGTATGTGAATGCACTGTGCTAGCTTTCGACTCCATGCTGCACATGAAAGTGCTCCAGGCTAATGCGATGACAGAAAATGCTTCTGTTTCGAGGAAATTATTTAAGTCTGGCTATGTTTCAAACTCCAAACACATGATTTGTACCTAACCGATGGTGCCATTTGGGATAATTTTTTCAAGCACTACAGCAACTTAAAGAAAGCAAAAAAGAAAAAAAAAGAAGGAAAGTAGGTACGGCCCTGACGGAAGATGACATTATCAATGCTCCTCTACGGTAACCTACTGTAAAAGTAAAGCTAAGCTCACTGGAAGAATAGCTATAGGTTACAGCGACCTTGTAAAGGTGTGTAGCGTTTGACGATTTGGAAACATAGCAGAAATAAAAAAGAGCCAGGGGAGGAAGAAAGAACGTAAACAAACTGCCATCAGATGAAAAGCAGCATACCAACGAGCAAAAGATACAAGAGGAAAACTAATAACCCTGCCTGAATAGAGGCCTATTCAAGCTGGCGGGAAGTGAATGCGGCTCGTTTAGTCCCTCGGTGGACGCTCAGCGGGGTGGCGCAACGGCAGGTATACTTGAACAATTTTCCCTTCAAAGGAAAACTTAATGCCTCGAAGCGCAACGCGCCGTAGAGCACATAATGCGCGCGCTCAACTGGCAAGTGGCGTGCGAAGGGTGCGCGCGTCGCTCACGCAGATTGACCTTCTAAATATACCGCTGACGTCAGGATGGATGCACCATCAAAATTAAAATTTCTCATTGCGCGACGCGCCGTGTTACGCGGCCATCGGCGCACAAGGCGATTCAACGTCGTTCACAAAGTGGAACAGGACCTCTGGAAGCGTTCCCGATTCTCCGGCCCATGCAAATAGCGGACCTCCGTCAGGCGCTCTTATCGCCGAGTTTTGTTCCTCCCGAGACGGCTATAGGAGTGCTCGGTCAACAGAAATAATCATCGGTTTCTTATCGTCGGCCACTTAAGCTGAGATGCAGCGGGACGACGACGCAACGGTTAAATCTCAGCAGATTCTTGGAGCCAGTAGAAACCTGTCTTGACCGTTTCTCTCGTTTTCATTTTTATTTTCGTTTAGTGCCGCGTACGTGGTTTCATTTTCGGTACAGGTCGGATGGAGTACGCAACATCGGGAAACACGACGATGATTCCCTCGGTCAATTACGCGCCGTCTATTCGACGAGGAAAAATGCAAGCGTCGAGAGAAACCTGCCAGACTAGCTGGGCAATGCACGAGTGTTTACAGGCATCACTTCTCCCGATATTTACAAGACGTGGGTCGGCGAGCAGACGCCCAGCACACACAGCACTTTCTGTGTCCCCATAATGTTTGCTCTGTTCATTTCACAAGAGTGTAGCGCGTCAATAAATGCCGCAAGTGAGCGCACACATGAGTGTCATCAAAATAAGGTTACCAAACGCGCCAGGCACGTAGACGATCGAGAAACGTGCACACATACCTGTCCTCGGTTGATAAACCCGTGCCGATGAGCGACACGGTCTGCCTCCGCAGGACCACCGTGTATCTCAACAGCAATTTGGTTGGTGTAAACGGGAGACTCGGCGGGCTCGGTCCGATCCACTAGGCAGAAAAACACGGCGCAGGCCAGCCACACACACCGCACACCTGTCCTGAGTCGAAACACGGCCGTCCTGTGCAGGGCCATCGCCGCAGGTCTCGTCGCCCCGAAGGATGGTGCTCGGACGTCGTGTTCCTCGTCTCCGTGGCGACGGCACACTCGAGCGGGGCTGCTCTCACGTTATCTGACAGTTTTGACGCGCTCGCACCGCTGAGCTCTGCTGTCAATTTTGCTCCGGCTGTGCCGATACATGAATTCGCTCCGAGTAAGTCATTCCGCGTCTACACTACGCTACAGCGCGCTATCGCCGTTCATCGGCACAGCCCTGACAAGAAAGTCTCCTCACGTTTGAAGCCAGCAGCCAGCAGCATCGACGAAATTTTTCTCCTTATTAGATACTTTCCTTTTTTATGTCAAACCAGCGCGCGATTGCCGCGACGCCCCTCGGCAACAAGCAAAACTACGCGCGCAACCGAAAGCAGAACCTAGCCAAACAGCGCGCGTGGCGCTAAAAATGACAAAAGTCAGTGAAAGAGATTTCCACGACTACGCTCTCGCTCTCGAAGGCCCGTACAGCCCTTACCACCGTGTTATATACAGGGTATGCGAAGTGCGCATGCCGTCACGCTAATGTTTTAATCTCGCCCGACATTGGCCACGCGGCTCGCATCACTCCATTGCGCATCCGTGATTCCTGGGATGGAGAAGCAGGCACGCAGCAGTAATTAACGCGACTGATTTACGTCCTTGCCTTGTTGCGTATCACAAATCATGCCCGCGTCTCCTTAATCTCGCATGAGCAGCTTGAACAATATTTGACCTGCTTACGAATTAAGTGGCACACAATGATGCCGGCAGAGCGCTCGCTGGCTAAAAAAGCAAATCCGGTTGATGCGCCTCGCTTTGTGAACACATATCGGTATATATTTAGACTTCGGTGTAGGCGGACACTCCGTACTGTAAGGTACGAATACGTGTTCGCGCACGAACGCCCGACGCATGCGTGTCAGCCCGGGTCCACACGCTTTTAGGCGTGCACCTAGACTCCCAACGACGCCGCAAGCCACACCACTCCGAGTGTCAGAGCGAAGAGTGGCGTGCCGGATAATTGCTTCGCCCAGCTCTGGTTGCATCTCCCTTCTGCAGGTGTTCCTCCTTCAAGCGAGTTCGCTCCTACTCACCTTGCACGCGCCGCATAAAGGTCAAGAGAGAAAGAGGTCGGACTCGTCAGCCGAGTTGGGCGGCGTCGCGCGCGGATTGCGCGCAATTCGTTCTCTGGTTTCGGTTTCCGCCCACTGCTTCCATTCTGCTGTTCTGTCATTAAGACGCGCCAGTACGAGCGTATTTCTCCAGCCGAGAGCCCAGATCGTAGCTTCCAGGCCGAGGTCTTTTATTTTTGCACGTTTTTACCTCGTCGGTTTTCTATGCATTTTCCTATTGAGTGAAGGCAATGGATCGCATTCTTTTGACCCACTGCAGGAGCCTTCCAGGAGAGAAGACAAACATTTCCTGCGCGTAAGAAATCCCATCCATTTCGCGCTTCGGCACGACTGAGGCGCGCGGCCATTCCAATCCGACGTAAACATCCTTCAACAGCCTACTAGTCGTCTCTTGGGCTAAGAGCACGGTGGGAATTTGTTAAAGGAGATCGCGTTGGAATGCCTGTGACGACACGAGGCCTCCGACGTAGCGAGGTTTTCGATGCCTATATTAGTCAGAAAGAATTCAAGTTTCACGTCGCTTGCAGGGACAAGTGTACGTTCGCTATCAAACACATGAGCGCGCGCTTAACACAAAACGACATGTCGATTTCATTAATTCCTTCACAATACACTTTCAGGAGCGGGTTGCGAACTGGATTCCTGAGCACCGTTTCTATGAGTACGACTGACCACCAAATGTTCACTATCATCGTTATTTCATAACGAACGAAGAAGATAATTAAGGAAACGGACATAGAGCTGTGAGTTCTACTCAAATATCACGCTGTATAAATGTTTTTTTTTCCCTCGTGTTTCCGTCAAGTCTACTATAGGGAAATATGAGTGTGTAGACAGGCGAGTTCAAAACGTGACAGAACAGGCAGGCGTCAGGACGCCGTTAGTAAGGTAAGACGAAACGAGGCCGGAGAATTACTGATACAAAGAGACGCATGTACATTTAGATGTTTTATTCCACTAAAATGGATTTAGGTTCTTCATTTTGAAGTCTCTGAGGCACCAGAATAAAAGGTCGGGCGTAGGAATCGCAGACCATTTCCACCACAGCCAGCCTGCACAAGAGAAATGAAAGGACAGTGAAATACCGACCACTTGTGAAGTCAACACGATCGACAGCATGAATACCTCAGCTAGCTTTCCTGCGGAAAAAAAAAAAAGAAGGAAGTTATTTCACTGTCTTTTTTAAACCGCTCATATTCTGGCACAGTCCATGCTATTTCATCCCCGTTTTTCTACACACCCTGACCCAACGTTACTAGACTAGCTTCAGTTGTAAAACTCTCCGCCCGCGCGCTTACAGCCGGTGTCGCCACTTCTGTGACAGCCGCCAGATGGCAGCGCCGTTCCATCGGGCTCCACTGCAGACGCCTCGCCGCAGCCTTCAGCCCGTGCGGACGGGCAGTTTGCGCGTGCTTCACGCTCGCTAGTGTTCTCCCTTGTCCGAATTAGTGATACCATGAGAAAGCGGTATCCACCTACAGCAATAAGATTTATCGGGCAAGTTGGTTCATACTGTAATAAGGGTAAACTGCACGAAAGAAAGAAACGCATAGAGCGAAGCGCGGAAGCTGTGTTTTTTCCTGCCGTCTTAACGTTTCGCGCAGTTTAGGCTCAGAAGCCTGAACATTTGGCCAAAGGGTGTGCTTAGGATGATCTTCATCCCCACCGAGGCTTCTCGCCACGCCAAAGAAGCGCAACAAAAAGAAAGATGAGGTCAGTCTTTGAACACACAAGCCACACACACACACACACAAAAATATCATCTGCTCTTCCACTCCGTGAAGATGGTTAACCAGCGAAGCTGAAACGTGCGGCCCGTGTTTATCACTGAGTTAATCTAGAGGATTCATTGAAGTATTTCTGAATTATGCGGTAACACACACAATCGGCTGCGACGGAGAGAACGACGTCACTGACGATATGCCCGTAGTCCGCCGTTGTCGCTTGCGTTCGACGTCTCGAGTTTGCTCGGAGGCGTGATTGGCTGCTTTCGCCCGATTTGCGATTATTCAAAATTAAGTTTCTTCAGAAATTAAATCTATCCGTTACGTAAGACAATGAGTGGCTCATACTGCCTTAAGCAATGGCCCCTCCCACCGTAAACGCGGCCTCCCCATTACGATGACAGAAGTGAAATTCTACGCTGGAATGATGAACGGCAACGCAGCCAGCTGTGGAAGACGACGATGAACGTAGGAGCAGTGGCACGAGCGCGTGTGCCGGTCGGCACAAGGAATAGCCGAATTCATGGCCGTGGTGCTAGCATTACGCAAATTAGGACCATCAATTACGTCAGCCGTGATAGTTACTGATTCTTTATCATTGTGCTCATCCCTTACTGCTTCTAGTGATTCTCGCGTGATGAGGACATTTCAATCATTGGTACCTGGTTACTTGAGAAGCGTGCGTTTGATTTGGGTGCCCGGCCATATAGGTCTAATCATTAATGAAATTGCAGACTCTCTAGCCAAGGCATCGATAAGTGGCCCGATTCTTCCTTGCTGCCCTTTGACTGCTTATGTAACTGCAGCTAGATTTCGCAGGAGTATCATTATACAGTCAGTATCAGGCTCCGAAATTACTAACTCTGTGGAGTACGGACATCTCCTGCACCCTTGGAACAGAGATTTTTGCCGAACACGGAAAATTGAAGTGTCCATCACGAAGCTGCGCTGCCGTATACCTGCATTGAACTTCTACCTCCACTGGTCTGGTCTGGTCCCCTCACCACTATGCTCATTCTGTGGCGAAGCGGAGACAATCGACCATTTCTTGTTGTCTTGCAGACGTTTTTCTATTATAAGAAAAGGACTACTCGAAATCCCGCTTCGCTCTATTGGTCTGAGTTTATCAGTGCCTGTGATCCTATCTTTTGGAGCCTCCATTGTTGGGTTCAGCAACAGAAATGTTTGCTTGGCGATCCAAAATTACCTCATTGAAACTAATCGATTTCCATGTTAGATTGATCGTTCTCCCTCCCAACCATAGCTTTCTTTTATTTCTTATCTTTTATTAATTATTATTATTATTATTATTGTTATCTTATACCCGGTTTTCATCTGATTATTTCTTTTTTTCTCCAAACACAAAACGTTTACTTTTAAACTCACACGCCCAAATTGTTAACTCCCTTGTTATCATTATTATTTTAGGCACCTAATTAAACCGCCCGATTTTTGGCCAATCCCCCACTGTGGGTATGTGCCACGGCCACTCAGGATAACAACAACAACAACAACAACAACAACAACAGAATCGCTCTGTTCCACGCCGAGCGAAGCGTCGCATTGCTGGCGGCACAGAAAAAGCAGCGCGCCGAACTGTCGACATCGTTCCGATAGCCGCCTATGCAGCCAGGTGCGCAGCACGTCGGCATCGTCTGCTTATATTCTCAACAAACTCGGCGAAAGCTACAGTTTCGCGGATTACATGCTTGCTGAAATTCGCCTTCAACAACGAACCACACAATACGCTGCACCGCGCGCTTCGTCCGGCCCGCCCGCGTAGCCGGCTAGTGAGGAAGTGAAGCCGGGCGCGACTGCAGCGCCACGAAGGCGCGGGCGGGTGGCGGTTCCGCGCAACGGCGCCGAGTTTTAAAACTGAAGCTAGTCTAGTAACGTTGCCCTGACCAACGTTTCCAATCAGTTCCCGTAATTAGCATTATTTCTTTGTGTGTGTGTGTGTTCTTGTGAACACGAAGGAATTCAGAGAGTGATAAGAGCTCCAGCACGTCAGCTGTTCACTTTGGCAAAGAAAAATGGAACAGAAGTCCGACAGGAAAACGGCAGTACTAAAAGACGATTTTCAAAAAGCTAAGGCTGGAATCGACGGCACATGGCAATGTTGCAACCGAAACCGCCCCTCTACTCCTCCCCCCACCATCCCCTCACCCTCCTACCATATTCTTAATGCGCAGTAGATTTCGCAACGTGCATTCTCTCGCTGCAACCGGGTCCCCTGGAGAGAGTTTATTACAGCTAAGTACGGTATCGTGCTCATCTGTGTCGACACCAGCCTGATGATACTGTTTCAAAACAACGCGACACAGTGATGGAAGAACAAACCAGGAAGGCAACCACGCAATGCATCTGTCCTTGTGTTGCGTGTCCCTCGGCGTCGGGTCATAGCAACTCCTCAGATTCGAACAGCAGTTTCACTTCGGCGTCACCTTTCGTCCCAATGTCCCAGCATTTTGTACAAAGCGTAATTCTCGGGCGTCATTATAACCCACACTGCCAGAGGGCACACGCACCTTCGCACTTGGTGGGCTCCATGTTGCGCGGCTCGGATCCGCGCGTCTCGTCCACGTAGCCGCGCATGAACACTGTCATGTAGTGGTAGTCCTGCTCGGGCTCGATGGTGTCCACGATGGAGCACAGCGACACGTTGTGCACGTGCAGGCCCGTCTCCTCGAGCACTTCGCGGTACGCTGCCTGCTCCCAGCTTTCTCTGCGTGAGTGCATGATAGGAGAATTCACGTTTTATTTCTTTATTTGTTCATTTTTGTTTTCGGTGCGCACACTGTGAATGCTATTCTGGCCATTGTCGAAATTTGCCAACTCGTCAGCGCTGATTGGCCCGAAGGGCTAGTACGCCCTAAATGTAAGTATACCGGGTGCTTTTTTTTTCTTTGACTACACAAAATATTTAAAAATGGCCTGTGGTAGATAGCACAATTCTAGTCCTTTAACTGGATTACTCGAAGAGGCGGACATTACTAGCACGAGAAATCGAAGTGCGTAATCGACTAATTAACGAAATTGCAGTAACGAAGTTTTTAACTAAGGGCTTACGGCACTCAGTTCATCTTACGATTCTTGGCCGATGATTTCGCAAGAGGTATCTCCTTGGAACAAATTCACTGAATGACACGTCTCGAGCTATTGAGTCCGTAACTGTGCGACGAAATACGTGGGCATACCAATTTTGTGCTTCTAGGCATAAAGCGGCGTTTCCTTAGCGAAAAAAGAAAAAAAAGTAAGCCTAACAACAGCGCATAACAACAGCGCAAGTTTGACGGCGCATATCTGGAAAGTGGTGCCATCCTCAGAATTCTGTTCAAATCTATATTCCTTGCAAACTCACTGGCTATACAATTCGTAAATTGCTATGTATGCCGTAAGGTAATACGTAAAAAAAAATGAATTGGTGAAATTTTGTTAATTAGCCGATTACGCATTCTGACTAGTCGTGAAAGTACCGTCTCTTCGAGTAATTATGCACAGTCTAAAAAGACGCAGTAACTCTATACTAAGGTTTCAGTTCACTGTAACACAATGCAGGGCGTGCTCAAAGCGACAGCGCGGCAAAATTCGACACGGTGTCCGGAACAGCGCCCCGTTTAAGATTTAGAAAGGTTTAAGTTTATGAGGCACCTGCCTACCGCAAAACTCTGTGCTGTTCAATACTGCTTCCTCGTCTGCAACGCCACTGCAAGGTCCGTTTGCAACGCCCACGACGCCGCTGAAGCTGCACTTCTTTCTGTTAGTGTTCCTGTATATGCTCCAGTAGGGAGCTCCCTCCGGGACCATATACAGGAGCACTACTTTCTGTACGGCTGCATCGCCATCTGTTTGCGGGCAAACGCACACAGCTCTTTTGCTGTTTGCAGGCAAGCCTTAGAACTTAGTTATGTCCACTGCAAGACGAAGGTTTCCTTCCCATTGGTCTCCTATTACCATTGTCTTGCGTCTAATAATCTGCAATGCCATGTCGACCACGTTTCTTTTTCGTTGGCACTCATCATGTCTAACTTCACTTCTTTCTCCTCATCTCGACTAGCACATCATTCAACAGCGTTTGCTCTCTAATCCACACTACAGTCTACGTCCGTCACTTTTCGTTCCATTAGTAACGCGCTGTGCAGTCCCTATATGACTAGGTTCCCATTATTTCCTTTATTAGATCCTGCCATTACGTCACATAGGCTATAACTGTTCTTGGTATTTATTAGGATTTCTTTTTTTTTTTTTTCATACGAGAACACGAACGGAGGGCCACGTTGTACAGTTGGAACTATCCTCCATTAGAAACTCACGTCTACACGCAGGTGCAAGGTATACCATGTAAGGCAGAATTTAAACCAAAGTTAATTGACATACATCGTCATACAATTAACGATCACCACTTCCATCAGTCCGAGGCATGTACGTTATCCAAGCCTTCACTCATTAGTCAACCTTTAGTCAGTAGCTTTGTTTGTTAAAGGCCGTCTTATAGTGAACTATTATACTGGTATAGGCCAAATGCACAGAAATCTTGAACCTCGTCAAAGGCCTAGCTTAAGGGGCACTGAAAACATATGTTCGACTATTCTTCTTTTTTTTTTCATTAAATGAAAATCTGGGACTTCGAAATTCTAGGGCAAAAAATGGTGACAAGCCTCAGTGCGTAGCAAATAATTTATAACACCAGATTTTCTACAGCCAGTTTCGGGTTCGTTTTCCAGGGAAATACTGTGTTGTGATGTCATGACACAGCGTGCGGTCACGTGGGAGCAATATATTGCGACGTTCTGACACTGGATCCGGTTCGCTGTTGCTACTCGTAGCATAGCGGACGACCGAGCGAGCCGGAGAGAGTGCCAAAATCTTAGAGTTTCCATGCTCTCACGTGATCACATGCTGTGTCATTACTTCCCAAAACAGTAGAAACGAAACCGAAACTTCATGTAAAAAAAGCCAGCATATTAATTTCTTAGGGCGCTGTGAGGCATTTTTTCTGGGGTCCAGAGATACCAGACAAGAAAGCAAGAAATGAAGACTCGAGAATATTGTGTCAGTACACTATATAGAGGAGCCGGAAGTGACGTAAGAACAAGAGCACGCGGCTCGGCTCCTAGGCATGACCACCGAGATAAGGCGGCGCCCGCGGATGTCCGTGGCTAAAGCCCCTAGAGGGCTTCACCTTTGGCTAGGATGTCTCAATGCGCACCTCCCCCCCTGTTCCGTATGGAGCAGCGTGCGATGACGATATCGAGGCAGCCTACGCGCGTCGCGCTGAGAAACCTCGGAGGCGGTGTGCTGGGGCTTACGTCACAGCGACAACCACCAGGTGCACGCGTCGTCTGCTTAGGTGATGTTTAAAGTCTGATAGCAATAAAACTGCATGTACCAGCCCTGCGCTTTTACCAACATTGCTTCAGTAATATATTTTACTCATTTATACCAAATTTAAGCCAACGCGAAATTTGACTGCTGTTGACGTTTAACTGCGCTAATAAAAAATACGAACCGTTGTGTCGTTATACTGTTTCCATGCGACAGTGGCCGAGACAAGACGACAGTTAAGGTAAGTGCACTGATCACATGCCCAAGAACCCAGCATTCACTGAAATGTCATAACGGCCAGAGTTTGGGCTTGCTGGAACACTGTCAAGGCTGCAGAACGTAGACAAATATATGCACGAAAGTATACAGAAAGGAAATGGGATGCGGTCGGCTCCCAATTAACTTTATGGCACCAGCCTGGTTTCGACCCCAATTGGGGTCAGCTATAAAGTTTACTTCTTTTCAACACACGTTGAACAGATGCTTGAGCTGGATTACGTTGACTCTTATTTAGATTCAGTAATTCTATTAGGCTCTATTTTTATTTACTTTGCTGGTGTGCACGAAACCGACATTGAGGATTTTTCCACGAGGGCCTACAATTAAGAGACAAAGTATCGCGCGCTCTCTGTCGCTATTGAGCCGTCGTATTTCAAATTTTGGGGATAACTGCCTACGGCATTTTTACAAGCAACGCCAAGGTATGCGGTTCGAATCGAGACCACTATATGGAGCATATAGCAACGTCGGTTATTTAGTAAATATTTACTTCCTCTCCCGCTCTTTGCAGGCATGGGGACTAATATATGTTGAACGAAGAAATAGCGAAAAGAAACAGTGACCAACACATGTACAGAGGAGAACACGAGGGTGGCGCTGTGGGGATTCTGACAAGAAAAATACATTTAAGTTGTGGCCTAGTGGTCCCCTCGTCTGTGCATTCCATCGCTATAACACTATAAAACAGCTTACAGTCTATGGAACGTATCTTTGTCCCACAGCGATTATCATCATCTGTCGTGCTGGCTGCCGGGTACACAGAATATAGGGGAGGGGGGGGGAGAACACGTGCCCAGTGTACCCCCCTCCTCCCCTTCCCTGCGGCTACACCCCTGGAGCAGCGTTAAGGTACACAAGACAGATGACGATTATTGTTTGGCGACATGAGCCTCAAAGGGTGCAAACTTTGGAGTGTGCTCCCGAGCAATTATGAAGATCATTATAATAGTGTGCACCGTTAACACTTTTTATACCCATCACGCCTCGGTGGTCGACATGAATCCTCCGAGCAGTTCCTTTCTTTAATTGACGCAGTGTGGCAGATTAAATACTTTCATGTCTCTACTGGGGACTACGAGCCAGTCAGGAGACGTTCTTGACAGCGGCGTAGTAACGGCCGAACAGCGTCAAGGAAAACAAATGCGCACAAGGCGTCACACGGGGACGATCAGCGCTTTGTGAAAGCAACGATGCATGTTCAGTTTTGTCGGAGCTTGCGAACAGGGTGTCTCAGAAACAGCGGCTTTGCGCACGGAAAAACTGCGTCCCCTAACTTTGGGGGCTGTAGGATTTGTAGTCGTAGGGAGAAAATTGGGAGGAACTAGGCGTACAGGGTTTATTTACATATTTTTACAGTCAAACAGGGGATACATTCGACAGTCTAGCGTGGCTTCCAAATGGAGCACGCAAGACGAAGCGTACAGCATACGAGCACGAAGCTCCGAGCACACTGCTTCTCGAGCACGAGCACACCCTAGCAACCGACAAACAGCTGCTTATAAACACTCCATCCTCCCTAGATCCCTAGGTGAGGAAAAACGGCAGTTCACCACCAATTCGTAGCGTCCAACGTCATTGTAGTTGACCCGCCTTTTTGGAGGAGGAGGGCTCACACACACACACGTACACACTGGTTTCACTGCCCCCACTGAAGCCAGACGGGCTTCGCAGAACTCGGAGCTTACGTCTTGAAGGGCGCGTGGGAAGGTGCCGCCAAATACCTTCCCTCGGGAACTCCCGCTCACGGCAGACCGGGTCGGCGGTGGCGAGATCAGTAACAAAGCCTGGTTCGTCGATCGCGTTTAGTCATAGCGGCACCGAGGGGGTGTTGACGCGGCACCTCGTGGTCCCTACGAAACGAGTCACCGAAGCGGGTGTTGAAGGCTTCCATGGTCTCTTCGGGGAAGCTTGCCACGCTCGCAGCTGCAGCGGGCTGAGAAAACTTTGCATGTCGGCACCTCCGCAGGCCTTTCCTATCAGGGCGCAAGATCTAACTTGCCTACAAAGTGACATCACCTGCACTACGCCCAAAAGGTTGGGGTTCTCCATGACAGCCAGGGAGACCCTTGCCCAGCTGCCGGAGTAGCAGTGCTACAGTGCTCTTCCGATTTTTCAATTTATCTTCCCCTTCGCCAGTTGACAACGATCCAACCTCACTGGAATTCATTGAATTATTCGTCACTTTGCATGTCTCCCTCCTCACACGATTGACGTATAACGTTAATGTGCCCTGTTTTTTTTCTTTTGCGAATGATACAGACATCATATTAATTTTTGTTTTAATTATTCTAACACTGGCATGTTGCGGCAAACTACCTCATAGCAAAAGATGTACCTCCCATTAGTTTCTACATTACTTCTGTTTTATTTTTCTGTTACGTATAGTATTATAGGGACCGAGGTTAGATACACTACAACAATGAGCGAGTCGGTGAGCGAAAGACCTGAGAACCGTTCGGAACGATAGCAGTAGCAGATGAATCTCTCTCTCTATGTGTATGTATAATTCTTCTTCCCCTTTGATTCTAATCTAGCAGCTCCCAGCACGAGACACACGCTTCGGCGCGCGCCATATATAAAAGGCGGCGGAGGAGGATGGCTGCTAGAGCGCTCCTCCACATTCCCCCCTCCCCCATTTTAAGAGAAGAGCAGCGGTGCCCAAGAAACAGCCTTTGATGCTGGACGATAGGGTAGATCCGTCGTTTCAGCGGTTGTAAAGCCGTTGAAAGCGGATAATGATGGCGAGGTCGCTAGGCAGGCTGGTTTGACCCTGTCTGTTGCCACGACTTCACGTCCGTTAAGGCGGATAACATTTTTTTTTTGTCCGCTTGAGAACCTTGAAAGGCCTTTCATAGGGAGGCGTAAGATATGGTCGAATGCCTTCATGCCGTACGAAAACGTGGCTCGCACAAATTATTACTAGATGATGCAACTCTACTAGGAAGTAAACAGGAAGCGGAGTTGCTGAACATAGCTGTCTGGATCGGGCGCGGCAACAGTAGCTGGTGCGAAAAAAAAATCACCGGGCAACCGTCACGTTGTACCATAGACCAGCACCATACGTAGCTGTGCAGCCGATGTCTTCCTTGAAATAGGAGCGCAGGCCCAGCAGGACGAGAGGAAGGCCTTCATCCCAAGAAGAGCGAAACTGGCGGCCCATCAAAGCGGGCTCTTTAAGTTGACGGTGAATGCGTTCAGCTATTCCATTTGTCGATGGGTGATACGCGGTATAGTATGGATATGGCGGACGCCAAGCAGGCACGCGAGTTCGCGGAAGAGACCATATTCGAACTGGCGGCCGCGATCGGTCGTAACAACGCCGCGGCATACGAAGCGCGAGATCCAGCCACTGACAAACGCGCAAGCCACTGTAAGTACGGTTACGTCAGTGAGAGGAAATGCTTCAGGCCGGCGGGTATAACGGTCTACACCAGTGAGTATGTAGCGAGCACCTCGGGATGGTGGCAGCGGGAGAACGATGTCGGTGTGAACGCGATCGAACGGGGCATCAGGTGGACGAAATGAGTGAATTGGCGACTTCGTGTGTCATGTCGTCTTGGAGCGTTGACAGTGAAGGCATTCGTGGGCGCAGCGGCGCACGTCAAAGTTGACACTCGGCCACGCAATGCGGGAAGTAATTAGACGCTGGCTGGCAGGCACGAACTAAGGAATGACTTGTGCCATGCAGCTTGTCACAAATACTTGGTGGCGGAGTCGGAATGGAACGAATGGGCGTGTTCGACCCCTTGACACGTCGGACAGCACTAATGACGTAGAAGAGGACCCAATGTCATGATGTCGTGCTCGCTGTACAATAACGCCCGGGTCACCACGTTATAGAGATTGCGTGATGTTAGGTCCACTACAACAACGAACCAGTTGGCGAGCAAAAGACCTGAGAACCGTTCTGACCGACAGCCAGGAGCAGAAGAAACTCTCGTTTATTCTTCCCCTTCTAATCTCGCAGCTCGCAGCGCGAGGCATGAGACACGCGCCGGCGTGCGCCGTGTATAAAAGGCGGCCAAGGAAGATCACGATGGCGGCTACAATTATAATAAGAGGCCCCATTACAAATTCTTAGAGGCTTCTTGTATACTGTATACAATTCTTTAAAAATTTATTTAACCATACTGCAGGCCAATTCTTTGGCCCTAGCAGGAGGGGCATTTCCGGAATGACAAACAGTAAATAACAGCAATAAATTGTTACATCATTAAGCAATAAACAATAAATTTCTACGTCTTACAAGCCTACAATAAATACACTCAAGCATTTTTGAGAGCGTGCATATATATGACAACAACCGAGGACACTGCGACCGCATTCTCGCATGAATGAGACTAGCCGCATAGTATAGCGGTCTTCTTATGAGTTTTGACCACCTGGAGTTGTTCAATCTAAGTAAACAATACATTGCTTTCTTTAAAAGCGAAAAAAAATAACGATTCCTGCGCAATGCGGTCTCCCCGGCTAGGAATCCAACCTAGAACCTCATGCAGGCACGGCGAGCTAAGCGTCTGATCACGTTATTTCGACATTGGTTAATCTAACCGTGCCCGAAAATCACCAAAATACATCCATGACTTTTGCACACTTGCTCAACATCTCAATCATCAGACAATTAGAGCCAATTTTTGTGTGTCGCATCTAGCTGTCAGGTATACCTTTACTTTAAAACAGCGTTCTTTCTTTCTTTTTTTTTTTTACGTTTCACTGATACTGAAGCGCCACAAGGAGACAGGTCTCGCGTGTTGCGTAGCAGGTCATTGCATCCGAGACCTGCGCAGGCTCTCCGACAGCGGGGGCCATGCGCAAGCATAGAATGAAAGGTGGCTGAGCAGCCACGACGAGGCGTGCTTTGTAGCTCGAGAAAGCGCTCGACATCGAGCAAACGCGCTTCGAAAACCGCGTAAGGGTGCGCGCACGCATGATGGAATTGGGAGCTTTCGTCTCTTTTCGTGTTTTCTTTTCCTTCCTCAATGGCAGACAGGCGGCACACGTGAATTCGCATGGCCGGGCTGCTAAATGGCCGTCGCCAGCTCCACTCATTATTGTGCAATGGCATGTACGTGCACCGCAGCAGACGCTCAGGCGACAGTTGCGAGACACTTTTGTCGACAACGCCGACTCGATGATCCCTCACGTGCAGCGTCGGGAGACCATTAAAACGGAATATATATATAATATCAAGCAATAACTTATGGTACGGTAGATAACGCTTTCGAAATAGAAGAGGGGCACGGTCACCTTGGACGAGACGAAGAGGTTCGGCGGGTCGGAAAATTACGCGGAAATTAAAATGAGAAACTGGCGGCGGGCTTACTCCATTGCACACAGCGTCGACGTGACATCACAAGTCACGGCAACGACTCAATTACATGCCGCATCAGCAGCATGCACTTTCCCCAACAGGAAGACACAAAGATAAACCGATATAGAAGAGACGAGAAACGGCCGTGCGTTCGTGAAACGAGCACGAAATCGGAATGGCAGCGGCGATTTGGAAATTCGGCCTTCAATTCCGATTTTCTCGGCCAATAGGTCACCTTGCTATCTGTTCTTTTTCTCCTTCTTTGCGTCCCGAACGAAAGGCGAGACAGTTCCAGGAGATCGAAGTACTATATAGTGACTTTATAATGCGCGCCCCCCCCCTCCGGCGTTCTCCCCTTGAGGCGTTTTGAAAGACACGGGACGCGAGAGTCCGCGGCCAGGCTCGGTTGGCCCCGGAAAACGATTTATCGAGCGTGTGACGCGCGCTTGCTGGCACACAGTCGCGGTATGCGGAAGTGCATATAGACGAAGAAAAGCGAGAGTTTTGGCACAGCGGGTGATCGCGAGAGCATTACGGGGGCTAATTAGAATGACATGCGGATCCGTAAAGCGACGCGCGTTATACAACGGGAGCCATACATCTCGATTTCTACATCAGATAACGCAACCCGTTGCAATCGCGGCTATTCGCACGCTGCGCAGACGATGCCGGCTCGGCGTGGCAAATGCACTTTTTGCGCGCGTATAAGATGCGCGTGGGAACGGCGCCAGTGGCGCAAAAAAATTATGGGGTTTTACGTGCCAAAACCACTTTCTGATTATGAGGCACGCCGTAGTGGAGGACTCCGGAAATTTTGACCACCTGGGGTTCTTTAACGTGCACCTAAATCTAAGCACACGGGTGTTTTCGCATTTCGCCCCCATCGAAATGCAGCCGCCGTGGCCGGGATTCGATCCCGCGACCTCGTGCTCAGCAGCCCAACACCATAGCCACTGAGCAACCACGGCGGGTAAGCCAGTGGCGTAGCAACTACTACTCAAGTGGGGGGGCAAACGCATGCGTGCGCGCGTGCAGTCCGTTTGTTTCTTCATCCACTTTAATAATCTATTTATAATTTCTTTACTTCAAAACTATGAATAATTTTTTCCTTTGCTGTCCTTGGTGTCACTGTTGGCTTCTTACTGTGACTATATATATATATCGAATTATTATTACATCAGTGAAGCCTGGAAATGCGTCTGTCAGTTATTTTTATAGTTAGCAGACATGGACAATATTTATCAATCACACGTGCTGATCTATGGGGGCCCGAAAAATTTTTTGCATTCGTATGTATTTCTTGAGACTACAAATATGCATATAGTATCAAGATGATGCGCAGGGACAAAAGGCAATTAGTGCCTGACAGCTAGAGGTACCCGGTTCCGCCCCGTAGCAGCAGTACAGCGTACATATAAAATGCAGATACAAACTACCATAACAATTAAAAAAAAGAATTGTACTTGGCGCTTAAGTCTACAGCGCAAACGTATCGCTATATTTAAGGCAACAGTATCGCCGAGGTTAAACACAGCGAAGTAGGATCGACGTGGATGACTTGGAATATTCACAAGAAAAAAAGACAGCTGATGCATGCGTTTTGGAGAACTACAACCAAATTTACAGCGAATCTGTTTCAAGCAGTTGCAATAAAAGCTTCAGTTCCTAGTTATTCGCATAGTTTAAAATGTTGCCCATAAATGGCTTTTCCGTTTGAAACCAAAGTCGCATGTAATGTTCGGAGCACTTCTTCGTTCAAATAACTAGTTAAGAGTGCCCTGCGATTCGATGAGGTGGCCTGGACCCCGCCTAGGTTTCGGCCAAGAGTTGTTGCGAATGTTAAAAAAAGTCAGTAATTTATCAACACACATCTTACTTCGCCAGAAAATTTCATGATGTCCTACACCCCCCCCCCCCCCCAATCAATTTTCGCTAGATTTGATATCGGTTAATTTTACAGTTCTTCCAGGGCAGCGGGAGGCAAGTACCAGAGGGGGGGGGGGGGGGGGGGGGAGGGCTGCCATTGGGTGGGCAAGTACCTGCCCCCCCCCCCCCCCCCCTCCAGTTACTGCCTATGAACGGCATGCTATAATGTGGCATATACGAAGAAGCACGACACCGATCATCGTCGACGTCGTCATGCCGGGAGGGATTCCTGCGAAGCACTCGGCGCGTATAAAACGCGGCAAACGCGGCCACTCAAGGACGTGGCCAAGTGAAAACGCGCAAATGTGCGCGCGCCTGACTTGCAGCGTTTCCCGTTTGCAATGGATGGGAAAGTAAAATAAGTCTGGCACACTTCTGGCACATCCGGTCAGCGCTGCAAGACGCGCGAAGGCCGAGCGGCGAGTAAACCGGGAGCACCTTTTGCGGGTCTTCCGAGAATCTAGTTGGAAAATGAGTGGACCATCCCCCCCCCCCCCACTTTTTTTTTCTTTTTATACACGCTAAACGGCAACGCTTTCGCCCTAGATTCTTTTTTTACCCCTGCGTCTTGCGGAGGTCGCCAAACGGGCAGGGCGGCGCTCAAGCAAAGGCTTAATGCAGCAGAGGTGCATATACCGCGTGTGAAAGCACTAGTACCCAGAAAATAATAATAATAATAATAATAATAATAATAATAATAATAATAATAATAATAATAATAATAATAATAATAATAATAATAACTAAACAAAGGGGGCACGAGAGAAAGAAAACAAAATTAAAAAAAACAATGATCACGGGAAAAGGAAAACGAATGGGAAAGTGGACATCCACCTGATGCATAGGACACACTACCTGAAAGGCCTTCAGACATATTTTCAACTCTCAATTTTTCTTTCATCTTTTGTGTTTTGTTTTTGCGCTAATTGAATGTCCTAATTTTAAGGCCTCTAAACGCTAGGTAAAATACTGGCAAGCCCTAATTAAAAAAAAAATGGCTGTAGCTTAGCTAAGGTTAAGCCCAGGATGCGAAGCATACTAGCCTTTATTTTAGTTGTTGAACCACTGTTTAGCCTGGTGAACTGCTGTTGCTTGGCTATATTTGGTTCAGCTAGACGAAGAAACAACTCATGCGTTACTCTGCTTCGCCTTCAAGAGTGGAACGCAGCGTTCCCGTCGACCCGCCAGCGACTACGCGCCCCGCATTGGACGCGGTGAGCGTCGAGCAACGCAGCGTTCGGCGCGGCAACGATATGTGCGCCTGAGCAAGCGACGCACGCCTGAGCCTTAGAAACAGCTCGTTTCTAAGGCAACACCGCATTCACTAGAGGCGCTTTTGTACCGCTTTGAAGCATCGTACTCGTGGCTCAGTGGTACCGTCTCACACTCCGGAGACCCTGGTTCGATTCCCACCCAGCCCATCTTGCGAGAGTTGAGCGACGGCGCGAGTTGGAGCCCCGTTTCTCCTCTGTCGTGACGTCACGGTGTCACGTGGTATGGCATGGGGTCAAAGGTCATTGAAGGCGACACCGCCGCGCCTGAGGAGCTGGGTTGAGCTCTCGTAATATGCTTCGCATAAATTTTCTATGCCTAGTGCCGGTTTCTTTGTCATGAGGTGACTGTCGGGACGCCATGACGCAGAACGTGGTCACTGCTAGCAGGACATCGCGACGTTTCGGCATACACAACCTATGTATACGTAAGTTTGCACCTTTTGGGGTGCAACTTGTCGCCAAACATTAATCGTACTCTACCTTGCCTGCCTTTTCTTTCGCTAATGCTGCGCCCGGTACTTTCAGGTACCTACCTGCGTGACACGGCGTTCTTGGCAGCAAAGCAGCTAGTGCAGGGCTTTGAAGAAAGGAAGCAAGCAAGACAGATGGCAATTACACTCTAAAAACAGTTGCCCCCTTTGGTGTGTGTATTTGCCTCACAAAAATAATGGTCATCTGTCTTGCCCGCATTTCCTTAATTTCTTTAACGCTGCGTGCCCGGTGCTTCCAAGTCACGAACGGCATGCGCGTTATCAGCATGACAAAGTATTCTCGACAGGAAAGTAACGAGCGCAGCGTTCTCAAGAAAGGAAATACGGGCAAGACATATGATGATTATCGTTGTGTGGCACATATACACCGCAAAGTGTGTAAACTTTTCTTAGAGTGTATTCGTTGTTAGAACGGTTGCACCCTTTGGGGTGTATATCTGTCCCACAGCAATAATCGTAATCTGCCTTGCTTGCCTTTCCGTTCTTGAAAACTCTGCGCTCACTATACTTTCCTATCGAGAATGCTGTGTCACACTGATAACGCGCAAGCCGTTCGTGACTGGGAAGTGCCGGGCTCGCAGCGTTAAAGAAAGGAAACACGGGCAAGACAGATAACAATTACTGTTGTGGGACAAGGTAAACCCCAAAGGGTGTAATTTTTAATAGTGCACTCTACACTCTTAAAACGGTAGCACCCTTTGGGGTGTATATTTGTCCCACAACAGTAATCGTCATCTGCCTTGCTTGCGTTTCCATTCCATTCAATTCCTGTGGCAAAACGATCCCATCAAACTACAGACCCATTTCCTTAATGTGCACCAGCTGTAAAATACTCAAGCATATTGTCCTCAAAGTCATTACAAGGTTTCTCGAAGACGATGATCTGCTACACCCAAACCAGCATAGATTTCGGAGAGGCCTATCGACTATAATGCAACTTGTGGAGATAATGCATGACCTGACCCAAGGCATTAATGAATATTCTCAAATTGACATAATTTTTATGGGTTTCTCAAAGGTGTTTGATCGGATTTCCCATGAAAAGCTAGTTTTCCAGCTGGTCCGAAAACTTGGCGATGGGCCACTAACTCAAAGGATATCAAGCTATTTGTCCGGCCATCAACAATTTGTGCAATGCAGTGATCACGTTTCTGACACATTGCGTGTCACATCTGGTGTTCCTCAGGGATCCGTCCTGGCACCAATATTATTTTTTCTGTTTCTAAATGACCTGGCAGTCAACATTAATGCAAATATTAGGCTATTCGCAGACAACTGCGTATTTGTATAATGAGGTTAAAAGCTACAGTGACCAAATTGAGCGGAACGTTGCCCTGAATGAAATACATAGTAAGTTGGTGCTCTAACTGGCAAATGGTGATTAATTCAAACAAAACAGTTGCAATGGCAATAACAAAAAAAAAAGAAAACAAGCTTAGCATTCCTTTATGGTTTTAATAATGTAATGCTCCAAAATGCAAGCCAGTACTAATATATCGGGGTAATAATAACTTCTGATATCAGCTGGACGGTTCACACGGAAGCTACAGCCGCAAAAGCCATGAAAAAATTTTCTCCTTAAGCGGATGCTGCGGCACGCTGACTGGGACACTAAGCTTTTGGCATACACCACACTTGTCAGAGCGATTCAAGAATATGCCAATATAATCTGGTTCCCTCTCACATGTAGCGGTATCAGCATGCTTCATAATGTGCAGTGCAAAGCGATTAGATTTATTTTTAACCGCTATTGACGCCTTGATTCCCAGACGAAATTTCCACGCCGTGCAGGTTTACCCTCACTCCAAAGTCGAGCTAAAATTCACCGCCTGAAGTTCTTACACATACTACTGCACAACTATTTTAGGCTAGACCACACAAGATATGTTGAGACTAAGGAAACAGACATCTACGGCAGACACATGATCTCACACTCCAAGAATATTTGTCCAACAACCATATGCTTTATCATTCTTTTTTCCCTAGGTGCATTCGGGAATGGAATGCTCTTGACCCGACTTGTAGTAGAACAGCAAAGAATTGATGATTTCCTTGCGCTGTTGCTTGACACACTTATACATACTCATTAGCCTGATGTCATAGTATTTGTTCGTATTCTCCATATGACTATTTTCTTTTTCTATTGGCATGCATGTCAATATTCATATTCATATTTACTAGTGCATGTATATTTCTTTCTTCTTATTTTGTACTTGTCTAGCAAATTTGCCCCTCACAATTATTATTATTGTAACTGCTTATGTGTAAACTTTTCTTCTTTTCTGTTTAGTACCCCTCTCCTGTAATGACCCTGTCACAAGGTTGACAGTATGTTGAAATAAATAAAATACATAAATAATAGAGTGTTTTAGCAGAACGTTTTTGATGGTCCGCTCCGCTCTCGCGTACCCGCTCACAGTTAGCGGAGCGGCGGACGAAGAATCAGTTTTAGCGGAGCGCCCGGCTGCGTCCAAAAGGCATGTGCTTGCCTGGCACGCCACCTTGCCGCAGAAGGTAAAACCGCTATGAACATAATATTCAAGTTGTAAGAATTGCCGCTATAAAATAATATATTTGGAATTGCTCAAATGTCTGAAGGCATTTCACGCAATACATTGCATTTTCATTTCTTATATATATACATAATCCTTACATTAACAAAGCCGTTACGCTGTGTTGTAGCCAAGACAGTACACCTGAAACGTGGTCCGCATAAACAAACGTGCACACATGACATGGTTCTGAAACGGGTTCATGGCCTAAACCTCCTGAATAGAAGAAGATCTTCATGTCTCCTAAAGTGTACTCTAGGTTTGCGCTTTACAAATCCCAATTCAAACGACCTTGTTGACGGGCCAGCAGCACTGGGGGCAGCCATTTTGCTTCGCTTGACCCGCTTGACGCGCTTGCCGCGCTCCGCTGAGAAAGCTTTCTAGCGGACAGGGGGCTCCCGTCCGCTCGCCCGCTCACTGCTGAACGGTTCGCGCATGCGCACTTGCGCTTCCGCTAGCCCGCTGAGTGGAGCGGACCGTCAAAAACGCTCTGCTAAAATAGCCTAATGCTTTCACATTAAAAGCAAAGCGAGACCTGGATGGCCTGCAAAGCAAACTTGGCATACTACCAAGGAACTTATAGGATAGTGCTCGTCTGTGTTATTTGAATTCTGCCCTTCAATAATCTTGTGCTACACTAAGTCAATTGGCCCAAACATGTGCATTTCTGACTGACAGAAGTTTCAAATGTGGTCGGTCAACAAAGCAAGCTAAAGAAGCAGTCAATGTTTCTTACCTGCATGCGTACTATTGAAGGTAGTCAACCTCACAGTAAAGTATGGCCCACTGTTTCAGAAGCCTGGCACAAATCAGTGTCTAGAGGTTCTGCACACTGTAAGGGGTGCACATGCCTATAGACGAATATAAGACTATTGGTAGCCTAAGCAAAAAATGTGCTTGGTTTTGCTGAGGGCCAGTTGGTAGTTTAATGAAACATTCTACCAGTCATATTCAAGTACTCTGATGGCTCGTGCAACCGAGGTCTGACACAATTCCAGTCATGTGGCTCCCTGATTGTGCTGGGAGCAGCTGAACATTCTACTCGGGCAAGCTTTCTGTGACTACAAATTCAGGGAAGGCTATGCATTGCAACAAACCCCAAGTCGGCGTATGGTAGGAATGAGTTGAATGTGCCCTAAATGTGGTGCCTGCACAAAACTGTTGTAGATGGAGATAGCGCCGATGCAAACGTTACAAAAAGTATAGCTCACCCAAACTCCAAGTGTCCACCTGGGACTTGATAAAGTCCATGACCCATGGTGTTCTTGCGGCGACCAAGCAAGATGCTCTCGGGGTGTTTCTCGCTGAGTACAAACACAGCCACACCTATGCCTGGCCTCTTTACTTTTGGCACCTTTGAACTATCGATTCGCTTCCATATTTCTTGCAGAATTTCTGCCAAAAGAGATATAGATACTGCTTACACACCTACAAATGGCTTGAGTAAATTACAGAGCACTTACAAGAAATTTGGCATGGCAAAGACTAAACACAACACCATTTAAAATTTCACTTCTTAATACAGTTAATCCAGAGCTCGATGAAAACCCGTCTGGCGAGGAAGGAATGATGTGGAATAAAACACTCACCAAGAGGTAAAGCGTATTAAAAGAAAACTTGATGTTTTGGGGCCCATGCAGGTCCCGTGATCACAATGGAAGCAAAAGCGATGGCTCTTGTTTCACAGTCTATGCAATGGCCTGTGCTCTTGTGGTGCTCTGATAAAGCGTTGGAAACTGAGTTTCCCTTGGTGACATCACATTGATGTTTTTTGTTTTTTTAATTACCAGTTTTGCCAACGTAGGTTGCATCACATTCTTTGCATTAACGTTAACATCAACATACCATCACCATCTATATAGGTTGCATCACATCAATGGCAGTCCCTACTGCTATGGCAGCTTCCGTTTCTATAGTGTGCACTAACCTTGCCTTGGAGACCATTGAGGATTCTACGTTGCTGTCTTTTATAGACCGTTTTTTCGTAGGCTCCGCCATATTGTGAATGCAGTGGCGCCGCCTATGAGCAGCACCATGCTGGCTTGGGTGAAAGCGGTGTTCTGCATGGCAGGTATACGCTCGGCGGTAGGTTCTGCCGTTTGTTTTCGCGGTCGTGCGGTCTGTTTAGTATGACGTGCGTCTTTTACGTGGTGAACGGTTCTGTGAGACGTGCTGAAGTGGTTTAGGGCATCATGTCCGGAATTTCTGCTGACGTTGAGGTGGACGGAACACGTAGCGCGATCTGTGCGCGCATATTTGAGCCTACAATCAGCCTCGGAGTTCAATTGTGTATTTTCGAATGTTCCAATCACTAGTGTCCTCTATTTCTCAGCTCTATTTCTAAGCTCTATCCTCTATTTCTAAGCTGCGGTTTAGGAGTCATGAAACATACGCGACGATCGTAACAGCGTGAGTACCGTTCTGCTACGACAGGAGCTGTGCTGTTATACTTTGACAAGCGTTCAAACTGTTCTCTGCAGCTTACATTCCGTGACTACTTAGTTGGATGGATGAGGTTTCCACCCATGAATAAAACTGTTTTGGCTAGTAATAGCAGCATGCCTTACAGTCTAAATTAAGCTTGTCCAGCAAAGCGACCGTTTACGAACTGCGCGAGCGTCCTAAGCAGTAGTAGGTGCTGGATTACAGATATCTTTGTTCTATATAGCGCATGGTCTAAGCATACGGCATCAGCGGTTATATATTTATAAACGTTGTGCGGCGTTAGCCCATTTTTCTATTGCTTTTTTAGAGAAAGAGGATGATAACAGAATTTTTTTTTCGGTTGTGTACGTTCAGTTCTGTACGACGCACTCACACCTATTACGGAAATTTTTGCGCTGAAAAAATATTCATCGCATTCTTTTTTATGCGAACCCTGTCACATATTATGGCTGTATACAGGCCAAAAAGGCAACGCCGAAGCACACAGCTTTTTATATGTATCGTGCTGGCTCACCAACTGCCGTGATCGCTGTGTTGAGCAGCGCCATCGGCTTCATGCAACAAGGCTAGCGCAGACATATAGTAATTTCAAGCATACTAGATTTGAAATACGTGAGAACGATGCCAGTGTATCACAAATATTTGACAGCGCCTGCCGCTCTGATGTTTTCATGGTTGCCTTAGGTTGGCCGTACACGAGCATGCGCTATGTTTTATGTTTTACTCCCTCGTCAATCGATCAAACAGTGAGCTGATTTACCATATAATGCTGGTAATACAGAGACGCCGGCTTTTTTTGTTGAATTAAAATCGATATAAGCAAAATAGTAAACAACACATACACGCACCGCGACTGATAATGCGCGTACACGGCGGCTGATTATGCGCGTCACATTTTTGCGCCCCCAAGACATATTTCTGCCTACAGTAGTCACCGATGCACCGAAAGGCTTCCCTGACGACCTTATATGAACGAACGTGGCGTAAATTTCACGAAATAAGATCTCAAACATCTCGAAATCGTTCCGCAGTGCGCGACAGCAATACTTTCAAGCAGCGCCGCGCCGGATCGCCCAAGCCAGAGAGGAGGAAAGGCTCTCCGCGCACCCTATCCTCCTCGCCCGATGAAACGGTCTATAGCTTATTGTTTTATTGCTTTTATTGTTGTTTTTGCAATTATTGTCCACGAATAAGCCCAATGTGCCTTGAGCGGACAGTCATGCAGCAATTTTGGGTGTATTTGCAGGCTTCTTTCACGCTCAGAAAAACACTTTTATGTAGCAAGTATTGAGCAATAGAAAGTTGTATCAGGAGTTTTTCATGTTGCTCTACAATTATTCTGGTTGACCCTTATAACCTAACTATAATAATTAAGAAGTTAAGTAATAGTAATTATCTAATTAGGTGGAATGCTAAAAATCAACTGACTATCTCCAAGTGACAATAAACACCATTACCCTGGTTCTGTCCAGCGACATGGCATTTGCAGGCTTTTAAAGTTTGCCTCTAGTTATGTGGGACACCCTGTATATTTGTTACATGCTGAAAGTGGCAATAAACATAACACATTTTTTTATATATATATATTCGATAGCTCGTATGTTGAGGTTTGGCTATATGACAGGTACAGATGCAACCGACGTCTAGGACAGGGTAACCCATGGGTGGCTCACCCTCAGAGTTTCCTTCAAAGTTCAAGTTATGCTTCGTCTCCAGCAAGTTAACAAGGCCTCGTGTGTACTGCACCAGGGAATCCAGCGGAAGTGCCTGTGCCTGCTGTGTCATGCTGTCCAGTGTTACGCGACGAAGTTCCTCGAGAATCTCAAGTTGAGACTGGCTTGCCTTGAGCTTGGTTTTCAAGTCGGAGCATAGCTGCATGTACCTGCAATCCAACAACCCAAAAGAAAAACAAAATCAAACAAAATAGCACCTGCTTGCCCACAATGGTAGCCTAAGGAATGTCTGACTAAGAAATACAAACAATATTTAACGGAAAAAATATTTTCCTTGTATTAATTATGCATTAAGACAGGTAAGTAAAATATTCTTCCTACACTTACTTTTGCTCACTAACATTTGCCTACAATATGTATAGCTGCATAGCCCACAGGTCAAATTCGACTTTTTTTTTTCTTCTTGTTACTGTAAAATAAAAGTGTTTCTTGCAATCTGATACCTGGCCCCACTGATTAGTGTGATGCTAACTGGATAAAAGATTGCTAGTGGGTAAGAGTAAAATAACAGCACTAGAAATTTTTTGTTTGATGTTACCAAGACATGCTGCAAAAGCACAAGCTCTGTGACTAATTTTGCATCATACCCCGCATTTTAACATAACTGGTAAACAAATGCATGCACAAGACAACGTAAGGAAGGCCCAGATTGATGCACAGCATGAATGAGACACAAAACAACCAATGAAGCAAATGGGAAGTGAAGGGGACAGAGCGAAGTCTATACCAACACTAATGCACAAACCATACTCTCGCATTTTCTGCCTATGAAGAGAAATATCACACGGTGGCATTATGAGCTCCTACCCAAAACCACAGGTGCGGGCAGTTAGAAAAGTGTCTAAGGGCCCCTTTAACATTGCTTCTCACTTTCATACTTCTGGTCCAGTTTGCAAAGAAACATATTTTTCCAGCTCTTTCTGTTAGGCTTACTGCCACTTCAAACACAAAAGCTGCTACATGCTTGGTACAGTGGAGTTGCCAGTGACCCGTGCACCATCTGCTGCAGTGCTAACAAAACACAAAACAGTGCTAACAAAACACAAAACACAGGGTAGGTGGGCACCCATTCGCCTCATGCAAAGGAATGCAGATGCATCTCTTTTGGAGGTATGGTGTGGTCTCGAAATGTTCCTTTTTTTTTTGGACAGAGAGAAATAATACATTCTATTAGAATGTGAGCCCTTCACAAATAGGGGTAGCTATGATGAAGGAGAATGCACGCGCCCACAGTGTTGCAGGCTGGTCCCCCTTTAATATGAAACATTCATGGCACCAAGCGCTGCACGTTTTCCGATTTGCAAATTGGTCTTTACCTGAATCGACTTCCGCTTAGAGGACATTTTGCTTTGTATTATAAGGACACAGGCCAACACAGCCAAACAACAGTACCCAGCTTCAGCACCTTGCTAATATGTCAAATGTAAACAAAACACGCATGCTTCTGTAAACTAAGCTCTCTAGAGCACAAACTCAAGGTATCCTGGGAGGCAAATTATGTGCTTACAATAAGCACGAAATTACTGTGCACGTAAGGCTGTACAACAGTGCTCTTTCATGTTTAGCATGTTTCAGCTTTATGAGCCCATACCACAACCACCGCTGTTTCTCGGTCCTGCAGTTGAAACATTGGTTGAAACAATGAGCTGAACAGACAAAAGAATTATGGTTAACCCTTTACCTCCCTAATCCCTTTTGAAAAAAAAAAAGAAAGAAAAATCCCAATTATTGATTTTTTTAGTGCTCCATAGAATCACGCATTAAATAAGCACAAAAAATTCGCTCGAAACATGCTATATTTCTGGGTGAAGAACAAAAATAAGTTATTTAGGTATAGGAGAAAGTTGTTTTTTTTTGCATGACACCATTTTCTTTGTTGGTTGTGTTAAAAATGTTTCTACCAAGTTTTTAATTGTATTGTAGTGCCATCTGTGCATAAAAAAAAGCACTGGATGCATGCACTTGCTTAAATAATCTTTGGTAAGAGGAATTGTCTTTTTGCCATAGAAGTGCTGAGCTCGTCTGATTTACATATTGCATAAGTAATTTGGCCCTTTTTGATTGTCCACTACACTGCGCAACCCCTATTGCATGACGAAATTGTGCTGTGTGCTGTTTTGCTTAAAACTAAAGCTGTTAACACAATTTCAGCATTTAATTACATGCAAGCTGGTAAGTGTCATTCACAAAAGAAGTCCAGAAGGTCGGGTGAAAATAAAATCTGAAAAGTGCCTGTCATGCGGCCTGCTACATTGTGAGATAAAAATAATAGGCTACCCCAAGGATGTTGAAAGCAAGGATGTGTGCACAATGACTGAATACATGCATAATTCATCTACCCTGTATGGCAATAACTAGAGGTGCATGCAACTTTGGGGCAGAAATTACGACAAAAATGAAGTGTTTGTAGGCTCATATGTGTTGTCCCCGCATGCACCTGCGCACAGTGCTTATTTTGTTGTTGCTGTAAATGCCTGATCTTTTATCCTCTGCCTCAAGTGTGTCGGTGAGACAGCATGCCCCTTCATGCACAGAACCGGTACCTCTGCGAAGGAGGGGCCGTGTGTTAGAATGCTCAATGCACTTCATTGTTACCTTGAGTACAGGTCACATCGCAAAAGTGAGCAAATTTCCATTGTGTTCTGAAGCTGTATAGCAAAGCAAAGGGTTGACACATGAATGATATCCTCAAAAAACTCTCAGTGCAGGGTTCCATTACTAGCTGCAGGCTGTTAGCTATTACCGGCACCAGCAGCATCTGCCCACACAACTACTAGCTTGTGATGCAGTAGCAATAACTTGATTTGGGCGAGTTTGGTTCATCTTGAGTAAAACTTTAAGCAGCATGAGGAAGACGAAGACAAGAATCGAAAACACACACAACAGGACGAGCGCTCCTCCCGTAGTGTGTGTTTTCGATTGTTGTCTTCGTGTTCTTCGCGCTGCTTGAAGTTTTGTGATGCAGCTTTCTGAAAATTCACATCTATTTCCGGCTGTCGTTTCTATTCATGAGAGCTGAAATTTAGTGTCTTAGACCAAGGTGATACATATGTTGACCAATGTTCATTAGAAATGTGCGATTGTCAGGCAGCACAGATGTACTTGCTGTGGTGGCACAGTAGCTTTGGAATTGCGCTGCAAAACCTGAGGGCACGGAATCGAATCCCAGCTGCTATGGCCTCATCTTGATGGGGACACAATGCAAGAATGCTTGCGTAACATGCACTGGGTGCATGTTAAAGAACCTCAGGTGGTCAAAACTAATCTGGAGTTTCCGATTATGATGTGCCTCATAATCATATCGTGGATTTGGTATGTAAAACACAAGAATGTTTTTTTTTCCACCTCTTCCTGCATCTTTTATTTCATTGCGCTATTTCGGACAAGAGCGTGCAAACTTTACTTTTTGCAAACAGACAAGACAATTGTCGTTAGATGTGTTGCTCTTATTCATATTTTTGCAACACTAATTGTTATAGCCTACGCTGCATCATATCTAGCGTTGTTTACATTTTCGGCCTGTGTGTCTTGCTCTCATCACTGTCTTTCAATGAGACATTATCTGCTTTCAAAAGCAAAGTGAGTGCAAAACGTGCAGTGCATTGTCCCTTAATAGCACTTAAAATATTGCACGTCACGTTGCTCGTTTCGAGACAACCCACACAAGCAAAGCGAGAGGGCACCTACCAGTCGTTGAGCGCAGCTGACACAGGCGGCGCTGATCGACGCTGTTCCGCGGCGCCACCTAATCAGTGTACGGAGCTTGTAAAGTAACAAGCAATTGCGGCTTCTGTGTGTTCCCTGAGCAAAACGAGAACAAGGTAAAAGCGGGAGCCAACGTTCCGACAAGTGGACTTGTCTTTTTCACGTCAAAAGACAAGTCCATTTGTCGAAACGTTGGATCCCGCTTTTACCATGTTCTCGTTGAAAAGGACAAATCCACTTGTCGAAACGTTGGCTCTCGCTTTTACCCGGTTCTCATTTTGCTCATAGTCTTGAATTTCCATTTCCCGCCCTCCCCGTGTCTTCCACATTAAAATATTAGCATTGCGAGCTGATAGTGACTAGCTGCTATGCAGTCTCTTGCGTCATGTGCCGAAAGTACAGCCATATTGCTGGTTCCCAGTGCGCTGCATGAACCACCCGCTTCTTTATTATATGCACCCGCATCTTTTTCGGACCTGTGAGTGTGGCGCACTGAGCCGACATATATCGAAATGGCGTGTGTACGCAGCTTATCCGACAAAAAAATACATGGTTCATTAAGAAACATTGAACGCTTACTTTTGAAGTGGCGTCGAGTCTGAAGTGCCAGCTGTGCTATCTTCTCCGAGTTCCTGACCTGCAGAAAAACAAGGCGAAATTTTGACTCGAAGCACATGTCCTGCGAAAAATCGCAGCGTTTCTACCGCAGCAGACCATGGGTACGCTGTTTGTTTCTGTCCCATTTTAAGATCCTACCTTCTTCCATCACGCTTGCGTCCGATGTTTTATTGAGAGCTTAGATTTCGCGTGAAGTTCACCGCACTAGGCAGCCACGAACCAACCTAAACTTGCCAAAACTACCATAACTCGCAACTCGTCCGGTTGAATACAGCGGCACGCATAGCCATAGGCTACAGATGACGCCACATGCGTTCAAACATCACTAAAGTTCAAAAAAAACAATAATATAACACTTTATTCAAGATTGATTAAAACAATTATAAAATTAATGCTGGACTAGCGGAATGTTTGCTGCTCCTACACTATTCGTCAATGTTCTTATGTCATTTCCGCTGCATCATATGGCGTCATACAGTCAAATGGCGTCTCGTCGCCTCTGCCGGGCTGCCGAACTCAACGCGAAACCCAAGGAAACGTCAGAAAACTTCAAAACTCAAGGCGAAAACAGCTGCTATACGCTCAAGAAGACGCCGATGTCCGTTACTGAAGACCTAGAAACATGCAACCGGGGTAAATCAGTAATGGACGTAGTAATTAAGCCAACACTCGCGCATGTTTTTAGCAAGTACGAACCTTTCCCGTATGAAAGTGCGATGATGTTTCGGTCTTGAGACAGATCACGCCGCTACGTTTCGGCAGGTTTACGCAGAAATGCATTCCTATAGCGTGATTGTATGCCACGACAAGTTTCTTTCATCGGCGGTCGTCGTCGTCCTAGGCGTCGCAGCGGCGTGCGTCTTGTGGCTGGGCGTTCTCTCGGGAGTGACTGTGATATGTTCCTTCATATGTGGCTGTGTCTGGATGCGCCTTCTCAAGCATGGACACTTTGAAGTCCCGGACTTGTTCGTAACAAGGAAGCGAACGGAAAAAAGGGGACCGCGGCGTCGTTTCTGTGACGCAGCTGGCGGTGCGGCAGACGAATACGCTCTTTTTCCATGGAAAGATCTCAAAGTGCCAAAGGAAGTCGACCAGGCGCTACAGTCTTTCCTTAACGGAATTCTGCGTGAATACGTGCACGTTTGGTTTCGGGACGTTAGTGGCGATCAAGCTTTCGTTCACGAACTGCGCCTTGTGCTTCGTCACCTGTTGGCCGCCTTGTGCCGGCGCGCTGCAGACGTCGATCTGGTACGCTTCATCACGGGACCCGTTGCGCAGGCCGCCATATCTCACCTGGACGCGATCCTCAGGTCTCGCGTTGTGCTCTCCGACGCTGCTGACCAGGGTCGCCTGGTATTGAGCAGCATGGGATCACAAGTGCATGTCGCTGTTGGAAGTCGTGAAGCAGAGCATCAGTACTTGCGGCTTTTGTCGGAGAGCCTTGTATTGCGACTACTACCGGCTCGCTATGTCAAGTGCAAAAGCGCTTGCACGCTTCTACGTGAGCTTCTTGGGAACACCGTCCTTCTGAAAGCGATGGATGTGATCGCAGACCCGGACATTGTGAATCACCTTCTCCTCTTTTTTTTAGACAAGGCGCCAATGACTATCCTTCCGCTCGACTGTCAGCGTGTGGAATTCTTGGAGAACTTTGTGAAAGCGCCACCGTCGCCTTCTCACGGCGTCCGTCACTCGCGCGATCTCCAGTCAGTGCTTGGTGATCCTGCGACCGAGTCCTCATTCTTGGAATTCCTTCAAGACCAGGGCGCACGGCACCTTTACGACTTTTACAGTGCGCTTGACAAGTTTCATTTGCGGATATTGAACCCAGAACTAAGCCCTGAGGATCGGCTTCAGTTGCATGACCAAGCAAATGAAATTTACATTGAATACATGGCAGAGGACACTCCCAAAAGAGTGCCCCTTGCTCCAGGGACGGCTGAAAAGGTACATGCTATCCTTGAACGTGGTCCTGATGAAATTATTGAACTACAAAAGTCTCCTTTGCTATATGCAGCATCAGACTGTGTGTACTCACTTCTTGAAGAAGTCTTCTGTCCATTGTTTTTTGAGAGTGATAAATACTTTGAGGTTATATGCAAAGTACGGGCCATTGCGCAAGTGCAGAAAGGCCAAGACCGCATCCCTGGCAAGAGCTGGAGTGTAGCAAAACTTGGTCACAAACTGAAGGATGCTTTCTGGGCCACTGCCGATGATGGCCTGGAAGAAGGTGCACCACAGGAGGCTGTACAATGTGCTGAAGAACCACAGGTGCCAGAAGTGCCATTAATTACAAATGACTCAAGGTTAAAAGACTTGACTGCTTGGAGGGTCTCTATTCCAAGAACAGAGACTAGAGTTGACATGCAGCACAGACACTATGTTGCATTTGTAGTGGAAGTTCAGCGCATTGACGTTGGCAATGGAGATAGTCCAGAAGACTTACACTGGTCAGTTGTACGGAGGCATCACGAGTTCTATGTACTTGAAGCAAAGCTTCTGGAGTTCCATGGAGAGCTTGCAGTCACACCTCTGCCACCACGTAGGTCACCAGCCAGACAGCAGTTGCAGGCATGTCGCATCGTGCTTGAAAAGTATCTCCAAGACCTACTTACTTTGCCGCCTCTGCGAAGCTCCGAGTTGCTGTACAGTTTTCTCCGCCTCGACGTAGAGTTCACAGCCAGCTTTCTGCCTGACATCCGCCTGGGAAAGATGTTTCGTACTGTGCCAATGCGGCTTCTCAAAGAAAAGGGACAACATCTGGAGCCATTTCTACAAACATTCCTTGCGTCCACGCAACAAGCACCACCACGTCCACGTCCAGACTTTCTGGATGTGCCCAGAAGGCATGTGCGGCCACAGCGTGCACCTCTGCTGCAAAAGAACCGGCAGGGCCCGCCACGATCATCATCTCAACTATGTGTCCAGAGTAACACCATGGAGTTTGTGTATGACTATGGTGTTCACCTTGCCGATGTTCTCTTTCACGCTGCACCATGGCTGCTGAGGCTTCTCCATGCTTTGGTTCCTCTCCTGCGGTGCTCAGTCCAGGGAGTCACTGAACGTTATCTGGAAGGCAAGCTAAAACAAGCTCTTGCCCCAGGGCGGCTAACACTCATTATAAACTTACTCAGTGAGGC
The DNA here is from genome assembly GCF_038994185.2 of Dermacentor albipictus. Classification (NCBI taxonomy): domain Eukaryota; kingdom Metazoa; phylum Arthropoda; class Arachnida; order Ixodida; family Ixodidae; genus Dermacentor; species Dermacentor albipictus. Next base: position 384,635,975 of record NC_091821.1, on the reverse strand, counting down.
TGTGCTGCGCGAAGATGAACCACCAAGAACCCAGGCACAAAAATGCGCACGAGCTACAGAGACACGCCTCGGAATGGAGCAGTTCCTTCCAGACATTTTGGTGCGCATGATTGGCCCCAGATATCACGCTCTTGCTGTGGAGACTGTATTTCAGGCGGTTCAGCAGCCCCTTCTCAACAAGCAGATCTCTTATGTGCTACTTGATCTTCTGGTTGAGGAGATGTTTCCTGAAATGAAGGGATGGGCTGCATGAAACAAGAGAGGAGAAGACAACTTTCCTTTAGTTTTTCTAGCCTCATTGTGCTGTCTAGTCGTCTTATCTTCTTTTTATGTGATTCAAGACAAAAAGGATAGCTTATTTTATGTTAGGTTGAGACTATGAACATTGGCAGATACCACTATGGAGTGGGTGATCGCTGGGTGTGATATGTATAAATATGTGTGTTCCATTGTTTTGAAATCATAAAGATGATCTCAGGATCACTACTATCAGATGATAGGTGCCATTTGTGAATATTGCCACTTTTAGATTACTGGTCAGCTATCACAAGCATAATCAGTCTTGCACTGCCTGGAAAGACAAGTCACTGCTTGCCACTGTCTTAGACAGGTTATTGTAATCGTCAAAAAGCTTGTTAGATTGCACAGCCACCCCATGGTGTGTCTTAGTGAGAACCATGCCTTGTTGCACAAGTGCTGATTGTACTGCCTTGAAAGGTAAAATGCATTTAACCTGGAGAATCCTTTTGTTAGTTTCAATAATGCTGGATAATACATGTGGTAGCACGAAGTGTGTACTCCTTAGATTTTAGTTCTTTATTACTAGTGCTTGAGAGTGGTGTGCTGATATAGTGGCACTTACACGATTGTATAACACTTTATCTAGGTAATCAAAACTATAGGTCGGAGTTGGGTAAGGATAACATCAACTGCATTAAGATATTAATTGTCACACTGTGCGAAAGCCAGTAGTGGTTAGGGCACAGTGCAAGAAAAGAGGGAGAAGGCTTAAATACTGAAGTTATGCTATGTTAGCTGCTTATAAATGCTAATTTATTTTTTGTACATTGTTTTGTGTTAATGGCTCTATGTGGCTAAATGTAATAACTCGGTGAATAAAAAATTTCCAGATGCTTTTTAGGTAGTTTTGCTTTTGTGTAGCAAGTGAGAGGACATTTGTTTTATGCAGGGTGAGCCCTAGATTGCTCAATGTTTAAAAAAAAGGAAAGTACAGTAAGCATGTTCTTCTTTATTGTGGACATACTTTGCAGCATTTATGTTTATCCTAACACATATAACATAAATATACATTTTCTGGTGTTGCTAATTGCTAAAGCTGAACCAATATGTGTAGACAGCGCAACATGGCATTTGGCAAAAGGTTTCACATTATGACAATACAAAGGCTGGATAGAAAGTTCTGCTCATCATGAAAAGGAGATGTGTAAGAATTTACTTCTTTGTCAGAGCAACTCTTTTCATCAGTTACTGAGCTTGTTGCAGATGGAGCAATATCGTCTGTAATGGGAGCTCTAAATGTCCAGACTGCCAGCTCCCATCTGTGATGGCTGCATTATGAATCACACACATTTTTGGACCTTTGTCTGAAGACATTTAACATCGAGTGAGATTCCAGGTATATTGAACCCACAAATAACGAATTATTGTGTAGAACGAGCAGCTGTAAAACCCCTTAAAAATTTTTGCTTAATATTGCTATTTTATGTATCGAATTACATATATATAGAACCTTTTTATGATCCCCTTCAGATTTGGTATAACAAGGTTCTACTTTATAATGCAGGAAAGATTGCAGGAGTCGGTTCCATATTGCTGTTTTATATATCGAATTACCTATATATAGAACTTTTTTATGATCCCCTTCAGATTCGATATATCCAGGTTGTACTGTATAATGCGGGAAAGATTGCATGAGTCGGTTTCATTTTATGCAACATCAAATGCCTGTATGACTGATGTATAAAGGGGACAGCAGTCCAACGCTACTGAACTGTGCTCTAGTCATCCATGTAGTGCAACTACAAAGGAAACAGTCATGTTCAGTCCCTAATCGTGCATGAGCATGTTACTTGGCAATGTTGGGTAGATAATGAGTGCATGCCATTGTTGAAGTTGAGTTGCACATGCTGAATATTTCTGCGAAGTGGACACCTGCCATGGTGCCTTAGCGACTATGGTGTTGCGCTGCCAAGCACCAGGTTGTAGGATCAAATCCTGGCTGCAGTGGCTGCATTTCGATAAGGGGGAAATGCAAGAACACCCATATCCCGTGCATTGGGGGCATGTTAAGGAACCCCAGGTGGTCAAAATCAATCTGGAGTCCCCCACTACGGTATGCCTCATAATCAGGTTGTGGGTTTGGCACGTAAAACCCCAGAATTCAGTTTGAAGTGGGTAAAACCAAAATTGGACAGCACAGAAATTGCAACAGTGAGTGCCGATTGCTGATGCTCAACTGAAGTGTCGCCGCATCAAATGAAGTTTACTTCATGGATTGGGCGGTCACGCGTTGCGAGAACCAAGTGGGCATTTTGAATAGCTGATTCTTCACAACAGTGAAGAGACGCCTGAAAAGAGCACATTTCTCCACAGACGGTGCAGTCGTGGCTCTTATAAATGTGGAGCGCAACTCGCAAAAGGTAATTTTTTTTTATATCAATTAACATTCTTAGTCTACTTCAGCAACTTTGTGCCCATCCATTCATCCATCCTTCCATCCATCCATCCATCTATCCAACCTTTTTACTCCACTCTTCTCATTAACCTCAGTTCTCTACTAGCTTGAGCCACTAGGTTTGTGCTGGCTGCTGCCTTGTGAACAGACATGTGTCACTGGTTATGTAACTGAATGGACAACCTACTGCTGGCTGCTGTCTGACTTAGTCGAAAACTTGTGTCACTGGGTATGAGGCACCGTGGGGTATCTGCCCAAACCGCGGTGACCCAAACAAACAAATTACACTCCCAGAATCATAAAATCTCTACCAATAATGAATTTCTCATCTCCAAATTATGTGTGCACTGCCACCTGAATCCTAATCACATTAACATAGGTAATCATAGGCAAAGGATGCATTCTGCCCGATTGTTTTCGATAAGATTACCGTGGGTTCATTGAACGAAGGAGTGAGAGGTGAATGGAAATCTAAAAGAGCTATGCTAAGCAGTAGTATGAAGTTTCATTGCTCTCGAAGAGTGGGACTACATGTGAGAGCAAAAGTTTTTATTCAACTCTCACGTGTCCTAAATACTTGATGTCCGTAAGATTTGCACTTAGTTGATCCTATTATATAACAGTTATAGCAGCTGTGTATCGAAAACAGACATGAGAATGACGAAAAGCACAAAGTGGTGGCGTAAAATGCATTACGCAGCTGTCGTGGACTGTGGTAAGCATTTTCAACTTTTATTCCCTTGAAGTTAGGCATACTTCTTTCTGTCTTTATTTTCACCCAAAGTTTTTTAGGTGATATTTTTTCTGATTCTTTCACTAGTTCTTGGTGGATAACTTTTTGCAGTCAGCTTACTTTCTGTGTGTGTGTATGTGAATATCAGTTTAAAGAACCTGAATATCTAGTTTTAAAGAAATGCTGAAACTTGCTGTATGACTGCAGGTAAAACAATTTAACCCTTTAGTTGCATCTTGCACAAAGAATAACAAAGTTTTCAACATGTAGCCTAGCAGGAGAGTAATGCCATATAGTTATGTGACTATGCAGGAATGAATAGCAAGAGCATTTAATCAATATTTGCACATATGTAGAGTGAGAATTTATTTGTAATGTTATGCAGGTACAGAATTACAATAAAAAATACAGAACAAATGACCAGGTAGATATGACGCTACATTACCCAGTTCTTGCCCACATCATCCACCAGAGGGCAGCAGTGCGAAGACCTTGAGGACCCAAATTCACTGTAACCCAGGCCATGAATTTTGCCTGACCCCTCTGCGTAATGTCCTCCCCTCCGTGCCCTTGCACGGAGGGGAGGACATTACGTCACAATGATATGAAGGGGAGGACATTTTTGTCACAATGATAAAAAAAGCAGACACAAATAAGAAAAAAAAAAGTAAACATTGCTTCCGCAGCAGGATGATGACCAGTATGGGCTAATCTGTGAGCTTGACTTCATCAGGCTCCTCGTATCGTAATGCATGTGATCTTGCATCTGCGCTCTGGGTCACAATCTTAACCCTCTAGTAAATTTGCTTTCACTGTCCTGTACTCTGTAGAAAAACTTGATGTATTCTTGTTTTTTTGGTTTAATCTAAAAACACTTTACCTTATTTATAAATGCCACAACAGTCACAACCTGGTATTTCCTATGGCCAGCGCTTATTGTCAACTTGACTTCAAAGCACAAAGGATGACAAAAAAATTGCACTGCTTGGAAAATGACTTCTGAATTGCACCTGTAAAGAGGTGCTGAAGAGTAACACAATATCAGTTTAGATTCACAGGTTGATTACTGCATAAAAAGAAAACCAGACTTATTAATACTTTTTGCTGTGCTAGTTGGTTCGTACTTATTATGATGTAATAGGATGCAATACGAATTCAAGTAATACCAGGACAGGAGAGAACTTAAACTTCCCATTCTTGTACTTAATGGTGAAATATCAATGGTGGATACCAGAATAGGATCTGCAGATTTATAAATATGTTCTTTTACTTGTGCCATTTTGCCATTGAAAAATTTTAAGAATTTCATAGGATGAGTCGTCATTTCTTTTAGAGTGCAATCTAGTCCTTGGATAGCAACAATCAGCTAGACCTGCATAGACGCTGTTAAAATCCACGGTGTCATTTTAAACAATGCGCAAGGACAAACAGGGGCACACTGAATCCTTGTTTTTCTTGGCTTTGTGACCTCAATTTTTTGCACATTTAGAGTGAATCCACCTAGAATTGCCCAGCTTGGAGTAATTCTACAGGATGTCATGTTGAGCCAGAATGCAAATTTCAAGGCAGCATTGCGAACCACCTTGTTTTACTGCTATAGCAATCATATGGACACTCCAGGCAAATTTTCACCATCACTGTGATGTTCCGTATAAATGCTAAGTGTGATAATAGTCTACCACGCCCTGTGCACCATACGTTGTGGGTGTGAAGGAAAGATTGTGAGGATGAGCCTTGGTGAACTACGTTGGTCTGTTCGTGGCTACTTATGGCTGCCTGCACGGCTGAGCGTATACGTGTCCCAGGCGCTGTATCTTGGAGGCAATTTGTGGTGAGTAAAAAGATTAAATGTGAGCTGAGGTGGCTAGTGGCTTCATGCACACTATGTTCCCATGTGCCCAGTGTCGGAGATTGCTATAATCTAAAGTTTTTGAGACACAATGAAGCGAGGGGCAGCAGGGAGCGTTCATGCCCCACTGCCGGTGCTCGTCATCACGCCTGCGTTGTGACGCTGAATATTTGTGGTCATCGACTGAGATTTGTTCATGTTTGCCTATGCATGGTGGCACCATGTTTGTTAATTTAATAGTAATTCAATGTTTACTGCAAATTATAGGGCCGATAAAACCACAAACCTTGCCACCTGTAGTTGTCTGATACTTCCTTTTGTGGTAAGACTGACCTATCTGATATTCCTGAAATGTTTTCTATACATCTAGCTTATAGTACTGATCAATATTTCTCAAATTTTCCTTAAAAATTCAATAAAGAGAAAAACAAGCTGAGCTGTATCAGTAAATTACACTTCTGCAATACCAAAAAAGTCGGTTTTATCATAAGAAGAGACTTGATAAGCCAAAAGATACACAAATGAGAGATGGGTGCTGATGCTGCCTTGAAGTTGCCGCATAAGCTTGCCGTGACATTCCGCTGTCTGCTTGGTCCTATAGTTCATTTTAAAGTCAAACTTTCTTTGCAAACCCTTCCTGACTGCAGATGCTGCTGCTCTCTCGACGAATAGCTGATGCACAGGGCAGCACTATATACTACCTTTACTACTCTCACAGGTGTCCTGGCTGGTTGCCTTGTAGTGATAAAACAAATGATATCTAAATATCCTCATTGTATCAAATTTAGGTCTTAGAGAGCATGATTCCTTTAAAAAAGTAAACCTTTATGCACCTACTTTCCTGGAGTTTGAGGTTCGGCGCATCTGCTTGTTCAGTCTCTTGCCAAGTAAAGTGCACTTTGTCCAGGATTGGTGCGCTCTAGTTGGTGCACCGACCCTCTATACAGTGTCATAACAAGGGGGCCCCCAATCCAGGAGACAGTATAATCCGCGGTCACGTGGTGGAGGTCTCCACGACATGCCATTTTCACCGGCAGGCAGTTAATCGCCAAAGTACAATATGCAGTGCAGAATATATAATCAGTTGCATTTCTTCAACTGCTTCACAAAAGCTTCTCTTCTCAGATTCCAACATGCAAGTTGAATCTGCATAGTTTTCTTAATTAGTGATACAGCTAGGTGGACTACACTGTATCCTAAAAGGAGCGAAAGACTTAGAGAGCTCGAGAATATTTGCCACATCACAGCAGCCTAAACACAAGAATATACTTTGAAATCCACGACGTTACATTCACGGAGATGCCAGCAATGGTGTTTCAATGTGGAAATTTGAGAATGGAAGTTCGGCCTTCATTTTCTGTTGCAATAATCGACCTCTTATGCTGCGAGCTCAATGAAAGTAGAGTTCTCAAAAAAAACTTTATCAGTAGGGGCATGCGAATATCAAAATTTTCGGATACGAATTGAATACAAATACTTAGCTTCAAATTGAATCTTGAATAATTAAATAATTGAATAATGAATAATGATATGCACATGCATTTATTAACAAGTTGGGTTAATTTGTTATGTTGTAACATTACAATTCAATTGTCAATGTTAAAAACTAGACTAGTAAGCCGTTATACTAAAACATTGTGTTTTTGGCTCATGTTAACTTGGAAAATTTAGTCATTCCCAGTAGCTGTTTTCACCAGCCTGTGCCTTATCATACAGCATCAAATGCCCATAAATTCGGAGGCATTTGACCCTGTGCCAGTTGTCTCACTTTCTGTCAAGCAATAAGCTCAGAATTAATGCTGGTGCTGAAAAAAAAAGAAAGAAAGAAAGAGTTAATTAAAGAAGAAAAATATGACCCTCCTCTGAATACTGTGTCCCTTGCAAGGTATACATATTACACTGTGGTCCCTTGCTATTGAGAAGCTGGCTTTTCCACAAAGTTTAATTGCTAAGTGTGCTTTACAGATGAAATTTCGCTAGCAGCACGAAATTTCTGCAAAATCGCACCAATATTCTTAGATTAGGTAGAAACGAATGCAAAGAACTTCTTTTTTGCTCCTGCACAACCAGCAATATATTCGATTTGATTGGTATATTCGTATCCAACCGAATATTCAAACATTTTCGAATATCCATCTTCAATTGAACATAAATATTAAAAATATAACATTCACACACACCTATGTATCAGTCTGAACTGATTTAGTGTTTCTTTTTGGTGTCCCCATAAGGGTGCACAAGGAGACAAATACAGAGCTTCTGTTTCACTGCAGGCACGTGTGGCCAACACCGAGGCATCACATTTTGTACTCTGGAAAAACCACGTACGATTGTAGTACTTTGAGCTTTCAGGGGTTTTCGTCACAGGCATAACACAGTTGATAGTCGTAAAGTGCGTGCTTCACTCACAATCAAACTCAAGTATTGTGATCCATGGGTGCTGTGCATAAGCACAAGCATTGTAGCTATTCCCCAAGCATATTGCAAACAGCCAGGCATAATGATTATATGGTATGTATTCAGTATTAGCTGCAACACATTGCCCATGATAGGAGCCCCAAGTCTGCACAGCGGCACTGATGTACAAAAAAATTCGAGAACAAAACACGGTTTTAACTAGTGGTGTTCATTAAATCAATTTTTCGTATGCCAGCGCGCAATCGTGCAGTTTAGCCCCTTTGAGCATGGGCGCGGCATTGCAGCTTATGCGTAACGCACAACTGCACCGACGAAGACAAGGACAAAATGTAGGTTCTTGAGCAATAGATTCTGAAACTTGTTCAGAAGAAATCGACATGTATTGTACATGTGTATATGAGCAAAATACTTGTATGCAGTTTTCATATTTTACACACATACTTATGAGGGCTGCTTATTCTGAATAAAATATTTGTGACAATTAAGTGCCTGTGGCCAGTGTTGGTTCTCTCATTCTTGTCTCATACCAGCCTACTGGGTGCCTACCAACCTGCTCAAATGTCTGCAACACTGCATGAAAACTAGCAGCCAGTGCAAACGAACATTAAAACTGCAACAATGCGAATTATCCTAAAGCTTCACTCACACTTCATAAGCATTCAACTATAATGTACAGTGAACCTTTCTTGTAATGAAATAATTTTAATGCAAATGTTTGGAGATTCTGAATCCAGCGCAGGAATTTCAGATCAGATTACCATTTGAAGTGGAGCGACGTCAGACTCCACTTAGCTTGGAGCGGAAGTTGTATGGTACAACTGCTCGATGCAGCATGCCCTTTGTTTTTCTTCGTGTCAACTTGGAGAGGCAAAGGGCACTCCAAAGACCACTCAGCCACATGGGAGCAGCTTCACCGGTCTGCAGCTACATCATGCTACTGATCATAACAGACAAATAAGACATGCTCATGGCTGTTGGCAGAATCTCCCCACTACGTCACGTTACCACTAATGAGCGCAGCTCTTTCAATCTACATTTTTGCGAGCCTCCAGACTGTTTGAATGCACTTCAGTGCCTCTCTGCTCTCAACTATAGACACCACCTATAACAACCCCGTTTCATGCCTTGCTGATTTAAAAATGAGGGTTTACTGTATATAGTGTGTCTAGTCTGTGTACTTACAACCCTTACACTTGTTCACTACTGACTCTACACAGACAATCAGTTTGGAAGTTCGTGGTCAATTATAGACCAGTGAAAATAATCTGCAGATTGTTTGTTACCAACAGTAGAATACCTTATAGGCAAAATACAGGCCTACCCCTCATGTAAAACCCCAGATGGGGTATTTGAGGTACCAATAAATAAATAAAACATGTCCACAAGGAGGCACAGAAGTCTACAGGAAGTCTCATGCTCGGCTATGAATTGGTTTTCACATGGATCAATCATCACTACCACCAAAGTGTTTTGAGAGCCTTCAACCTTATGAAGTGATGCGCTGGCAACTATGACAGAGCAGAGGATGTGCTCGGTTATCTATAAAGATAAAGCAAAGGAGCATGCAAAGTTGGCAGGGCCAAAATTCTGTATTTCTTAGCAATTTTCTCATTCCCGTAAGTTTTCCCAATGTTTCCCAATGATGGAATGAAGCAGCCTCTCACTAGGCACCATCAGACATTTTGGTTATACAATGGAGGTTGTAAAGTGCCGTCGAGAAAGTGTTTTACCAGAATAATTTTTCAAATTCGTTTGCTATTGGAGGACATTGGACAAATTGAAATGTAGAGTCGCCGTGCTACCACGAGGTCAACTTCACTGCCAATGCCAATACTCTCTTCCTTTTACCTCGAGTAGTATCTGAAAGCGACATTCCTTCCTTGCCTTCTTCCATACTGGAGCTGAGGGACGGTGTCATGTTAACACTGCGATCCCGTCTTCAATATTTAGAGTGCAGCTCTTAGATGGCCGTTCCTGTGGCGAGCGTCGGTGTAACTGTGTGAACGGGCGCAACAGCGAAGGATGTAAGAGCGAAAGCCAAGCGGGACATGAAAGATGCGAGCCGCGAATGGCAGAGACTGACGAGAGCGGCCCCTTCAGTGACATGCGCGTGGAAAATTGCTGTCATGCGGACCCGGCCAACCGCTCAATGTATATTCATATCTGGCAACAGCCGGACCGCTCAGTTCATACTGTCGTCTGCTTGCGTCAACTCTCGCTTGTTTGGTTTGCTCGGTTTTGCCTGTTCGCACTTGTTTTGGGTGTCATGGTTTGAGATTGCTTTTTACAATGCCGATTCTAAACCAAGACATCCTGATGGGATGGAAAAGCTTTTGGAGACAGTGTGCCATATCCAATTCTGTACAACAAGACAGACCCTGAATACAAGGTCGTGGAGGCGACAAGTTCCTCATTCTCCTTGACTTTCGAACGTGGCAACGCTGGAACAGACGAGAGCACACCAAAGTGATTATGATTAGTGGCGCAACGATGTCGTCATCTTGGTAAGGCACGACTCGCATTCAGAATGAAGGACGAAGAACATAAACACAGCTCTGACCTGTCAGCACACTGAGGAAAAAGCTTGCGACATCTTGCGCCTACAGAGAGGAGGCGAGATTTCTATGCTGTGACGTAACTGCCGCTGCTGCATTTTAATGCCAGCGGCACGCCGCACCCGTTTTTTCAACAGCGGCGACTGCTCCAAGATAGTGCCAGAGTAGCACAGGTCATCTGTTCACCGATGAAGCCATCGATAAGGCATGCGGCAAGCACGTCAAAGCAAAGCACTGCTGGAGAGGATATCCACCTGCAGCGGCTTCTTTGAATCGTGCCCGTGCATCACCCGCACGCTGCCTCTCGCATTCTCCCATTTAGCGAGGAAGTTGCACCACACTTTGCTCATTTGCAACGTGGCGCACAAGACAGGTTGTCCGTGCCAGCCAATTTATCACGAAATGAAAACCCATATAGAGATGTGCTCAAATTTTGCATTAGGGAGTATTGTAATCATCGGTGAATTTATTTTTACTCACTTCTTTATTTTGCTGTGGTGTGCGTTCTGCATTGGACGATTTACTGAAGTCATATGCCATAATTGACGATGTTGCAGAAAGTGCATTGACATAGAGGCATATATGTGCCCTTGATACTCCAGCATGAAGCAGAGGCTCCCTTGAGAGGAAGGGCGCACAGGCTTTCATAAAAAAATTGACGTTTTCATGCCATGCAGCAGTTCGATACTTTGACGACATGATGATCAATGAGCGATCTGTGCATGGCACTTTTCCTTTTGCAATAGCCGATTATAGCAAGGGGCCCTTTAGAGAATACACTCAGCCAATCTACTGATGTCTTATTCCAACAAATTTAGAAGAAGGCTTTGCACTTAGCAGTGTTTATATTTCTTGCACGAATTTCACAAGCTTAAATTTTTTGTTTTGCATCATTTGAGAAAACACTTTATGTCGGTGTTTGCCTGGTTTGACCATACTTGATTGGCAAGTGGTGTTGAAACTAATCCACATCTCTGCAGCAGTTCTGTTATGGCTGACGGCGAGGTACACATGAATGGTGGTCTAATTTTTTTCTGGATTAATCAGGAAAGAAAAGATGCAAGGTGCTTTCATGAACGACAAGTACCAAAGGATAATGTAACCTTGTCATGAAATTATTGTGAGAATGACGCAATGGTATGTACAAAATGCTCTTTCAAGAATGCTAGAACAAGAATGCGTGTCACTTTATAGCACATTAAATAGAGTGGTTGGGAGTGTTATATTGTCACATTGTAGTGACAGTGAAAAACCAGTTGGTGCCAAAAATGTAACTTGGATGGCATGTTGTACCAGGTGACAAATCAATATAACTCTGGCAATCGGGTGAAAAAATGGTTCCCGTAAAATGCCAAAGCATTGCATGTGTGATAACACAGAGTCCAAGCATTTTATGAAACATTTTTATTCAAATGTACCTTCACATAATAACAAAGTTAATTGCACTTCTTTTAGAGAACTATATAACGTAGAGAAATGGGCACTGGTGGATAGTATGTATATGTACAGTAAAAAGAACTGCTTATGTCATGTGTAGTGTATGCTATGTTCTACGAAACACTTATCAAAGTGTAATTTAAAATAAAGAGAATGCAAAGAAGAGAATGCCTTGCCTTGATTAGCGTGAACTAGAAAGTAGCCACGTGTTGTGAACATGTCAACGAAAGAAAGGCTTTGCCTTTCATAACAGCAAAGAGAAAAATCGCTGAGGGTGCTGCTGAACAGCAGCCAGCTGCTAATATCCTATATATGTATATATATTTTTCTTTATAGACAGAAAAGAAATACCTATATGACTGTTTGGGCCAGCGACTTGGTACCATCGAGCCTCACGGTCCAATTAATAAATTGCTAAAAGGTAACAGAAGAAATAACTAGTAAAATACAGTGAAGCATGCGAGGGAAAAACGGGGGCCACAGAAGAAAGGGTTGCTACATAGACTGAACAGAACTTGTTCTTTACCCTGGCTGTGGCCAAGTCTCCCGTGCGCTTCACAGACAGGAATGAAATGTGTTAATGGTGCATATTTGAAAAACTTAATATGCAAGAGCAGGTTTCAGCAGTTGCATAGCCAGATGGGGAGCAATGAAGAAGAAGGTGGTAGGTTTCGGCGCTATCACACTAAGCACGGTGCTTTAGCAGGGTAGGGGCTCTCACACACTAATAAAGTCATTTCCTTATGTGCTATTGAGGACTTGCCAACAAAGAGGAGGTGGTAATGCCATCATCTGCTGGCTTCTGCTGTGGAAGCTTCCATAAATGTTCTGACAGCTTGTTGGCTACCTTTCCACGTTCAGCTGTTTGTCACTTTTTGCAAGCAAAGCCCTGCTAGCAAGAGGCAGGCAACAGTTGCGGTTCATGATGTGGGAATAAGACTGGGATGGCTGTATCAGCGACCACAAAGAGAAGGTGGTGAGATGCTGGCAGAAGAGAGGAAAAGCCGGCCAACGGCCATCCTTGAGCCATCCTGCAGCTGTTTTGCGCCGGCTGTTCACTTCCTTTGCCGTATGTCCTGGCCTTCCTTCTGATCTGACAGGTTTTTGCTGCAAACGAGAGGAAGCCACGCGTAAACAAAGCGTAAAATTGTGCCTGCGAATTTCGTGTGCAGCAACATGTCAATTTGCAGAAAGTAACAGTGACATCCTCGACACATCAGTTTCGTTTGTCACTGTACACACGGCATTGCATGCAGTTCATACAAAACAAAAGTTGCAGCATAAAGCACAAAAGTTAATGCAATGTGCCACATGTAACCTAGTTCCGAGCAGACCATTCATACCTGTCTTTACAGATGCCCACCCCCCTTTGTTTAATTGGAGGTCAAACAGCACTTAAAACATTTTTGGCATCACTTATATTTATCTCCCTTCATGTACATTTCTGTTTTTTAACATTTCAGCCAAGCTCAAGCTTGCCAGGTTATGCACTCATTTTATATGACAACAGTCCCACAGCATTGCAGATTTTGCAGCCAGAACACTGTGAGGACCACACAAGCCAGCAAGTACTCGGCACACTGAGTGTCCTGCAGATTCAGCCACAACAATTACCTTGTGAATTTGAAAGCAATATAGATAACAACCACAAGTTTCAGACAGAATTTTGATCATTTTTCAACAGATGCAACACAACTCACTATTTACAGTAAAATCTTGTTGATACGATTTCTTTACCTACCATTTCCCGGTGCCAACGTGCGTGATTGAGAACACGAAAAATGACCCAACAGAGTATGTTCCCGGAAAACACAATCTTTCGGCACCAGCGTTCAAAACATTGGCAAATTGCAATTGTATGATATATGTTTGCTGGCCGCTAGATCCCATGCAAATAAGAAAATGTGTGAGGCACGTGTGAGAAGAGAAGAGTATAACTGCCTGCTGCATCAGCTTCCCCGCAATGCTTGTTCGCCCCTCTCACATGAAAATGCTGGCGCTCACTTAGTTTCTAATTCCGGTACCAGAAAATCTCCTCCCGCATTCACAGCTATGGCTGCCAACCCTACTGTGATAAGCATCTTCACCTATCTGTATTGCAGTGCATGGGATGTAGCGCTATCGGAAGTGTGCTGCTTTTAGTAGGCGATAACCCCAATGCGACACCGTTGCCTGCTGAAGGCGGTGCGATGTGAACGTGACATTTTGCTCCGGTGGCATCACCTATCAGCTTGATTTCATTTCGGTTTCCCATTGCCACTTTGAAATACTATGCATTACAAAAAACAACAAGACGTGTCTTGGCCCGACGAAGCCCCACGAGCTGGACTTGCATTGGCGTCTCATGTCTCGTGCCACAACATTTCGTGCAACGCTTTGCATTATGTAGATGTCAACTACAGTTGCGTCTGTCAAATTTTTTTACTTCAAATCATATGCTTTCCCAGTTAGTACGTTTTTTTCTAGCGTTTTTTTCATATATGTATGAACGAGGTTCTATTGTATACAATTATGTTCCAATTTATCACTGCCTCTAAGCAAGATGCAAACATTGCAAGCCGTGGTGCAAGACTCGAGAAACACAAAGGGCCAGCCAGTCAAAAGACTCCTCAAATGCTACCAAAAACGGTGTTGGCATTGAGGTGTTGAATTTTCTTCCGGCTCCAGCACACTTGACCACAAACCTTGTTATTGTTCTTGGGTGTATACGCATGCGTGGCAGAGATTTGTGGAATGTATTCACAACAAACTTCAGTTGTTAGTCCAGCGCTGTCTTGTCCGTTTCTACTTACTTACTTACTTGCTGGAAACCGTTATGTGTTCACCATGCACCAACTGGCCCAGCAAACTACTCTACTATTCTTCCAGCTCATTCTTTCCATTTGCATCATTGGTTCAGCAACTTAGCACACTGCCCAAAAGCACACACTTTAGAGCCAGAGGGGCAGACAGTTTCATTTTGTCAAAACACAGCACGCATTGCATGCTATGAATGCACTTCTTTTTGCTTTCATTTTCACTGCAAGCCTAGCATCAGTAATGGGATGCTTTGGCACATCCTTTTTTCTTCGAATCTTTTAAGCATGAGTGTACAGCTAGTGTGATGGTTTAGGTATGAATCTGTTTTAATGGTGCAATGACAATCAAAGTACATTAAGAACGGAGCTCTTTGGGACACAATACTGTCAAAAGTTCCCAACAAAACACTTGATGGGACATATGCGTCAATAGACAGCATGCAAATGGTGTCGCAGTATTGACTCAAATATACACAAAACAATACAAAAGCAGGATAAATAAAGGAAAAAAATAAGATAAACACAAATTTAAGCTGCTCCTTTATTTTGGTCTAAACTGACTCTTCAGCATTGCATTTTGCTGGGGGCACACTACTTTTTTAAATGTTTTTTTTGTGCATAAGTATGCACCTGCACCAACACAACACATGAGGTTCTTGAAGCCAGATGGACACTAGACTTGAAACTCACCAGTGGAAGCGCTTGTAATAGTTAACACAGCAAGATGTACGACACAAGCAGCGATCAAGCCACGCAGAGATAGAAGAACACGTGGGAAAGCTTACTTTTCAGGATTCTGGTCAGTGTCAGATTCCTCGAAGTCGGGCTTCACACGCTTCTTCTCGTAGATAAAGATAATGGCGCATAGCACAGCCACCTCGACACAGATGCCAAGGAAGGGCCACAGAGCAGCCAACTTGTCTGCATAACAATGGAGAGAGTGGCAAGTATATAAATGTACACATACTGCTGCTGTAATTACAAGTACAACTTATAACAGATATATCGAACTCGAAAGGGATCGCAAGATAGTTTACTATATTGATAATTTGAAATAAAAGATATACCTATCTGAAGCTCATCTGAGCTCTCTGCATATCACGGACAGTTTCCCGAGATTGTGAAAAGTGGGAACTTAATGATTTACTTCTCCAAGGCCATTTTGTATGAACAAAAGTCGACTTATTTTTTTGCTCATGAACATTGCAAGTAGCTCGTGCTGCGACACAGTCTTTGATATGCAGATTGCAACGCTAACCCTAAAAGCCCATGTTGTACGGACGCGAGACCTCGATGCGCCTTGTGCACATTGAAGTGCATGTTGCACATTTTTATTCAAGATAATGTAGAAACGGATGCACTGTGGAAGCAAACTAGCCTGTATGGACACTTGCCATGCCGCCATCAGCGCACTTGTACAGCGAATTGCATGTGAATGTGGCTGGCCATGAGTCCATTACAATACCAACAATATGGCTTAAACAGCCTTAAACAGCAGCCCACGCTGAATGCACCCAACCACACGCAGCCGTCAAGGAGGCTCTTTTGACAGGTCGGCATAAGTTCGCGGTTTTCTGCCGCCAGCCACTCGTACTCACGGTGGAGCAGGTCCGTAACCCTTTGAGGGTCAATGACGTAAATATACGGGCCCGTGAACAAGTGCAAAATGGTTGATGTCGTATACTTACGGCACTGTCTGTATGTTTAAAATGCACGCCAATTTCCTGACTTTCTTTTCTGGCATGGGCTGCCACTATGTGGGAATACAGGAAATTTTTTTCTCACGCCTCCCTTTTTCGGTTTTCATTTCACAGCTTGTTTTAGAGCTTGTTTGATATGGCACATCTATATACTACCGCATGTGCATTAGCACGGGCGGTCTCGGCTTTTTGTGCTCGCTAAACTGATGGCTATCTCGTTGCTAATCGCTCAAAGGGCGACTTCCTGTTTCTTGCTCATTTAGTGCTCACAGGGCTGCGCATAGGAAGGATGCTGCCGTGCATGCGTTTCCTTTTCTTTTTTGTTTTTTTTGAGACTCGTGAAAAATAATTGCCTCTGGTTGGTGATAAGATGAAGATTAGCGGAAGTTTGTCACACATTTTGCTTTTTTGACGGGCACACGACCCCAGTTTTCTTGAGTGTGCTCACCTACGCAGTTCAATTATGCTATACACGTAAATATTAGTGTAAGAGCAGGAACATTTGACACTTGCGAAATATTCTCGTGTGCGCATTTTCTAATAACTTGTGTGTCATTAATAATGTTAATTAATAACTCGTATGCCTTGTGTGTATAACAATACACTAAATTTGTAGTTTATTTCCTTTCTTTATTGTTGTCATTCATGATTAAACAGTACATATATACCAATGCAAAATATTTTTTTCTCACTTTACAATCATGCTAGAATAATTACGACAAATTTTTTTTGAAATAAGTCCCTCAGAAGAATTAGAATCTGCAATAAAAGAAATTGACCCTGGGCAGTCACGGCGAAAAAAATCGACCCTCAAAGGGTTAAAAGGCAAAGATCCGGGCTTGTTTCATGACAATGTAGCACTTCACTGGCAGAGACCTATCACGCATTTCAACGATGTACGCGTCCAGACTTCGGCCTGTGGGAAATTCACTAGCCGTCACCGGTGAAAATTTTGCTGGTGACTCTCGCACCACCCGTTCAGAAACATTGAACTTGCGGCCCACTGCACAGTGATTTGTTTCTTCGCCTTAGAGGATGGCAGCCCTCTTGAACGCTGATGTGAACGAGCGCCATATGTTTAGTGGGCCTGGGGCACTCATGACGACTGAGGAAGCAAGGAAGTAGCACGTAGCCGGCAGTCAAGTCGAACACGTCAAACCATGAGCTACAGGGAAAGAGAAACACGAGCGGTGTCTGCTCTTCTATGAACTATCGATCCTTCCCGCAAGCGCCGCAGTTCTGAGGGTGCTGTCGCGAATGGAACAGCGGCACTTCCATCAACTATAGACACCCCCCCCCCCCCCCCCATGAGTATTATGTGCACTGTAAAACTCTCAGAAATGTTGAAAAACCCTTCTGAAAAGCGAACAAACGTGCAGGATAGCAAAAAGCTACGGGTAGGGCCATAGAACAAACATAAAATTGAAACTATGTTGTAGCTCCCCTGATATCTCGTTGGTCTCGCTTATTTTGGCGGTGCCATGTTTTGGTTTCGATTGTAAGTCAACCCCTCCCCACTTCAGATTTTCAAATTAAAAAAAAATAGGTCGACTTACAGTCGTGTAAATACAGTGTGTTATCTAGACCCAGTAGAAAAAGTAGGGTGTGCATTTCTCGTACTGAGGACCATATAGGAAGGGATAAAAATACCAATGAATAATTTTCAGAAATAAAGATTTCAGATCTTCAGTCCCAGTCTTTATTGAACAACCCCGTAATAAACATTAAATTGTGATACTTATATAGTATAGTCCTAGCTCATTTCATCCAAGCGTCAGGAAACTACTGTAATGCATATGAGAGTTTTATAGGAGACTCGAAGATTGGTCAGTAAGTGCAATTGTACAAGACAAACAAGGAAATACATGCTCACCCTTGACACGAACCAAAACTGTCATGGTCTCATTGCTGATACCATTGCTGGCAACACAAGTGTACTGGGCCCTGTCATCAAAGTTGAGGTCCTGAATTACAAGCTTGGCATCGGACACATTGTTGATCGGCTCCAGAGTGACACGTGGGTCCGAGATGTTCAGAGGTTCGTCATCTGTAGCAAAGGTGAAAATGTCCACATGCCGTTCAGAGAGTAAAGAGGGTGTAAAAGAAAACTAGATTTGCATATTAGTTCATGTCTGTTCTTACAAAGTCATTTGTAGTGCATTGCTGTTCTCATATTGACCTCCACACGATTACGTCGAATCTTGCGCAATCACAAGTGGGATTTGGTAAAAGCAATATGTTCTAGATAACATAAAACCACAGTTGCCACTCTACCTTTCTGCGTAGTGTGTTTTTGTAGACTCAATGATATTGATTATCTACGAGTGGAGAATCCCGCAAATTGTGTAATGAATCTTTCAAAGCATATTTACAGTAAAAAATATACGCAGTGCTATACTGCACTGTACTATACTATACTACACTGTACTATTCTTGCTCCTCACATGATTACACAGGATTGGTTAAAACAGCTATATTTGCTGCACATGAATGACTCCAAGAACAAACAGAAGGCACACATTTTTTTTAAAGGTGAGTAATGAAATAACATTTTTAACTTGTCATATTTTTACGTTGAATAAAGGTACAAGCCCCCTGCACTTTACAAAATATGCTGGCAAGCACCAGAGTGCCCTAAATAACGAACTACAATACTTGTCTCTACAAATCAGTTTAGGCTTCAGTACAAAGGAGGGGGATGTGCTATGACAATACACTGGCTTGTCCCATTCCTGGGATCGCTGCAGCTGCCACATTCAAGCACAGCCTAAAAAAACATGTGCAGCACTTTATTTCTGAGCACAGCTCTTAGGCGCCCATTCCTGTGGTGAGCGTTGGCATTGTCCATAAGTGTCCTCATAACCGAGTACAGCGAAGGATGAAAGTGCGAACGTGGATAAAAGACTGACAGTGAAGAGAACGCGAGGAGGAAAGCAGAGGAGTAAGGTGCAGCGGAACCATGAGACAGAAAGCAGAGGAAAAGCGTAGTGCCACGCAAGATGAGCTTTGTGGCAATGATGGTTATGACGTGGTGCCAGAGTAGTGCATGTCGTTTGTTCACTGATCATGCCACCGATATCATATATGGAAACAAAGCGCTGCATGAGTGGAGGTCTGCCTGCTGCGGTTGCTGCGAATTGCGCCCATGTGTCACCCACGCGCTGCCTCTCACTATCTCCCAATTAATCAAGCAATTGTGCCACACTTCGCTCCGTTTGCAATGTGCCGCACGAGACATATTGTCCGTACCAGCCAATATATTGCAAAATGGAAACACGCATACAGCTGCACTAAAATTTCACATTAGGGAGTATCGTAATTGCTGGTGAACTTTTTATGAGCGACACCGTCATAACTGGCCTTATTACTACACGACAAGAGCAAATTCTGCTCTGTGTCGCAACATCACAACAATGTCAATGATGCCCGGTTTGGCGTAGCGGGACGACCTTGGCATTAAATTAAAATATATTTGCAATTGTTTCTCCTTGAATGTTGTTCTTTATCTGGAGTGACCAAAAAAGATCTCTGGTCTTACATCAGGAGCCTGTAGAGTGCAGCATAGGAGTGCAAAGATCCTTTACTAACCCTTGAACCAGGTGACAACAGGTATTGGTACACCAGATGCCTTGCAAGACAGGGTGAGTGGGTCTCCTTCCACTTGGTTCTTGGAGCTTTCTGCGTACTCAATGGACACGTTGGCTGCAACAAGAAGGCAATAATCTCAAAAATGTCTCCCTACTGCACAATGTGTTGAACATTGATTTGATCGTAAACTGTTGGTTTCAGCCTTACAGATTGCTTATAGGCTCTTCAAGGCCAAAACATACAGATTGCTTATAGGCTCTTCAAGGCCAAAACACAAATGAAAAAGAATTAGGGAAAGACACACATGACAAGTGCTGAGCTTCTTTCATCCTGTTTAGTTGCCGCATCTGGCATAAATTTTCACTAGCTATCCCAGTCTGTTTACATTACTGCTGCTTATGAGCACCCACTCAGATTAATGGGTCCCTATAGAAACATTTGCCAGGCATTCGAAGACATGCTTGTTCACTATGCAGTACACTGAAGAGCAATATAGCTACTTCGAAGAACATCAGCATAGCTAGCGATGTACTACAATGCAGAGAGGCATTGTTTTGGATCACACACTACAGGTAGCAAACTGAGAAAAAAAAAAATACTGCAACTAAACAATCTTGGCCTTCATGCTTGCCTTCACTCTGTATGACATGCAGGCAAGGCGTCACCACAACCGCTATTTTATACAAAACACTGAGTAAAGGCTATACAAAACCAGAGTTTCGAATGACTATCCTACCAATCAAAACAAATACTGCCAGAATGATATTATGCTTCTGCCATATAACAACATTATATATATATATATATATAAGCTGTAACGTATATCTTACACAAAATAGAGTAACAGTAAATAAACCGATGATAATTTTACATAACAGAAGAAAAAAGTTTGTTGTCAATCATGGCTTGGTGCACCTACCAGTACTGCTTACAAGTGCAAAGTGCATAGTACTAGTGTGTTAGCCTGCTCTTTAGCATGCAAAGATGCTCACTAGGATATGCTGTGAAAGTTTTGTAGGAATTATAGATGTATAAGAAGCTGTGGTAATTGCTTTAGGCTGTGTACAGCTACCAATTTAACCTTATATTTGCATGTGACCAACAAAAGCAGAAAACAAGTGCTAATAAGGACTGCTTCCCCCGCTTACTGGACTGTCTCCTATATGGGGCTGATACCAGCATGGGCATACTAGCACGGGCAGGCTTCCTTTTCACCAAAATACTTCTGTATCACCAGTACACATGGCAAAGCATATTGACCAATGGCAAGAGAATTAAATAGAGGGAGCAATTATGTAAACCTCCCCTACCACCTAGTAAATGGCGTGCTGCTTACTCTGAACAACAATTGTGGCTTTCTCATCAGTGCCATTAACAGTGCATGTGTAGTTTCCAGTGTCTAGGTATCCTGGATCCTTGACTTCCAGGCTGTGGGAATCGCTGTTGATGATGTACTTATTTCCATTCGAAAGCACGGTGCCATTCTTGGACCTGTGACAATACATAATGCCTGCTGTTAAATTATGAAACATGCAAAAGGGTAAATAAACTATCAGGAATTCAGATATCTCAGCTAGTGGGACTACAAGGGAGACATAGCCAAAAGGAGCCACACTGGTGGGATGTCATATGACATTGCATTATGGTGCAACACACTTTAGATATTCTTTTGTTGTATGGCTCTTCTCACCCGATGAAAAAGAGCCATAAGGTATTCATAAATATATAATTGTGGTTATGCCACATATTGTTTATTGCAATAGTAGCTCTACATGCTTTGGTTCAACACAATGTTGCAAGATGTTGCGACCAGCAGTACTGTTACTGGTTATGTTTCCAGCATTCCATACACAGCAACACATACCTATATGCCATTAAATATTATTAATAACTATGCAGTGTCTGCTAAAATGAGCAATATGGACCAGTAAGCAGACACAAAGGCAATGTGCAAATGTATGCAGCAGCTAAACACAGGTGTAGGCAAAACAGTGAGCCTTAATTGAACCCTTGTGCATGTAACAGACCAAATTGACACTGTAGTGCTATCAAAGTTATATGTGAGAATGCTAATACCAACATAATTTGGGGCATGCAAAGAAAAGCCAGGGCAAGGCCAAATTTCACATGTGCACTCTCTTACTAAAATGAAGTGCCTTAGCCAACAATAAAATTCCCAATTAGAAGTTCACTATTGGACAGGACGTTAGACTTGACTACAAAGTTACTATGTTTAAGGCTAACTTCAAATGGTCCCAGCACAAAGGCAAAGTGACCATGTTGCTAATAAAAACTAAAATACTAGAGGTCAATCAGATATGCAGCATTTTTATAGAGAATTTAGTGGGCTTATTTATTTGTTTTTGACTACATACCTGTGATGAATTTTTCTTTCTCTTCCTTGAGCGAAATGTAATGAATCATTGATCCCAATGGCTCAACCAGACACTGCATCGTGCAGTAGCATTCACTCCTTTCTTACATTTAAAGAAGGTAACATAATATACTACTGTCCACCTGACCTGACCACCATGCACTGAACACAATTGCTCTGTCACTTTGTACTTACAAGTGCATCCTAGTTTTCAAACTATGGTAAAGGTAACTTGAACAAACTAAGCATGCTAAAGACATGTATTGATGGAGGAGATAACTTGGGAGACTAGGTATGCTGTCAGTCAGCACAGTTTGGTAATCACAATGGAAAGCAGTCAACGGTAACTTAATTTAAATTGTTGTGTAACAGCCTTGCTTCTGTCCACAAGAATTAGTACATCATTAGATGGTTTAGATATAGCGGAGATGTACCAGTGTAGACACACTTTGGAATAACGAAAGACGTAGATATGACGTATACCAGCGATGACAACTGTGACACTTGCGTTTATTAAAAACTGTGCATAGCTTCCATTACATCTACAGGTTGTATACCACTTATCTGTTGGCTTGAATGTGCCAGAAAGTGGCATAATCACCATAAATTTTTTTCCTGTACATTTTCTTCGCTGAAGATAATAGTCATGCAACACAAAAGCACTTTCAGTACCTTAGGTTAATCACAGAAAAGTCTCAAGATGTTGCCACCAGTGCTGCTGCTATTGCATACATTCTCCAGTATTTGCACTATAGTCAAACCTCATGATAATGAAGTCGCATCTGACAAAAATATGTTTCGATTATATCTTATACATATTATTAGTGTTCACATTTTGAGTTCTAAAAAAATTTAAAGATAATCCCAATCAGGTCTATGCAAGAGAGACTTGCTGGCTGTAAGCCAGTCAAGCTAAGCCGCTGAGCAAAATGGGCATGCATATCCTAAATGTGCGGTTTGAGTTTCTCTTACTGAGAGTGACATTTTGCTACTGTAATATATGTTTTGAGGTCCAAGCAAAGAAATACTTGCTTTGACGTAATCAAAGTTGTCCCGAATCTTGCATTTTTGGTTTCGTTACAACAGTAGAGTAACCATTGAAACAAAGCATGGCCAATCAAATATTAGGTTTACTTTGTCATGTATGATAATTTGTCACAATATTCTTATTATATTAAGGTTCAACTGCATATGCTGCTAGTATGTCTATTTTTGAAAATTTCTCTGCTGGCCTTAGCCTGCATAAGGGGCAAAGTACCTTCCTACAAGATGAAAGGCTTATCACAAGAGCCTGCTATGCACAGCTACTCAATACTTACTTAGCAATACTTAGTAACGCCTTACCAATAGATTTCCTTGCTGGGGTCCTCGGTGGAGTTGCACTGTAAAACTAGCGTATGTGATCTTACGTCGAGAATTATGCCTTTCCCTGGAATTTCCTCATTGGTTTGGATAGCATTCACTGTGGGAAAGAATAGAGAAAACAAGGTTAAAAAAAACTGCCTTTTCTGAAGAAAGGCAACATAATGTGGACTCCTGGTGGCACTGACTGTGCCTACTAGCTACACGAGTGTAACTGCCCAGAAACCTGCAAGTTACTACAGATTTCTTGTGTTGATTTGTGTCGGCCATTAGGACTAATAAGGTTGCCATTTTTGGTGACACTACGAAATATTTCTCCTTGGCATTGGAAGACCAGTTCATTCTCTTTGTCTCAAAATGCAACAAGAAAATTTTTTTTTAATTTCTTAGGTCAGAAAGAGCCTTCAAAACTAAATGAGGAGTAGGCTGGTTTTGATATTGGGTTCACAGTAAAACTTTATAAACACGAAAAAGTAAGAAAAGCAAAAATGAACCATTAGTGTTGCTCCCAAATTATCAAACAAGTATTGAAAGTGGCTGCATCTGGCAGGCTGTCAACATACAAAGTACTGAAGTGGTTGTTCTCGTAGATAATGCAGTGCTGCTGAAGGGGTAACAACAACAACAAACAAAACAAAATATAACCAACACGACAAAAACAGAAACTAAAATTTAAAATATATATACAGACGAAGCAATAAACCAGCAAAATGAAGTGTGGCCTGGTGAGCACAAAGCATGCCGACAACCAAGGCTTGGCCAACCCAACAAACAGGGAAGTATATAGACAACTACGGGCAGGCTCTCAGTGCGGTATGCCGAGTGCAGGCTGGAAGGGGCGGGCCCTATATGCCACTTTTTCGCCCGAGGTGCACACTGAAAAAAGGCAATGGGATGCAGGTTAACAAAACCCGACCCACTGAGCCAGCCAAAAAGTGAGGGGTAGGGGCCATGAGATAACGAAACAAGGTCCCAGCATCCCTAGCTATACCCCCCCCTCGCTCCATCCAGTCGTTGTGGTGCGCCAGTAAAAGACAGCTCAGCGCAGCCCCCCTCATGCACATTTCCTCAACAGGGGAAGGCGGCCAGGTAAGTGGCCCCAGGCAAGCAACACAGGAGGCAGCAAATGAAGGAAAAGAAAAGAAAGAAGCCTGCAGTTTGCTCTGAGCCATGCAACACCACCAGAGGAACGAAACCCCTGGGACAACTGCAGGAGAGGTGGGAGCTGTGCGGGAGAGGGGCAGAGTCACAGCTGTTCAAGCAGGACTAGGAGTCATCCAGTTGGACTGTCACTCTGCAGGCAGCTTGTCGTGCACTTTTGTCTGCCAGCTAACAAACTTCCTTGGCAGCGAGAACATTCCTGACGCAGCCACACCATGCCCCTAAGTGTTTCAATATTCCCCCTTTTTAAAGGAACTTTTTATTGTTTCACCATAGCAGTGAGATCTGAGCAGACGCCATCACCCATAAAGAGAAAATTACAGGTTGTGAACAGAAATGAAATTAGGATGTGGGAGAGAGAGAGAGAAAGGATTTGGGAGGCACTGGACACAGTAGCGTGCGTGAGGTGAACGGAGAAGGCACTCATGCCCACATTGTCTGAGATGGGAAGGAGGGGAAACGTTGAGGTGAGCACATTGTCACATGGGGACACCAGCAGGTAGTAGGATGGACAGCATGCCGAGGAAATGGACTGAGGGGGCGCACTTTCCCACATTACCCATCAGGACTCTGTCACAGGGCCGTCACAGCTCTTCCTACAATGCCTCTCAGTATTCAAAGTAAAGAAAAAGTAGCTGATCTTAAATGCAAGTATGCAAGCAATAGGCAAATATGGTTGGGAGTAGCAAAAAAAAAAAATCATTGCACATGATGGCCTTTCTATGCTTCAGCTGCTGTACAAATAGTAACTAACCCTGCTGCCAGAGTCTTGCTGCAATGAAGAAACCAAGAGCAGCTAGAAGTTAAAGAAAAAGAAAATGTGCAGTGCCTCATTTATCTCGTAGTCAGAGCCCACACACTGCACTAAACCTTGAAGATTTAAGTGTACGCTCTCACCAATGAATGTCAGTAAAAGATAAATATGCAGTGACTGACTTAATTTGTTGTACAGACTACATGTAAACAAATCTCATTCAATGCATTTGGTTATCGTAATGTCTACCAATGAGGTATGTTCATGAGACTAGATACATTCAGAGTGAGCTAGCTCTGAAACAAAAGCAATGGTTCCCTATATTTAATGACCAAGTCACTTCCTGGCAACTGCCTTGCTAAGCACTGTGACAGCCCCCGTAACAGACCGTGGGGGCCTTACCAGCGACCACAACGATTCGGTGGGCATGGGGGCTGAAGCTGCTGCACTTGTAGTGTCCCGCGTGGGAAAGGTGGGCCCTTTCAACTGAGAGACGCATGAAGATGTGGCCAACAGAGCCATTGTTGGAAGAGTAGTCCTGTTGCAGGTGGTAGCCCTGGCTCTGAGCTACAGGCACGCCGTCCTTGAGCCACAGTGGCACATGAGTCATTGGCACCTTGCATGTGATGGCAAACTTGCCTCGCTCACGAACTACCGTCGTGGCCATGGGAGGCTCAGCGGCACCGCTGGATTGTGATGTTTCGCTAGCTCCTGAGGAGAGGAGGGAAGCAAGAGTGTGCTACCCTTTACGGGTATCCTTGGTGCATATTCCACATATTCTGGCAGAAATGGGCCTTACTCACTCCTAGCTTGCAGCACTGTATAAAACTAAAGTGAAATGTATTCAGTGTGTATGCATGGAATGATACTTTTGGCCTAAAATCGGCAGAATACTGCTACGTTGGCACTTTCTCAGCAGCTTACAACACAACGGCAGGCATTCCAGTATTCACACACACTTCAAAGTAATGCCACAGAAGAGGGTACTGAACAAATCTAGACCAGTTGTCACTATCAAAGTGATACTGTCATTCACTTAAGGAACACACCAAGTGTCCAATCAGCTGCTTGCAGAACAATGATGAAAGATCAGGAGTTGAATGTTTTGTGACAAATGGTACTAATAATTAATGGCGCTTCTGAAACATGCTCTAAAGTATGGAATTAGCTTGACTACAGGCTATTGCAATAAAGAGATGGAATGGCTAGAAGCAGCTAAATGTGCTACCAAGGGAAGCCTTTTTACGGTGTTCAAAGAACAAGAGGAAAACTTCAGATATTGTTTTACGTTACAAAAGCGGTTGTGTATTATATAGTGAGGAACTGCCAGAAAAGATTGAAGTGACTGTCCGGCATCTCCAACAGCTCCTGGTAGCATGTGTCGAAGTGTAAGGTGCTGGCACTATCTAGACCTAGCCAGTTCAAGCACCTTCAGAGGTTTATCAGTCATCTGGGCAACAAACATTCCATGCCTTTAGATAATTCATAACCACAGCCTTCAAAGAAGAAATTTGTACTGGACTGGAGCATATGTGCATATATCATGCAAGGTGCATATACGGAGGCTACAGTTATGTCTGACACATACGACTACATCAGCATGTAGCACAGTATCTAATGAAAACGTGCTCATGTATAAGTTGTGTGTGCAATAACAAAATTAACGCCTGCAATTATCCAGAATATGTACCCTTATAACACATTTCTGAAATAGGTAATATCAACAACATGGTGGCCATGACGTAGTCTTGGCTCCTGCACTTGCTTCTGGTGCCTGCTGCAGGTAAAAGCATGGCCTTAGAGATTGGTTTTTGTAACTAAATTTAATAATGAAATTCTTACGTTTTTCTGTGCTAAAACTACGATTTTATTTACGACGCATGCTATAGTGAGGGACTCTGGATTAATTTTAACCACATGAGGTTCTTTAACGTGGACCCAATGCATGGCACACGGGCATTTTTGTATTTCACCCCATCAAATGGCCGCCGTGGCCGGGAATGAATCCTGTGCCCTCAGGCTTAGTGCAATGCCATATGATATCCACTACACCACCACAGCGGATGCTTTTGTTACTCTGAGGCAGTGGTGTTCCATACCTTGCAAAAGAATTCCCATTTCTATGCATAAAAATTCTTTATATGAGACAATTTTCTTTGCATTATACTAAAATATATCTCTAAATTTCCTGGCACATACTCATTGGTTAAGTGTGCTAAAACACATATATATATATATATATATATATATATATATATATATATATATATATATATAGTGTTTATTCAAGGTCGCGGTCGGACAACTATTGATAACACAATTTCCAATTTCAGTTCCTGACATACTTCTGCATAGGCAGAGCTCTAGCATCAACTAGCGATGGTGGCTCACAGCTTTTTACCGATTCTGCGTAGGCAACCTTATCAAATATCGACCCAACAAAGTGCAGTTCATGTTTTGTACCCAGCAGCACACTTGCTTTTCTATAACAAAGACTATTACAGCTTGAAGCTTACCGACTCAGTTTCACCTCTGCACTGAAAAGCATGCGCTGTTGGTTGTCGAAATGATGGCTTGCTCAAGGCATAATTCTAATATTTGCACCATCAATCTTAAAAGTAACTGCAATATCAAAAGGTTCCCTTTATTCCTTTCGTCCAACATTGTGAGCGAAAATTTTCCGAAGAAGGGAAAACTCCCTGCACGAAACACCACTACTCCCAGGAAGCTGCTGCATACAGAGAGCTGGGTTTGGACACCACCTATAGGCACTAACACATCTGATATTTCCTAAAATGATGATTTAAAAGGACAAAAAAAAAGCTTTTCATACTTTTGTCAAACAACTGGCTATAAAGCACTGCAACTTGTGGTCACAAAAAGTCATAGCTATATTAATTAACAAAAAACACAGTGAACATGGAAGGAAATGTGAACCATCTTAAAAATAAACTCCCACAAGGTTAACAATGGAAGAGCTGAAGGCGCCATCAGTCATTTACCCTCAGAGAATTTATGATTATGCCAATCTGCGCACAACTACCATCGCGCTCTAGCGTGTGCCTCTGCTACTGCAGCTAGATGCAGCGTTTTTTTTTTATCCTTACGACCTTACTTTCGAGAGCTTTCGCACTGCACACGTCCTTTCACGAGTTGCACAGCCGGGGCAGTTTATTTTTCTTTCTTTTTTCCCTGTTATTTCCGGAGTGGCTGCAATTTTAACAGTGACGCCGATTCGGATCCAATCCATAATGGTTCGCATACCAGCCTGCAAGCTTCGATCGTTGAACTGGGTCTCTGCGGTTTCGCAAGTTATCATCCGACTGGCGTATGAGGTGTTGTCGTTCCTGTTGGTGTCAGGGCCTCTACTTCTCTGCTTTTCCATCTTTACGACAATGCGTTTACCCCATCTAGCGAGGCCACTGACGATAAGGACAAGTGTACACGTTATCTGCACAAGGTGCTCTCGCTAAAAGCGCCGACGAGTTCTCTCCATTTTTACGTGCTGCAGTCAGCCATTTTCGCCGCCTTTTCGTCAACCAACTAGGTTAAAATCACGAGTTTACAAAGCTTACAGAACGGTGCATCAATACTGCAGGAAACAAACAACGTGAACACCAAATTTAAGTTAATGTCACCTGGTCAGCTGGCTTTGCCACAGGCGTTCAACGCCATGCGTGATTGAAAACTTTAGGCACTAATAAGTACCGATAGAGGAAAAATAAAATAATGAAGTCGCGTCATCGCAGATCAGTTTATACCGCCAGCGTTATTACTTTCTCTCCCTCTCTAGCGGACCGTTTATATCGCAGTCATGCCTCGTTCGTCCTTCAGACCTTGGCGCATTCATACCGAGGCCTTTTTGCGTGTCGCCAGAACCCAAGGCTCACTCACTCCATACAGCCAATCGACTAAACAGTGCGGGTGATTTTCCTGGCGAAAGCTTCTGTTCCAAGGCTCACATAGCGATCGGCTTGCGCAATAATTCGTTTTAGAATATAAAAGCAACCCATACAAAGAACCGAATAGTAACGGTAAGGGAAACTACATGTTACGTCTTTAGTTATTATTACTATTTTTTTTTTCTTTATGCACGGCGATATTGGGCCGTTTGACGACTCTCACGACACAAACAATATACTTAAAAGGAAAAAAAAAGAAAGAATCGCAACTTCAGACTCATTGCGCTGGTCACCACAAGTGATTGCGGGCAACAGTGAGCAAAAGCGTCCCGAAGACTACCGTCATACCTGTGCGAGTGACGAAAAGGACGAAAGCAACCGCTATCATGTGGGGTCCCATGTCGGCTCCGGTGGACGAGCCTTGTGGCTGGCGGCGAGGCGCTTGTTATTTGCTTCGACGTCACGACGACCGCCAAACCGGACCCAAACGGCTGTGTTTCAGTCACTCGCAGGGCGGTCC
The DNA here is from genome assembly GCF_038994185.2 of Dermacentor albipictus. Lineage (NCBI taxonomy): Eukaryota > Metazoa > Arthropoda > Arachnida > Ixodida > Ixodidae > Dermacentor > Dermacentor albipictus. The sequence goes on along the minus strand of NC_091821.1, from coordinate 384,606,129 downwards.
GTACAGACCGGACTATGTCAGCTGTTTCCGTCCGACTATTGCCGCAGACAAACTCGTTGCCGCACTACCCGTACAGCTGCCTCCCTCCTGGTACTGGTGGCGCCGCGTCGCGAGCCGAGAGAGCACTTGTCTATCCATTACACACGCTTGTACGAACGGAAGAGAGGCCAAATGCATTGGCTTGCAAGTAGTTCTAAAGTTCGCCGCTGCACACAAGTCTACAAAATTTAGCAGAAAATTAGGCGCTGCTTGTCAACCATTTACATTCGTTGCGTCAGCGTATGTGTGGTAAGTAGCGCTATTTCTAAGCAGTAAACAGTTGCCCTGTCGGGAACGTTAAATACTAACAAAGATGAGGATGAAGTGACGCGCTTGGACAAAACTTGTGAATTTTGCGTTCGTCATATTGGAGAGGAGTAGGTTGTTGTTAGGCAACGATCGTTTATCCGCGAGGCCGACGGACCCCTTGGGCCAAGGCGGCGGCGGGGCCTGCGCGGCGACGTACGTACTGGCTGCCAGCCAGCTGCGAGCGGAGGGCGGCGGACGGCATGAACTAGCGTCAACGGCTGCGGTTTGTCCCTGAGTCACGGCGATTGGCACGTGCGCTCTTGGGGAGCACCCTGCAAGAGAGAGATTGCGCTTTTCGCAGTCGTACCATAGGTCGTACGCTTTACGGGGATTAAGGAGTTCTAGAAATAGTGTACCCAAGCGGCTTTGCGTACGCGAAAACTGCTTCCTAGTCATGTGGTACGCACTTTGCATTCTTTTCTAAGCCTAGTGGTTTGCGTCTCGTAACTATAAAGACAAATTCGCTTTGCCGAACCTGAATTTTATGACTCCTCTGCTGTAAAGGAATATAATTACACGTATGACGACGTTTGGCTGAGAGAGATGGAGATTTAATAGTTTACGCAGAAAGCCTCTGGGTGTAAATTGTTGTTTCTTTAAAGACTCGATGTAAACTGTTGTCGCACGTACTTGGATATACACGACAGCATGTCGGCCATGAACGAACTTTGATACACTTTGCTGCCTGTCAAGCGAGTACGCCACTGTGCGATAGGTATAAATGAAGGCTAGAATGTTTTAACAATTATTAAAAAAAAGGAAGAAACGTGCTTGTAGGCTTATGCATCTCGTTGAAGAATCCGGTGTAAAATCTCAAAAGAATATATATGAACAAATTTTGTTTCTTCATCGGGAATGATTTTTCGTAGGGCGAGTCTGCGCACGCATCACCAAAGACCTGACTTCATCTATGATCAGTCAATGTTTATCAGAGGGACAAACATGAAAGAAATGATGGAGGAAAAGCTTTAAACTTGCATTATCAGAAGGCATACAACGAAGAACCTATGCAAAACGACGATAAGTGGCATAATAAACCAAATACTTTCCTTTTTACCACATATCTTTCCACATATCTGGGGAGAGGGTGGATGCGCGGATGGAGGTAATTGCATATGGTTGCCAATGCACGAGCCTCACCCCTCCATCCGGGACCATCTATCGTTGCGTATAAGCCATTAGTTCCTAAAAGACGCAGTGGTGCCCACTTACAAGACGGACTGCATCAGGTCGTAAAAATGTTCGCTAAAATAGAATTTCGCTATAATTGTACATATGCTTAAGCCAGCGTTTATTGCGGGAGCCAACAAAGCTCACGGCTAGCGTTTTTTGTTCTTCTTTTTTAAAATTATTAACGTAGTGGGCAGTTCTTTAGTCTTTACCCAATCACACTCTCACGGGGTTGCCGGGCCTTATACGGGTGTCACACGACGCATTTTTGATCGCGATCAAGCCCGATCCGGATCGAATTTCTCGCTCGTGATTGGCCCCTTTGCAACAAAATGCGCGAGGGAGCCAATCACAGTCGAGAATTTCTATCCGGATCGGTCCCGATCGCGATCAGAAGTGTACGTACGTGTGACACCGGTATTATTCATATACTCGATGCACAGTAGGTATCTCTGCATAGGGTGTCCCACGTAATTTGAGCCAAACATTAAAAATACGCAAATGCCACGTAGCTGGACAGAACCAAGGTAATATTGTTTGTCATCGCTTGGAGATACTCAGATTATGTTTTTCATTCCGCCCAATTATATAATTCGTCTTAATTAATTAATCAACTTCTCAAGAATTATAATTAGATGAAAAGTGTCAATGAGAAAATTGTAGAACAACATGAAGAACTCCCGATACAGCTTTCTATTGCTCGATATGTGCTACATAAAAATGTTTTTCCCAGCGTGAAAGGAGCCCGCCAACACACGCAAAATTGTCGCGCCACTGGCCGGTCGTGGCACTTTGCGCGTATTCGTGGGCTTCGTTCACGCTTGGAAAAACCCTTTCATGTAGCACGTATCGAGCAGCAGAAAGCTGTATCGGGAGCTTTTGTCGAGAGACGTTTGAAATATTGGTAGAGAATAACCGAGAATCATGTCTAACAAAAATTGGTATACATAGTATCATAATTCTGTCACCATGCGCTTATACAGACAACAGGTAGCTGCAATGAAAACATATTTATATATTATTTTATTTTATATTTTATATTAAAGTTGGATATGAACTTAAGCATGATTATGTCTATACAGAGAGAGCAAAATTTATTTACATAAAGGCAGTGAGGTCTGCCTGAGCTATAACTTGCTTTGACCTACTGCTCTACACTGGGGAAAATGGCTCATGAATGATGATGATGATGATGATATGAGGAGAAAGTGTGTATATACATGTTCACAACGTTGTGGCATCTCTAAAGCCGTGCGTCCAGCCGAGTGGCTTGTAGAAAGGCTATAGCGGCACTTGTTATCAGGGCTGCGCTGCCAAGAGGCGAGGAGCAGGACCTAAAAGAAACTCGTCTGATAGCGGCCTCTTATCGACGTTTGCAATGGAAGAGACCAGTTGCTGTCGTTTTTGCGCGTACGCGGGACAAACGCAAAATATATGATCAATTATTTGTGGTACCTTAGAGTATTCGCAGTTTGAACTAGTATCACTGCAGCCGATCAGATGTCTATAACGCTTGGTGAATGCGACACCAAAGCGAATCCGGTGCGCCATGCTTGTTTGGCTTCTTGTGAGCTTTAGTGGCATATGGAATTTCATTTTTGGGTCCGATTTATGCACTCGCTTCTATCATCGATCTGGTTGGGTTCAGTGCTCAACGTACCGTTGCGTATTATGCAGCGAAGTACGGCGTTTAAGTCTGCTCGTGAGAACGAAAGGCGTACTTCAGAAGCATTATTTAAAGCAGTTTTTGCGACAGCGTCTGCCTGTTCGTTCCTTGTCACGCCACAGAGTGAAATTATCCACTGAAATGTCATATTGTGGCCATTTCTATTTGCATGGTCGAGATGCTCTGTAATTTCTATAACCATTGAATAATGCGGCCCCCGTCTGATGACGTAATCAATTGTTTTAAGAGCTGGCTTGGAGTCGCGGAATATCGTCTATGCGCGAGGAGGCCCCTCGGAGAAAAATCGAAGTGCCTCCCCGATAGCAACAAGTTCTGCGGCAGCCAATGTTGACCTATGTCGTAGTTTAAACCGCACTGGAGGCATGGGACCCTATAACGCAAATACTATTCCAATATGGTTTTATTCTAATCTCCTGATGTCAAATTTACGTAAGCGCCGACGTAAACATCGGGCGGAGACCGGCAGCGTAGAACCCCTTAAACTTCGTAAAGTAGCGCCACGCTTTGAAGAATGCCGCCTCCTCCTAGCGCTCCGGCCGAGGCCAACGCCGCGTCGCTATTGGCCTAATAGCATAACGTGGGCCCTCGCGCCGTGCTTCAGCGCCATTTTCGCTCCAGAAGCGTCTACGGAGTGGCGAGGAGCGCATGTTGGCGCCGTTGCTACGCTCGAGCGGTGCAGGTGGCGCCACGGTCGAGGAGTGGGCGTGAAAGAGAGGAGTGAAGGCGGAGGACGAGAGTGTCGCTATTTTACGAAGGGGCTTTACGGCAGCGTTGTCTAAGCAGCCCAAACAAACGCTCTCCTCGTTTATAGGAGATCACTTTTGTTTGCTTTCAAAACGAATAACATATTGCCTACATTGAACGATTTTGCGTTTCTGATTGGCTGCCAAGAGACAAGACGCACACTCAAATGGAGAGAGTTTCGGTGTGCGCAGAACCAGCGCACTGAAAATAGATAACTGGATGAAGGGGGTGGTGCCGGTGTCTGCGATTGGCCTGATTTCCCCTACTTACGTTGCGATGGCTGGTCGAAAATCGCGGCGGCGTGCAACGGAAGGTTAAGAATGCCGCTAAAACGATCCTAAGCAAAGAAGAGTTGGCAGAGCGATGTCGTAAACATGCCGAAAGTGCTCGATAACGTTACACAGCCACGCAAAAAGCTTTATTATACACAAATAAACCCATGCTCTCCGGCTGGTGCCAGTAGCCAGAGCCTGATAGCGTCCTCGATCACCTTGCCCCGGGGTTGCCCCGAAACCAGAATGGTGCGCCTTGCACCGCCGTGGTGGCGCATTGCGGAGGGTCAACATCGAGGACAAAACTGCACCCATTGCAGGGTGCTTGCATGCAGCGCTACTTTGCCCCTGGCGCGCAAGACGTGCGCGAACACGCGCGCGCGCACATTTTGTTGTTTGCAGGTGCTGAGCATCTGCGGCAAGCGCTCGAGCCTTGTCAAACTGCGTGCTCCGACATACCTGGTTGTAAGCAAACACAAATGGATCGTATAATTAATCCTGACGACCCTTTCAACGAACCTGTCCACTTTCGGCCGCTTTTCACCACATTGTTTCTGGACGAGGTCGATAAGCATGCCGTCTTCGCTGTCAGAAGAACTTGAAAAAAGCTCATCGATTGCGGCAATTAGCAGCGCTTCCTTTCTCATTGCCGACATCTCCACTGGCTAACTCCGTCAACTCCGTTGCAACCGCAGCTATCGGGCCATCGGGCCAGAGCATCCACGGTTCTGCAGTCGGCAGTGCGCGCGCGCGTCCCGCAGTGCTTGCTGGGATTGCACCCCGGCGCACCGCCGATTTTCTCGGTGCGAGAACCGTTCCAACAGGGTGCGCTTCCGGTGATCGAGGATGTTCGGTGCGCACCGGTGCGGTTGATCGAGGATGAAAGTGCGCACCAAGGCGCCCCGGTGCGCACCGGTGCGGGTGATCGAGGACGCTATGAGTGATCGGCGGCAGTCATGTTTTATTCCTTTCCGAGCGGGACAGCCTGCGGCTATTCAGAAATAAGTTCAGTTTTGTTCAGCATATTAATGCATCTTTAACGCATACACCTGCAGCTCAAATAATAAGGGATCTGAAAAGTCCGTTGCAGAGCGGCGAGTGGCTTGAATCTCGGGGTGTATAGGACTTGAAAACGCTACTTTTGAGATAACCGCCACGTCCGTGTATACAACACAGCTTCCCGTAGGTACGGCCGCTTCAGTTGTTGCAATCGGTTGAACCCCTCGGCGGAGCTTTGTCGTCTTGTTATTGGTTAGTATACTTCCATGGTGTCCAAGTTCGTCGTTCGTAGCTGTGGGTGCTCTTGTAGCTGAGTAGCAGGTCAGAACATTGATTCAGGCCGACCTCCCAGCTTTTATCTCATAATAAATACCTCTCTTTGTAGTGTTGGTACAGCTGTTAGACGAGGGAGGGCCGTAATTGCTCTCTTCTGTTGATAACTTCTGTCGACACTTCTGTTGATAACTTCAAGTTTGTCCCACTGTTGAGCCGTCAGTCGTAAGAACTGCGCTTGATATATGATGCGACGCTGCATCATATACCAGCCCTACCACTTTGTAGTGCAATTCTGCGAATCAGGTGAACTGTTTCCGCTGATGTCTTGCTGGCCTTCTTGATCTACTTCACGCTAGACCCCGACTAGTGAACTTCCTGGCCAAGAACACGCAGCTCTTCAGCCTGAGGAATCCGATGAGCCAATCTTGAGATGGAGCAGGGTTTGGGTACGGGCTAGTTGGTATTCCATTGCAAGCATCACTTACAGCGCGTACATAGACAGAGAGACCAAAAGAACGATGACGACAAGCGCTGACTTGAATACTGAGTGATTGACGATAAATCATTGCCTGTCTTATCCATTCCGAGCGCAGGATTTTACAAACTCTTTTTCCATGCCCTGCGGACGGAAGAAAACCACCGAAGGCCACAAGAACCTCGGTAGGTATACTGTCCGTTCCCGGCTTCGAATGCAGTAAGTCGGGATGAGTGCCTGGCAAAGGGCGAAAGTTGTCAAGGTGGCAAGGATGGATGGGTGAAGACAAACACTGTTAGCGATGCCCGACGAACGGTTTGGGTACGGGCTAGTTGGTATTCCATTGCAAACATCCCTTACAGCGCGTACATAGACAGAAGGACCAAAAGAATAACGAAGACAAGCGCTGTAAGTGATGCTTGAGATGGAAGTCGCTATCGCAAACTGTCTTTCTTCCCGGTTTGTTGGCAAAGTGCAGGTAGCGAGATTTCTGTGTCGACATCTGGAGTCCATCGGCTTCCGCGTGCATCGTGGGAGGCCCGAACATACATGTGCTCAATGCTTGAGCTTGAATGCTCTCCAGCGTGGGCAAACAGCTAAGTCTTGCTTGAGAGCGCCGGCATGCTGTACCCTATACCTTACGAAGAGTGCTTGGTACAAGTGTAAATGATGACTCCGAGGGGCTCCATCTTGTTCCTGCAACGACTCGAAGGACGTGAATGAATTTCCTCAGCTTTGACTTCAGTGTGGCGACGTGTCATGACCAAGGTAGTCCCCGCCTACTATACGCCAAGGAATCTGTGGTGTGTTACTGCAGGTATTGCTGTTCCGTTAACGTTTATGGGATACCCGGTCAGTAGTTTCCGCGTGAATGCAATTACGGAATATTTTTCTGTTGAGAGCTGGAGGCCTTGACGCCGCAAATATACTTAGCCATGATTGTTACTCTACTTTGAAGCCTATAGCATGCATGGTTAGAAAGTTCAGATGCAAGGTCAGTCAATGTAACACTGAAGAGAGTTGGACCGATAACCTGGAGTGTATAGTTGCACATGCCACCGCCCAGTTTCAAAATAGAATTCACCCATCGTTATCATCATTTGGCGCTTATCGCTTGTTTCACGTCGTCCGTGTCTCTCTGCATGCACGCAGTCGGAATTACGAGTGCGAAATGGTGGCGTCCTTGAAAGTTTCCCAACATCGTGTCTTGCGCCGCCCGATCGAATAAGCTATGGAAAATTGGCGGCGGAATCCCGCCGCCAATTTTCCATAGCGCAATCGTGCACAACTTATTCAACGCCGCTCAGTTTAGGCGTCTGGTTGCCGTGGCACCGCTGTCCTGCGGTATGATCTGAGGCGCGGGTATTATGCGGGCGGTACTGGATAGGCTTGCTGTAAAGTTTCTTGGAATAATAAGTGGCTGTTCGCAGTTAGCTAGAGTTGCTTCTATGTTGAGCCAGTTATCTGGGTGCTGAAGACGACGTCTACGTGTACTTTTAACGATTTGAATTTTTTTTTTGCAGACCTCAATACGTGTCCTACGTTTTATGCGTCTTGGTTAAAAAAAAACCCTGCGCTCTGGCGGTGGTGGTGGTGGTGTTGCAGCAAGTGGGGTTAGCCTGGTATACATAGCAGGCAATTGTTCTGGCTGAGCCTCCTATGAGTGTCACTGTGTGCGCCACCAGTGTGCAAGAGCTGACGGCGTGCAAGAGCCGACGCTCTTGCACGCCTTCACTCCTCAGTCTGAAGAGCTGTGGGTTCTTGGCCTGGAAGTTCAACAGTAGGGGTCTAGCATGAAGTAAATCAAGATCAGCAAGAGATCAGCGGAAACAGTTCACCTGATTCGCAGAATTGCGCTACGGAGTGGTGGGGCTCGCACTGACGTGGCCCATTGCTTCGTGCGCTCCGTCGTGAAAGGTATGAAGCATACAGTATACTGCCAAGTTCATTTATCCCGCTTGCGCGAACCCTGTCTATGGTATGGTACAAACATTTTATCGCCATTCGACAAGTGGAGAGTGTCAATTTTATCCAGAGAAAGGCATACCGGTCGACCAGAGCGCGTGCGCTCTAATTAACTTGCTCTGTGTACTGTATCGGGAATGGCAAAAGGGGGAGGGAAGATGATTTGAGGATCACGATGATACAAAAAAAAAAGAAAAACTTTGCAAGAAATCGCCTCAAGGCCGCCCGCTCAAATTAAACGTCCTCGTCGTCGCAACAGCTCGGCTATAGAAGGACCGCAACGAACTGCTGCGCAGCGACGTCACTATTCCAATGAAAAGGCTTCGTCCACGGGACATCCAGATCATGTCCCGCTATCGGTGCACCGTTTTAAAGACAAATACGTAGAATATCCACCGGTCATCCAACTTCGGGTATCCCATCGCGGACGTCACGGATATTGTGTCTGGATCTCTTTTTTGGTCTCCGCGAGCGTGTAGTTGGCCTCTCACTGGCTTTTTTTTTTTCAGTTTCTGCGTGACAGAATTACGTTTTCCCTCGTGTTCAAATTACAAGCCGATCATATACCATGTCTGCAGCTCACGCGTGCGTCGCACTTTGCGCATTTTCTGACGCAATTTATCTTGAAAACTTCAGTTAATTCAATATGCCCTGCAGGCGGGAGGCAACAGAATGCAGAGTAGACGTGCCGAATTATCGCGCGCGCGCGTGCACCCGTGATTATTTGAGCTTGCTATGTGGGCGTTCTGCCCGTTGCGTCTGTCACACAGCATCTGCTGGTAACAAAACATTAATTATAGCAAACACTGTGCAAAAGGCGGCCAAACGATCATGCGAGAAACGGCCGCTGGCCGTATTCAACACATACTTACGATATTCATGTCGTGGCAATAGATAGAGATATAATATATATTCATTGGACGTCATTGCGGGCCCTGGGGGTATACCAAGTATATCGAGAAGCACGAAGAAAGCTCTGCGAGTCTATGCACTTGACGGAACAGTATATTTCGCACAATAGGGTGGTATACACTAGACGCAATTTCCGGGATTTTTCACTTACGCGGGCCAGATGTTCTAGCACTGTGCGGTCGCAGTGTCACAGTCAGCCTTAACTTCAAACGCGCGAAGATACAGAAAGAAGTCGATCGGTCGCGCCGCCGGATGTTCGTGCCGCTGTTATGCGGTGAACTTGCGGTTAACGTGGTAGTCCTCAAGTATGCGATAATAGGTGTAGTTAAGCAGACCTCAGTTGTAGGCCTCTGGTTTGAGAAAAAGAGAGATGCGTTTTTTCAAACGTCCAAGTTGAAACGTTGCTCTGACCTTTTTATGTTGACTTTTTTGTGGGTTGGTTATCAGGAAACCATACAGCGATAGTGAACTCCTTATGCAAGCAATTGCTTGTAAACGGTATCGTACTAGTGTTGTCATTCGGTCATGCTTGTGACGCCGTCGTGCCGAGAATGAAACGAGCAATTTCCGCGGCCATGAACAAACATCGAGGAACGCAGGTTGCCTGGGTACAGGTCATGGCTTGTCATTGTACGGAAGAGTGCCGCTGTTGAGATGATGTCACCGCAGAGAGTACAATTACATAGAACGTCGACATTACGGTCTCGCGGTGTGCGCGAACAGTCAATGTTTCGAGTCATCCACGACAGGTATGCTCGGAGTGCAACCGGATGATTTTGTTCGCGTCTGCGTCATGCCCTACGACACCCTGAGATGTAGGGCGATGGAAAACGAGCTCCGGCGCTGCTTGTGAAGAAATGTGGTCAGATCGATACGAAAATGCTTTAAAATCTTACGAAGCTCAAGGTCTGGGAGCTGCTGGAAGCTCGGAGCCATGACGTCACGCTAGTGGACTTAAAACCTATCACTGCCAAGCGAGCGATATTTATCATGTTGATATTTTTATAAAAAAATTAATTGACAAAGTTAATTTATTATTAATTACCGATTTGAAGTAAGTGATAGAATTTCTTACTCAATACTCATACTCAGTTGTATCTGCTGGAACCAATTGTTATAGATGAAGCAGTAGTGCACGATCAGTGGGTGTTGCTTGTTACCATGCGCTATAGTCTCTCAAATACGGTTGCGGAACCCAAACCCCCTTTTCATAATGTCTATGCCAGCTACTCGAGATAATATATCTTTAATAGATCTTTATTGTTTTGTAGCTATGGAGGGTGCTCAGTCTATCGGTTTGCTTGCTCTGCAGTCGCATGTATACGTTTGCAAATAATCTTCCGTACATGTAGGCTCGTGACTGCAACACAAATTACCATTAATAGAGTCGCTATCGGCTAGCTAACGTCACTAGGTCAAAGTTAAATATTCTAGTATATTCTATAGTCAGTTCTATTCTCTGGCCGACTCTGCTAGGCAGCGAATACAGAACAGGTCGGAGAATCGACCCACTATATAGCTGCGTATAGCTTTACGCCACAGTTCGATGCATTTGTGGCTGTAGGTTTAGCACAAGGTGCCTTTCTATTTTTTCTCATCTCCTTTATCCCATCTCAGAAGTGGGGACCAGTGTTCCGGTGGTACTCTGATCAATATCAACGTATACCGCTGAGACACATCTGAGTCCACAAATCCTTGCAACACAAGAAAGAAAGAAAGAAAGAAAGAAAGAAAGAAAGAAAGAAAGAAAGAAAGAAAGAAAGAAAGAAGAGAGAAAGAAAGAAAGAAAGAAAACTAAATCAAACGCTGACCACGCCACCTCATGACGATCGTGTGGCGGCTATGTTTTCTATTATCTTTCAAGAGTCACTTATACGTAATACAAGTGCCCCGAATAATCCGTGATTCAGTGGATTAAGGGGCGCACATTTTCTTACACGGAAGTAAAATAGTTCAGTTGTCTATTTTACACGATGCAAAATGCAGTTCGTATGTATCTTAGATGTAGTATACACTTGCTACAAGCGGACCGGCGAATAACATGCTGCGCGCACGGACGAACCGCGCCATATGCGTGCACGGTGTACACCGAGCTGATGGGAAGGCCAGCTTTGTAGCAGGCACTTTTGAGGGTATGTATCTCCAATGATACAACAATGTGTGACATCTGTGGTTCTGAAGAAGCCATCCAACACCCGTTGTGCACTTTGGTGCTGCTATCTCGACCGGGTGAGGTGGGTCTTCACCGCAAAAATAAGGAAAAGACGACGAAGTCGGGCATCGCGATGATGGAAAAAAGTAGAAACGATTGTATTCACTTCATCGGTACATGAATGTGATGCTTGTCAGAGTCTCGACTCGAGCGGTTCTGATTAACACGGGGGCCAGGATGGCCTTAAAGAACCCCTTGCGGTCGTGTGGTCGTCTACGTCTTCGTGGGGAACCTGTGGAAGTATTAGTGCTTTCGTCACGTTCTGCTGTCGAGCTCCCGACCTTCGGATTTTCTTATCTTCGTCTTTCCCTTTGTGCCAGCTCGGGGACTAAAAGGGGGTGACGCTGTTTCGGAGAAGAGGGCAATTATGTCGACATGGGGACGGCCGCTTGAACGCTTCTCACACTTGACAGGTTGATCATACGGGGACCAAGACGGCCATAATTTCCCTTTGCGGTCTTGTGGTTGTCGACGTCTTCCCGGGGAGCCTGTGGAAGCATTAGTGCTTTCGTCAGGCTCTGTCGTCGACGGCCTCCCGCCCTTCGGTCTGTCTTCTCTTAGTCCATCCCTTTGTGTCAGCTCGGGGAATAAAAGGGGTGATGCTGTTTCTGAGAAGAGGGCAATTATGCTGACATGGGGCGCCCGCTTGAACGCTTCTCATACTTGACAGGTTGATGTCCAGGCTTGACGGGACAGCCTTTTCTGGGACGAGGCAAATAATATTGTCATGGGAACGCACGCCTGAATGTCTCTCACACCCGACAGGTCGATCATAACAAGTTGCTCTCAATACGACGTCTAACGCACATCTCTGCAGACCACACTAAGCCGACCGGACTCTAGCTCAACATTTTCTGAAACAATGTTAATTTGCCTAATTGTGTTAAGCCAGCCGCTAGAACGAAAACAAGGCGATTTCACCGATACTTACTAGCTCTTTTCTTTACACTCACCGAAGGAGATTTAAGCACACTTTCTTCCCCAGAAGTGTTGCTGATTGGAATTTGTTGCCAGCTAAAGTGTTCGGTTTAGGAAACCTTTTTTTAGGGAAATAGGAACACTTTTGTTGTAGGCCTTTCCACTGTGCAATATTTACTCAGTTGTGTGTGTGTGTGTGTGTGTGTGTGTGTGTGTGTGTGTTTGTGTGTGTGTGTGTGTGTGTGTGTTTGCTGCTGCTTATTATGCCAGACTTGTTTGCCAATGTTGATGTATTTGTTTAATTCCAATGCACATTAGGTTGATGTTTTCGCGGTGTAGACTTAATACGTTTGACTTGTTTGGATTAAGAATAAATAAATAAATAAATAAAATACATAAATAAAAACAAAAACAAAATACCTATTCGTGCTATACTGCAGTTTTTTGAGGAATACCGGCCTCAATGACCAATTGTAGTATACTGCTGTGCGTCGTGCTGTATGCGCGCAGTGCTCAGTATTTCTCTCTCTCCCTCGTTTCCTCTTTATATTCCCTCTTTTCCAGGTTAGCAAAGCAGACGCTAGTTTGGTTGGCCTCCCTGCCTTTCCTCTCTTTGCGCTCTCTCTTTTGAGGGTTTTGTTTTGAAATATTCCTTCGCAAGCACAAAGCGCCACTCGGCTTGCAGTCAGAGCCACTGCAGGCGGATAACTCGCGACGCCGGGAAATTGCACATTCGTTTTCAGGGGAGCGAGCACACGGAAGCAGCGCTGCGCCGCACATGTAGGGCGCTCTCTCGTGCCGGCTGTGGTATATGCACACACAAAGGAGAAGAGAAGCTCGAACAGCCGCAACGTCCTGTGACGTCCGGGCGGGTACAGTTGTGCAAGAATCATCGGACCCAATACTCACGGCATTTTGCCAATCGCCAGCGCCTGTTATTCCCTGGCGTGTAGAATTGTGCAACAGTCGGGGGATTGAGGTCTCCATGCACGAAATTATGTGAGAGAGACCTCAAGGCCTGGTCTACCCCACACGTCTTGCTCGGTCATCCCCACTCTGTGCTCTTTTCATAATGAGCACCAAACAATTAAATACTTCTTCCTATGTATTGTGACCGTTTCACTACGGCAAGAAAATTAACATGTTAGCACTTTCCCTTCTATGATTTTACCTGGATCTACTAAGAGATCCTGTTAGTGTTCCGTCTGGAACCCCGACTATTTAACCGCGAGGATGTTCGCAGCATTCCTCATTGAGTCATGCCGATTGCCGTGTTAAATTTGCGCCCGTTTTCTCCCTCTCTCTGTAATTCTCAAGTAATAAGTATCGATTCTTACTGTTGCTGTTCTTTTCACAACAACGCGTAACTTCGCCTTTCCATATCCCTTACTTTTTACCAGTCTTGCAAATTTATTTCCGATCATCACTCTCGGCCATGCGGCGAGCCCAGGAAGCCGCCAACCCTTGGTCGAAACCTAGGCGGGGTCCAGGCCCACCCTACCAAATCGCAGGGCGCTCAATAAAGCTATTTGAATGAATGAATCACTAGGAATAGGCCACCCGATTCTTTTCTTTCTATTCCCCCGTAGTGCATGGGTAGGAGCTATATATTTATTGTGTAGCAACAGCAACGGCCTGCATAATTAAAGCAATTCGCACACGCTATGCAGTCATGCGCAGCCGTAGTGTCATGCGCGCTAAAAAAAAGCCTTTTCCTCGTCTTGTGACATTTGGGTAAAGGCATTGGAAGGTTGAAATTCGTCCGGTTATTATTTGACGTCGCGATATGCGATCATGCTACATTGTGACTGTACGCAGTACGCTTCACAACTGCAGTCTGCGCTCGAGAATGCAAGCTACAAGCCGTATGCTACGAGGCTCGTATATCCTCACTCGGGCGCCTGAAACAAGAGACCAGATATGCAAAAGAGTGACATGTTGGGCTAGTTGGTACATGGTTATGCTAGGAGAATGCCAGTAAACTTAAAGAAGAAGGAAAAATCGAGAGGAAGACAGGCACCAGCTACCTTCCTGTCGCTTTCTATATGTCTGCCTCTGAATTTCTCCCATTCTTTTTTTTTCAAGTTTGCTGTCTCATAGTTTAACCCCACGTGCACCAGACGGAGCTCACACCTGGGGTGACACACGGCGTAGCGGCACAATGACTTGCACTGCACTACATATATGCCCTATGTACGTATATATGCGCTACCCATACGCAATGTGCAGTATGCGTGTGCGAATATTTAAATATTCCAAAATACGAACCACAGTGTCTTTGCTGTTAGGTGCGTATTCATCAAGATTGCAAATTGGGCAAGCTGGTACGATCCATACTGCAACAAATACCGCTTACAGTATAGGGACGACAAAAGAAAACGCAGGACACGGTGATAATTTGAAGCCCTCTTCATGCAAAAGTTGCATATATGACTAACCGAATGACGCGTTGTTGGTTCATTTCACTGATTTCATTGTGACTGAGTGCACTTGTTGCGGTCCAATGTCGTTGTTTTCCAGGCTGCACAGGTGCGTGAACTCGTAGATACAAGCGACGTTAAGTGTACTGAAGGATATAGATGAATTATCTACGCTGTATAGCTTCTGCGTGTTTATCAGTCCTTAGGAGCGAATAAATATGCGATATTTGGTTCAATATTTCATTTCATTTATTTACTCTAAAGGCCATACAGGCATTACAAAAAAGAAGTGGCAATAGAAGAAAAAAGTAAATATGGCTAATGAGGCAGCACATGATCACAGATAGCCGACTTGATCACATCATATTTAAAGCAGATGTTTTTATTTTCGCGAATATGCTTACTCGGTTCGAAATTACCGCTATTCGAAATCCCGTAGCCCTCACCATCACTTTTCGGATTGGCTCGCTCCAGTATCAGATTTTTGTTAATAACTGTGACGGCTACGTTTGCGCAGTGCCACAAAATCAAACAATCTAACTGGACTCCTGATCCAGCATGATCACGAGAACACACATATATATATAGACTGCTTAGTTAATTTTTTTTATGTGGGCGTTTCATTGCGACGACTGCACAACGTTTTCCCTCGCACGGACGCAGACACGGAAAAGCTGCATTTTTCTATACTGCCCCAGCAGGGGAGTCTGTATTACGGAGCGGTCGATCTCGGCACGACGCAAGGCAGTACGTGTACGATGCGCCTGGCAGCAAAATGTGGCATGGTCACGTGACGCTTGCAGCTGAAATGTACGTATAGCAGCTGTGTACCATCCAGTGCAACCCGCTTCCCGCGATAAGGCTCATTCTCTGTTGCTGACGTCGGCACCGAGAAAAAAAAAATGAACGAAAAAGCATTTCGTAGGGCTGCATTTTTTACTTCTTCCGCACACCGACGCACAGCGACGTGTCCTCCCCCTCTGCTCTCTTTGTTGTCGGGCTTGAACAAGAATTCCCAAGATAAGCAGTAGATGCCCATCATTAGGAGCTTCTTTAATTACTGCTGGTACCGTATGCCCGCGCAGTTTGAGACTAGCGCACGACTGTAGAAAGGCGCCCGGAAGCGTGCTGTCCCATTTATTTTCTTATTGCTCACGAAGTAGTTTGATAGCTGTGAAAACACGCTTGGATAATTTCTTACTGAGATAGATCGATAGGCACACTTAGCACTTGCCCCCCTCCCCGAAATTTATGCGTACCAAGATGCCGCCTGCCCAGCCTAAGGGCACTTAGGGTAGATGGAAGAGACGGAAGCGCGACGCTATCGCTTCGCCCCCGTGACACTGGTGACACCTCAGGAAGCGAACAATACACGGCCTTGCGATATGCGCGGCCTCTTCCGTATATAGTCTGCGAATCGACGTTAGTGAAGGATGACGCAGGCCTGTGATTACCGACGCAGAAGCAGCTCGCTGTCGAAAGCGTCGTGAGCGTTGCATCTAATGGCTGAAAACGACAAGAAAGTCTGCCAGAAACGTCACGTCAAACAGCGGGAACCGGCGACGTCGCAATCGTCGCACCGGAGTTCCGTTCGCAGCCCCATGTCCACAGTGCGCGTACATACAAGTGCGCTCGTGATGACGTCATGTCTTCGTACATTAAGAGGAAGCTTTAGCTCGAGTGCTCCCATCTAAATACATGTAAAAGGAGAATTCGTTTTTTTCGGCAACCACTGCACCAAATTTGACGAGGTTTGTTGCATTTAAAAGAAAAACTTAAAATCTAGTGACAGTTGGTTTCGAATTTTTGAGTTAGGTCGTCAATTTTTTATTAAAAATTGGCGAAAATCGAAAATTTTCAAAAAACGAAACTATCAAGTTTACAAGTCTGTAACTCAACCACTAAAAATGATAACGCAATTCTGTGAATTGCATCTAGTAGTACATCCAAAGCGGACAAAATTGATATGTTACACATGAATATAAAAAAATTTAATTATAAGGAAATACAATTTTTGCAAAACCGTTGTAACCAACGTAACAAATTCACGTAAGATGTAAAATGACATATTGAATTTGTCCGCTTTGAGTGATCTAATGGATGCCGTTTACAGAACCGCGATATCAGTTCTTTATGCAGAGCTATGAATTTGTAAACTTCGTGCTTCTATTTTTTTAAAACGGTCAAATATTTGAAAATCGTGTTAAGAAAATTCAAGCCCTAAATCGAAATTCCGCTTCCAACAGTCACTAGAATTTAACTTTCTCTTTCAAATGCAACAAATTTCATCAAAATCGGTGTAGGGGTTATCTCATAAAAACGTTTTTGCGTTTTACATGTATTTGAATAGGCCGCGTCGGAGTTGGGCCCGAGCTAAAGCTTCCTCTTAACGTCTTTTAGAGTGAGGCTTTCGCTTTGGCTCTCCTCCCCATACTACGTTTCTGGGCGAATAAATTGGGCCGATCCTGTATAGACACCGTAATAAACGGCGGTGACTTGGTGGGTCCGTCCTTACACAAGTGCGTGACATGTGTCGCCGCAACGGCTTTAATGCGCTTTGTAGCGTCAGCCGATCCTGAGGGCAGTGCATTCGCACAGCAAAAACACGAACCATAGCGTTAACTCTCTTCGTGCCGAGGACGGGTCTCACTCGTCCACGCGTTTCCCCCCGAAATACATAAGCGACGAGCCTCACTCGTACAGGGATTTTCTTTTACTTAGTAACTGCCTCAGAAGAGTGACAGCCATTTCATTATTATTCTGATCTTTTATTTTATCTCTTTCTTTTGTTTTCCGGTATTGATTAGGTTGCTGCATTTAGTCAGGGCGGTCAGTTTCCCCTGTTTTCTGTATCTCCTCCCCCCCCTCTCTTTATGGAGGTATACGATGGCGGTGCACATGAGCGGATTAGACAAGGATGTTTCTTTTCACTCTGATGTTGCCCTCCTGCGAGGCGCGGCCGTCACGGCGACAGCACATGCAATCTACCGATCAAGTTTCGTCGTGACGTTTTAGCACAGCAAGCAACTACACTAAGCGACGATAACCAGCCACACTTTACTCTCGCTAGCCAACCTGTATTTCGCGCTCATGTTCACCTCTGTCTGTTCAAAGGGCCAAAGCTTTTCTTGGCGCCCGTGGTCATCGGCACAAACTGAGTGAGCTAGTAAACTATCAAACGGTATACACACTCCTACTTCCTTAAACATTTTATTAATGTTATGATTTCATCGCGACGAACCTGCAGGCAACACGTCAGCTTTGCTCACATCTTTCTTTTCCTGCTCGTTGTGAGATGCTGAAACATAACTTCGTTCGCACCACGTTTCAATTGCGCGACGCCACACGCCTTCAAGACGCGAACTGCAACTTGGTGTGTGGCTGCAATCCTGTATAATCGAGAGACGAGAGGAGAGGAAAGAGGCGTCAATGGGCGAGGTCCTGGTCAGATGGCAACATGGAAATAATTATGTACGAAGCGAAGAAGTAAACGGCGACGACCTTGTGGCATGGCTTCTGTAAGGATTTATTTTTCGTCGTTGCCTCGTCTCCAAGCCTGAAGGGACGCCGGGCGCACAATCACGGACACCATAAAACCGGGCGTGCAAGTATACTACGAGCTATAGCCAGACAGCCTGGCCGAATGCCAGTCGCTATAGCCGGTTGTACTCATTATGTTGCTCGAGGATATCAAGCCGTACGAGGCAAGCGGAAAGGTAAGTATGGCGCGTTGCGCAAACTCTCGGTTGACACGTTGTTTGCTTAATACTTCTTATTTGTTCACACACACACAAAAAAAAAGATAACTCCGGACAGCGCGCGTTGGAGATAGGGCGAACAACTGCATGCAATGTCTCGTTCGCGGTCGTGGTGTGTTCGCCAACATTATATTTCCGCCTGATCTTCCGCAGAGTTGTACTTCGAATTTCTTTTCTAAGCCCGTTAAATATCCGTCGAACGATTCAATCCGCCGCGCGATCCAAGCCAAGTATCTTATTTAATTTTGAAATAATTTACAAAGTGGAATGTTCTACAATATGCGCGCTACTATACCGCATGCAGAAAGGAAGCTGTGTACATCATAGAGAATATAAATGAACACACTCTTTATCTAAACAACTCTTCACTTCATATAATATCACAAAACTTATAATTATCAGTTCACCCACCGTGGTTGCTTAGTGGCTATGGTGTTGGGCTGCTAAGCACGAGGTCGCAGGATCAAAATCCCCACGGCGGCCGCATTTAGATGGGGACGAAGTGCGTAAACGCCCGTGTATTTAGATTTAGGTGCACGTTAAAGAATTCCAGGTGATCGAAATTTTCGGAGTCCCCCACTGCGGCGTGCGTCATAATTCAGTAAGTGGTTTTGGCACGTGAAAGCCCATAATTTAATAATTATCAGTTCAGTATCATTTCGAATATATCCCATTTTTTTTCATATTCTTAATTCAATTTAATAGACAGTTCTTCGACCGCATCGCCCCTACGTCCCCTAGCCGACCACCGCTGACTTCTTGGCTATTCCGCGGTGGACGGGCGAGCGCAAATATTTGAAGAAACAAGCAGGCAATACAAAACAAGATAGACGTCTTCACTGTGGGAAGACGCTGTTGTCGCAGTAAATGACTCGAGAGCCAAAGGAACCGTTTGGGTCTTCTGGTTTTCTGAAAAAAACGTTGCGTTTTATACATATACGCTCAAATAACCACAAACCCATACCCCAACATACATACCCCAACCTGCACCACCTACACAGAATACACCCCACGAGGTTCACTGACGAGTGCCCGTGGTGCACAGACACACCCACACTACAACACATCACATGGGAGTGCCCCAGGAGGCCTCCGCACATAGACAGTCCCTTATTACACGAACATCCACTAATGAGGCATAGGCAGTGGGAGGCACGGCTTGCGGACGAGGGTCGGGAGAGCCAGTTGGCTCTTCTGGACCAAGCCCAGCGAGCCGCTCGTGCCAGTGGGGCCCTGGAATAGGGGCTCCAACCATCGTGCCTTATTTTATTTACATTTAATAAAGTTTTACTCTCTCTCTCTCTCAGGAATAAAATACTAGAAAACATGCGCGATAACAAAGATGGGAGGGGGGGGGGGAGGGGAGGAGCAGTCAGTTCGCAAACTAATCACAACTGCTTCGAAAAACATCTCCGAATCGGCCTCCCGGACTGCGTCCTCGACGGGCAGCCGTGTCAACATTTCAGCATCCGCGAGAGTATATTTCCCCGCCAGGGAATATGCACTCGCTAACTTGTATATGGATAGCGCTGTGCTCGATGTCCTATGATGCACTTCTTACATTGTGTCTCCAGGAATCTGTGCATCCGCTTTAAGGGCGGGTTCGAATCGACATGCTTTTGGGTACTTCATTACTCTTTTTAAGAAAAGCAAGACGTTATCAGTGCCAAAACCAACGTGGGTGAGCGCTGAAAGGTAAACAGAAGAACATACAGACGAATAAATAAATAAATAACTAAATAAATAAATAAATAAATAAATAAATAAAATGTTCACCTCTTGCATTTCTGCCTTATGTGTATACGTTGCCCTGTCAGCGAATACGTCAACATTAGAACAGAGCACGGTTGGTTTTGATTGGCCGAGCAACGCGAGCGATTCACGCGTAACGCCGCGTCTGAAAAATGACGAGTTTCCAATAACGAAAGCAGAGAAGCGAGCAATGGGAAATGCAAGGAGATAACGCCGCGATCGGCGAGACTCCCGTATAGGGAGACGCGAGAGCGAAAGGAAGGGCGTGATCGCGTGCGTGCACGCATAGAGAGACAGCACTCACTCCTGACGAACACCCTGGTGGCGGTGGTGGCGCTCAGCTCGCAGGCCGGGTGCGACGCCTTGCAGGCGTACACCGCCTCGTCCTCGTCCCCCATGAAGCTGACCTCGAGCTGCGCCAGCGGCAGGCTGTCCGGCGGCGGGCCGTGCAGCAGGCGCACGCGGCCGCCGCCCGGCAGCGGCTCGCCGTCCTTCCACCACGACACCTCGGGTCGGGGCACGGCCGACGCGTTGCAGCGCAGCCGCAGCGTGCTCCCGTAGCGCACCACCAGCCGCGGGCTGAACGGCACCAGGTCCACGGGGGCTGCGCACGACACGAACACCGGCTCAGATGTGTTGGCCGAAGATGGGTTGCATCGCGCGCGCGCACTTCGCTTTCTCAGACGTCTCTGACTGCAATTACGAGACCGCTGAAGAAGCCCACGCGGCCGAAATTATTCCTTGGAGAGGAAGAGGAAGTTAACCGGCATTGCATCCGGTTTCCTGCCCTGCACAGGAGGAGGGATAAAAGGAAGGAGAAAAAAAAAGGAACAAGAAGGAGAACGCATGCACGCAGATGCCCCTTCACCCCCACATATTTATATGTGGTCGCACACAATACAGCAATTTTTTTTTTCACTAACTTTGGCTGGCGGCGTTCCATGCGGCTGCGCACAGCCTTTGGCTTTGTGCACACATTCGACACCTGAGGCCTTCATTGTATCGCCTTTAGCTCAGTGAACGATCGGTTGTCCAGCATGCGTAGTGTAGCGCGGAGAGAGCTTCTGCGTTTGTCTTGAGAACCCTCGCCGAGAACGCGTTCTGCGGTTTCGTTGGAACCGCAAGCGTTGCATCGTGGTACCCTAAGTCATTACAAACAGGGATGAGCGAGGATTAGTGAAATCGACGTTCAGCCACAAAGGAAGGAATAACGTGGCCTCACTGCGCGAGACTTCGAGCAGCAGTTGGCGTCCCAACAAAGCGCCGAGCGAGCTTAACTGAGCATTAGCAAACATTCTTAATAGACTAATTCCAAATGTTATTTGCCGATCGAGTAAACGACGATGCTGTGCTGCAGCGTCTGCCCGTGACAACGGGATAACACCCATTGGTCTCTTTCGTGGGAGCGACTGTGTGGCTCTTCGCTATAAGGCGTCTCTCATAAGTCATTGTACAGCTTTGTGGAGTAAAACCCCACCTGTTATTACCCGGAGAATGAAATGGCTGCGGAAGGTTGCCGAAGTCAACAAAAGCGCAGGGAATGTGAAATGTCTATTGACGTCAAGACGGTGCTGTCAATTCGATACAGTGTTTCTAGAAAGGTGACAGACGCGGCAGCAATGGCCAAAGCTGTCTCCCGCAATATTGCAACCAGCGGTAAAACTATAGTAAGGGGATAAAAAAAGAGTGGGATCGCTATCAGTGTGTGTAGCACATGTTAGCGTAATTTTTATTGCTTGTTGGTTATAGTTTAGTACTGTATTTTCATGCGTTCTGTTAATTAATGTGCGATTGCTAAGGCGAAATCAGCCTTGCCAGTCATAGTTGTTTGTTCTTTATCGCCTCTCTTTAGAGGAGCAACACGAACGCGAATCACACCACGACTTCATGGCAAACGTGGAATGGGGGATAGCACTGTATCACAGCGATAGCTGGTTGCCGTGCTTCGACTTTATTTTCATTATTTCTTTCCCATAGATCACACGCGTCAGAGAAGGCGCAGCCGGTGCCTCTCGCAGGCACAAGATTATGAAAACAAAATCGCAGAAAGTTACAATATTCACTTGCAAAAACGAAAGAAAGGCAAAGTGCACGGAGATCGAGACTTTCGTCGTGATTGTGAAGAAAATCACAAGAGAACTAAGATGTGCCGGAATATGAACAGACCAGCCCACAGAGTATACGAACAGTTAATTATACGATAAGTTGCACTGACCAGTTATGAAGCTTTCTCACAATACACGAGTGCACGCATTTATTTAAATAATATGCCGCGGGGTAAATCATGCGAAAACTAAAGTAGAAAAAAAAAACCTGATCCATAATGCGAGTTCTTTTCTTAACCCTTAGCGTTTTCTTTGGCCTCTTGTAGTTTAGGCGAGGTCAGAAAGGTCAGAATAACGAGACGGTATGTAGGTGACAGATTCGCACAACATTCTATACGGGCGTTCTCTGCAATGTTTTTCCTTCTAGACCCCTCCCCCCGTCTCTTTCTCTCTCTCTCTGTTTTGTGCGTGCGTATCATTAAATTTTGTGTCTTTATCAGGCACGATCCACTGGATTCTTGGCTTTCCTTGTTTAACCTGACCAACGAACAGCATAAAGGTATCGCTCATTCGTCCTCCCTAAATGAAGGAGCGTGCTTCATACAATATACAGTTTTATATTGGGCATCTCGTGTGCAAAGTCGCAAAGCTGTATAAATGACATGATGCATCAGCGACCATATAATGCGAAGGTTGTGGGCTCTGTCCCCACTTGCGACAAGTTACTTTTTCGTCCACTTTCATTTCCCCGTTTCCTCTTTCATTATTTTCTACATTTCAATTTCAGTCACAGCAACTTGCCCCTATGCTTTCACTGGCTTCTTTGCCTAACTGTTGGCTTTATATACTCGTGATTAACAAAAATGGAGCCTCTCTGTTTCCCTTCTCCTCGTTCACGGTGTATCAGCATAACTCATTTTTTTCTTTTTTCCCCTATTATGCAGACTCGCTAATTACCGAATATGTGGAGTAGGATTCAGAAGTTTGCGTCATGTGGGTTCCCCGAAAAAGCCTGATCTTATCCTTGTTTTAGCTTGCAGGCAGTGAAACAGTATAGCACTATATATGTTGGTTGCGTACGCCAATAAAGGTAGCAAATTTGAAATTGCGGGCCCAAGCAGAAGAAATATTCAACGTTTTCTCAGGTACCGCGCTCCGTGCACTTTTTACACACACTGTACAACTGAAGCAATAAGAGATGCCACAAATGTAAACCTCGCGCCTGTGTCTAGTAATTTTTCTTTTTCGTTGCAAATAATTACGAGTAAACGTACACGAACGCTTGGCGTCCTTTCCGGCGTGTATTCGTTTTCTCGCGAAGCTCTTTGCAGTGCCAAATCACTTATGTGATTTCGATCTCGGGATTGATGACTCAGGAAAGAGTTCAGGCACGTTAATTTGCGCGTAACCTGAGATTATAGGCGTCGCAGTGCCAGCCTCGTGGTGTTTCCGAGTCACTCATGCTTTCATTCTCGATATTTGAGATATGACATGGAATCAGATGATCTGAAGATAGGCAACTGTGGCAACAAGGTGCCAACATCCGCAATACATTATTAAAAAGAAAAAAAACAAAACCCGGTAATTGCAAGCCTCTCGGACGCAAGGTGATTTGACCTCGTGCAAGACAATTCAGGGTCGTGAACAGGAAATAGCGCAATCGCAGCGACAGAAACTGTTTCTCTATAGGCGAGTGGTGGTGCGTCCGATAACACACAAGCACCCATGCGTATTTACTGCATAGGGGTCGTACGTGATTCATTACGCGCATAATTTTACCAATGGCTTTTCTCGCCTCACTTAGCAGCAAGTCAGAAATATGGGTGCGTGGTGTGTATTTGCTGATTTTCAGCGTGTCTACGTGAATGCGCGTACGTCTCCAGCTGAATTTCGGTTTGGCTGAAGTTTGACAAGTTTACCTCCAACCTGTATAGAATGGACGTGACATACCATACTTCGCTGGATGCCACGTACAGCAGCACCATCAAAATTGAAAGCGCGGACTATAGGCAGCATTAGAGATATGCTGAAGCAGCGCCTTTACTAAAGGGTATGCCGACCTAGCAGCATGCGCTCTTTGCTCGTCAACAAGATCAGCGTCTGTCACTCTCACTGTCAGGAAGCGTCCCGACAGGCAACTTCACTCGATTGTACGTCGGTCGCGTCACGTTACAACAATGGAACGCACGGAACCATACCCGCTGTCTCTTTTGCTCGCCGAGCACCTTTGCTACTTCTGTCGCACTCTCCCATCGCAAGGCAACTGAGTGCATTTTGGCGGTCGCATTCGCGAACAATTATTCACTCCTGATCCGGATGACTGACAATGGCAGCGCGTAACCCTTGCGGTTGCGATAACGTCTACCAACGGATGTCAGAGAGTTCCCCCGTTTGCTGTAGTCGAATCAGCATCCATGGACAGTAAGCCGCTTGCGGAAGAGATGATCTTGTCGTCTTAGCCCCGTGATACATATTGAAAGAGCCACCAGAATGTTAGGAAACATTTTGAAGCCGCAGTTGACTGCCTTATATAGTGAGCGTTCCTGTGGTGTGCACGCACACATTCGCTGTTTTCCCATTGACAATTCTTATAGTAGTCGTCCTCCCCTTTTTATTTTTCTCCCAGTGCACGGCAACCAGCCAGGCGCGAACCTTTTAAGCTTGTTAACCTCTTTGAATTTCTCTCCGTCGTTCTTTACTTCAAATGTGTAAAGGTATATCGGAGGAATACTGTTAATTAGTGAACGTCGCCCATCCTGTCGTCATTGCGCGACAGTGCCTAGACATAACTGTTGCCCTTTTGTCTTTATAGCTTTTTTGCCAGTGGTCAGTGAAGTGCGCATCACTTGTATGACCTAACAAGGCACGTTGCGGTCTACCGCTCGAGAGAGAGAGAGAGGGAAAAGAGGAAAGTCATGGAAGCTAACCAGAAGGGAAAGTCCGGTTTGGAAACCTGCACAAGAGAAGGGGGAAGTCAGGAAAATAGACAGAGAAGAAGAGACAGCTAGCACAGACATACAACCACAGCCAGTCACTATCGCCTCATACTTTAGCCACAGTAGCACTTGCGGCGCCACGAACACCAATTCAGGCTACGGCCGCTTGTGTAGGTCTGTCGTCCTTGAAAACTCCAACAGTGCCCTCATCGCCCCCAGCTGCGACGGCTTGTGAGGTCGACATTTCAAAATAATTTCCTCTGATAGCGGTCTTTGATCAAAGCGCGCTATTGTGATTGCGAGCGATCGTCTCTGTAAATTGTAGCGAGGCCAATGGCACATAACATTTTGGAGTACCCTAGCTACCGTATGTCATCACATGAGGCGTTGTCGGCCCTCCCGATTTGAAAGCAAAATACTTTGTAAAATCCACCGCTATGACCTTGTAAAGAAGCACAAGAGCTCTTGATGTGAGCAGTTGTGCCACTACTGTAAAATGCTGCAGCGTAAAGCGAGGGCAATATCGACTGTACTGCACATATTGGTTGCGCTGTTCAGCGAGGCGCGACACGTAAACGTACATCCCACACCCGCCAAACTTTCCCCTTCCTTACAGTAGTTCACGGACTTTTTCATCACTTTTTCTGGCAGACCAACGACACCTGGTGGGGTTAATTTAGGCCTGCCTGCAGGGACTACACCAAGGAACCTCTATAATCACAGCGACCCTTGACGGTTCAATCAATCAATCAATCAATCAATCAATCAATCAATCAATCAATCAATCAATCAATCAATCAATCAATCAATCAATCAATCAATCAATCAATCAATCAATCAATCTATCTATCTATCTATCTATCTATCTATCTATCTATCTATCTATCTATCTATCTATCTATCTATCTATCTATCTATCTATCTATCTAAACGTACGTGCGGCACGTACTGGCCACGTGCAGCACCCGGCCTGTGGTGGACTGCCCGTATCCGGTGGACATCATGTCCGAGCACATGTACACGCCGGCGTCCTCTCGGCGCGCCTTCTCGATGATGAGGCGTGTCTGCTCGAGCCGCACCTCCCCGTTGCTCGAAGGCAGGAAGCGCCGGTTGTTCTTCATCCAGGTGAACGGGAACCGGTCCGAGCGCTTGGACAGGCCGTCGCAGTCCAGCACCAGGCGCTTGCCTTCCTCCAGCGGATAGCAGGCGCCGGCACTCACGCGTCCCGTGCTGTCGTGGACGTAGCCTGGACGTACAGGTCAAGCAACAAGACGGTTCGTTTCAAGAACGTGCAGTAATCATTGCTCTGACCACACGTAAGACATGTCAGCGTTGCGGAACGTGTGCGTAATCACTGAGAGACAATGGAGCGGCACTAAATGTAATTAGAATTAA
This sequence comes from Dermacentor albipictus, assembly GCF_038994185.2. Taxonomy (NCBI): domain Eukaryota; kingdom Metazoa; phylum Arthropoda; class Arachnida; order Ixodida; family Ixodidae; genus Dermacentor; species Dermacentor albipictus. The sequence continues at coordinate 384,579,845 of NC_091821.1, read as the reverse complement.
AGCAAAAAATATGCGTCTATAACAAAAACGAAACAAAACAAACACAGAGGCAAAGTTATACTTAATCACAATGTAAACAAAACACAGAAGGAAATTAATTAGCCAAGCTATGATTTTACTAGGAGCAACGATAAGAAAGCGGCGCAACGCGGAAGGCGGTAGACATAGACATATCAAAATTTCCGATCCACCTCGACCTGACACCAGTCCATAAGATGTCATGATTCCAAAACGCACGTCCCCGCCTTCGTTCCACTGAACATGTAGCTTTCGCTTTTCGAAAAAAGAAAGAAAGACGATAGCTTGCTCATATAGTTACGTATCTAGATATAACCGGCACGAATAAATTTTTCCTACAATGTGTTTACCATGTCCGTGCCACTCATGTCGGCATTTGTTATCCTCTTAAGCGTCGCAGAGAAATAGCCATTTCAAAAAAGCTTCTTTGATGAAGGAAGTCAATTTGTGTGATCTCGTTAGACTAATCCTATTGTAGGCCTCAGACAACTCGCACTTGAATATAAGGCTAATGAATATGCCTCCTTGGAGAAAGCGTAAAAAATAAAATAAATTATGGGGTTTTACCTGCCAAAACGAATAGATGATTATGCAGCACGCTGTAGGTGGGGGGACTGCGGATTAACTTTGACCTCCTGGGGTTCTTTGCCGTGCACCAAATTAACTGGTAAAAGTGTATGCAAACGTCTAAGGGTCATCGTCCGCACCAGCTGCGGCTTTCGCCGCGCCGACCCATCGAACCATTCGACCGTTTCATCTGCATCACAAAACAATATCGACATTCACGGAACTAGTGGCAATCAGAGAAGCAGTTCTCTACATTTCCCGGCAACTTCCTCAAGTGTGGACAGCATTCAGTGACGCGAAATTGACTCTGCAGCTACTTACAGGCGTATAATGAAAGAAATCACCCCGCGAGTTCGCTCTTCACACTGCCCAGCTACACACTTTAGCGGAAGAGAGTGACCGCCGTATCACAGTTCAGTAGGTTCCCGGTCACTGCGGGCTACGTGATAATGAATTGGCCGATGCCCAAGCGAGGCAGGCTCTCGCAGACCTCAAAGCCACTGCTTACAATTCCATTTTCGAGAGCTGACGCCAACCGCGTTCTCTCAATTTCAACTAAAAATAAAACATGACAGAAAAGCACTGGGACCAGCCAGAAAATCGCCACAGACGACTCCAGAGTCTGGGCCTCAAAATAACTTTTATATTATGAGCAAAAATTCAGCGCAGCGGTGCCAATCTTCTGCACAGGCTTATGCTGGGGCTGGCGTTTACCCGTCGTTACGTGCACATATGGCAACGCACTGAGCCGTGCCGTTCGCACGAATCTAAAAGCATATGCTATGTGACTGCTCTGAGTACGTGGAAGATTGACATAGGCTGACCGATGCTCTTCCTCGTTTCGACAGCAGCCACTGTCAGAGGGCGTTATACTGGGTCCTTGGCGCGACAGTAAATCTATTTTCAGGCCGTCCAGGCCTTACATGAGTACGGGCCTGGAGTACGGGCCTGGCTGTAAGTACATGAGTACGGGCCTGGCTGTAAGTAGTCTTGCCCGCTATGTGTTTTGCCTCATCCCTCTGTCGTCATCGTCAGTCATCTTGGTCCTCTTTCTTTCTTTTCCTTTCCCTACAAGCACAGTAGTTGACTAAAGCAATGTGTCTGAGGCCGGCATTTATTCCTTTCGCATCATTAAAATTTTATCTCTCAATTCCCAAATTTAAACGAAAGCTTTAAAGAGAGAGAAAGGAGATGAAAAACAGGGTAGTTATCCTTCCTGTGAGCCTCATGTCGAACTTTAGATAGAGGAAATGGTCATATTTGTATAAGTAAATAAAAAGAAAAATAACAAATAAGGTTTAACAGCATACAATAACGATCTTATAGACATTCATACAAGGGCGCGTTTGGTACCTTAATATTACGCCCGGCCTACTCGATTCAGGGCCGTTTTATTTTATGAAGATAAACCAGTGATTTTCCTTAGGAAACTATTTGGCTAAAAGATAAACGTCGAAACATTTATCGGTGTAGTAGCCGTACTTCGACCTTCTGCGCAAAAATCTTGAAGAAGGCGAACTAAATGTGCAGCCATAACACGATAATACTATAGGGGAAGCAATAAAATGGATTTCGCATACTACCGAATAAGCTACGAGTACGTGAGGTAGTTTAACCGAAAAGAAAGCCAGCGAAGTACGTGCTCAGCGTACACATACAGCACTGCTGTCTCCGTGTCTCTTGCCTTTCTCTCCACAGGGACATATAATAAATGCTGACGTTAAGACCCCGATAAGAGCGAGGCGCATTTCGAAGCAATTCGAATTGAAATATTTTTTTCTGTTTATTCTTAGTGTTCCCTTATTCGAAGAACCAGTTTTTCCTCATTCTCACTGGGCAGGCATTCACGCCTGTCAGGCCAATGTCCCTGTGGTTCCCCGTATTTGAGAGCCCACCCGTCGTTACTTTCTGAAGAGCCAGACTACGGCCTCTTTTTGGTCGGAAGTCGAATACCAGTTTGCCGGTTTCATGAAGTTCATTTCTCACACCTACGCTACATTTTGGTTCGGTGACCCTGCAAGAGGGAGTCCTGCTGACCGGCGCTTGACCGGGGTTACGACAAAGCTTTACTGGGCCACTTGGTTCACACCGCACTGAGGGATCGCCCACTGAGCGCGAATACAGCCAGCTGTGCAGCGCGAACGAAGTCTTGAAATGACGTAAACAAGTAAACGGGACAAACGCCGACTTGCAACTTGTCCTGCTTACTTGTTTCCGCTGGCGTCCCTGTCTTCATCAGAACGCTAATTAAGCCATCGTCGGAGGTTCATTAGACGAACATTGAGAAGTGTGTGGTTCAGACCTGAACGAACAGTAGAAGAAAGCTTCGCGTGCGTCGGCACCAGTCTGCTGCAAAGTGCGGAACGCATTTATTTCGGTTCTCAAAGTGTGACTGACGATCGACGGCATTTTAAGACCGCGTGAACTTCGCAGTCTCCTCGAAAAAGCTACCGAATATATTTGCTGATTTCTTGGGGTAAACGCAACTCGGCACTCTGATAGTGACAGGTCGTGCAGCTGTATAGTATCTTTGCCGAAATGTTGTCGCTAGACAGAAAGGAACAAATGCATAAGAAAATAATTATAATAAGAACAAAAAACGACTAGTGACCGCTGCAAACAGTAGAAAAAGCTGCGTTTGCAGTGAAGCAGCTACGTTTGACGGCCGCATTCCTTGCTTTTCAGCGCACTGTGCGCGTGACTGATGTAGTGCCATTTGTGCTGCGCGCCAAAAAAAAAAAAAAAAGAAGCAGTTAGAGAGAGAGAAAGATAAAGGGCGACAGCCTGGCGCCTAGGAATTTTCTTCCACCTACGCCCTCGTGGCACCGGCAGCGTCGCGTCATTAGGAGCCGGTGCATTTATCCAGTTGGTTCCGGCAGCCGCCAGACAAGACCACGCCGTACACGTCAACAAACTTCGTCAGCATTCCTCGCACGTGCGTACCGCGAGAGGCGCCGAAGACGTATTGGGGATTCTTACAGGCCTCTCGCGACGCCGTTGTCACGTCATTCAATGCACCTGCACAGGAACGCGTGCGAACATGTGCAGAGATGCGATTGATTTGGGGGACTCGCATTGTAGCTCGCTCAGCGTGAATGTATGGCGTCTACATTGTCTCGACGCGCACGGGTGCGAAGTGATCGTCTACTTTCGCTGTTATCGATTTGTATTTCTTTTGTCGCTTGATGGGGGCGGTCAACGAGCTTTTCAACAGAGCGTGAATGAGGTTTAGGTGGAAGGAGAGAGAGGGAGATAAATGATATGTGAGAGGCAGGGAGGTCAGCCGGAGGATAAACGTCCAGTTTGTTACCCTGCGCTGGGGAATGGTCGAGGGCAGACAGAAAGACAAAAAAGTAAAAGCAAACGCAGAGAGAGAGAGAGAGAGAGAGAGAGAGAGAGAGAGAGAGAGATTCCTACACACACGCGCGCACACAGAAGATCGCGGGAGTGTCAGAGTCGTTCAACTAGGTCACTTGACTGGATGAACGGTCTCGTTTCAACGTACTTTGGTAGTCCATACAGAGCCTGCCACAAGTGTACAGAAACACGTAAAAAGCTTCAACGACAGGCGACAGCACTTTCGTCTGTCCTCGTGCTCTTTATCTGTGCTCGCTTCTTTAGTTTTGTGCGCCTGTTCGGCGCTGCAATCAGCACAGTCACTGTGCTGCTGCTCCTGTTGTTATGTCTGACATAGAAACACGCCGGTCACCGCTGCCTTTTCCTGTTTTTTGGGGTCTGTGATATGTAAAGTTGCCAGACGCTTCTTCTTTCTTTCTTTCTTTCTTTCTTTCTTTCTTTCTTTCTTTCTTTCTTTCTTTCTTTCTTTCTTTCTTTCTTTCTTTCTTTCTTTCTTTCTTTCTTTCTTTCTTTCTTTCTTTCTTTCTTTCTTTCTTTCTTTCTTTCTTTTCGCTGAAGTGGTGGGCCAGTGCGGTTGTCGTTTGTAAATTGACCCTTTAATGCCTTTAGCCCGCTCGTCCTTGTCTATACAGGGACAAATTTGCTCGTAAATATGAACCAAGAAAATGGATTTGTGGTCTCGTTAAATTAAAACATGTGGGATTGTAGATGGTGTAGGTCGATGAAGGATGCTATTTAATATGTTGAGGGAGCGGGGGTTTGTATCACTAGGATAATTGTATGTAGATTTCGTGAAAAGCTGTTTTTCAAGTACACGGCGATCGTGACGAGAACACTCTAGGTCGTAATGTCCGTGTGTAGACCCTGTTGCGACTATAGTTAATTTTTCATCTTTTTCTACAAATATAATTCAAGAATCTTGGGCATTTCTTTCGCTGCTTTCAGTTATTTTTCCTTCTTTTTGTGGAGGTACTGGCCAGACCGGCTTTTATCATTTCGCTGTCGCAAATTATCATTTGCATTTTATTGATAATAATACAACCAGAGTATATTTTCACTCTAGAATCTGGCTGCACGTCTACCCTACCGTAAGTACATATCTAGTACAGCCGAAAGTTTCATTAAAAAAAAATTACGTGTGACAAAGAGAAAGCAAGCGAACAGAAGAAACAGGATACTCTCGGTTTATAGCGCGAAGGGACACAGACGAAGACTAGAAGCAGACAAGACGAGCGCTAACTGTCGACTAAATCTTTATTGAAAAGGTCAACATATATAAGCGTTCATCTTAAAACTTTTTGTTCCCAAACAAACAGGGACGAAGAATAGAAGAAACACAAGGACGAGCGCTTTCTAACAACTGGTTTTATTTTTGAAGAACCACCTGCTTAAATACCCACAGAGCTGCGCGATCTAGTCAACAAAGCACGCCTATAGCGCATATAAAACACACAGATCTGCGCTCTACCTGCAAATTTTCCGTTGACATTTCCACCTGCTTCGGGAACTTGCTCTAAAGAGGTACCCAGAAGCACAGATCTGTGTGTCTTATATGCGCTATATGCGTGCTTTGTTGACTAGATCGCGCAGATCTGTGGGTATTTAAGCAGGTGGTTCTTCAAAAATAAAACCAGCCGTTAGAAAGCGCTCGTCCTTGTGTTTCTTCTATTCTTCGTGCCTGTTTGCGCACAAAATGTTTTAAGATGAATCTATTCCAACTAGGCCGACTCGCAGTTATGCTTCAGTATATATAAGCAATTGAAAAAAAATGTAACAAAGAAACGTCACATTGTCTAAAGAATATCAATTAACAGATAAACATATCATAAAGTAGGGTAGCCAAAAAAGCAAAACAAGAAAAGGCACCACTTGATATGGACGCATGTGCTGATAAGATATTTAAATTCACTGTCTAACAGTGATATTGATTTGGCTAACACGCTTCTCCTCTAATATTTTAATGTGAAAGGTCTCAATTATATCGCGTGTAGTTTGACATTTGTGTCTTAGCGCTCATCTTGTCTGCTTTTAGTGTTCGTCTGTGTCCCTTCGCGCTATAAACCAAGAATATGTTACCGTATACCAACTCGCCCAACAGTTCATCCTTTTGAAACAGAAGAAAGTATGGCAACTTTCACGTACGATAAATACCCATTCATTATGGTGCGAATTTAAAGGACTACTCGTAATCACAGACGAGACAAGAACGTAAACAGAAAGCACCGAAAAACAGTGAAGGAGGTCTGCATAAAGCCCGAACATACATGCAACGTTTGCTACGATACTTGCATTAAAAGCAAGGCAGAGAAGAGATCACAAAAACACGCACACACCTCTAAAGTTCTGCAAACGTACGAAAGGAGCGTTCTGAAAAGAACCACGGAACACGCAGAGATGTGCACATATAATTGGGTCGACACCATACCTGCCAGGCGTCCCAAACTGTTCGTAAAGTTTACAAATTTAGGCTCGTTTTACGACTTTATGAATGGTGCATAAATTTTAAGTAAACTTAAGTTCTGTTCGCGAAAGAAGTTTGGCTCTTCGGTCTCCGAACTTTCCATTTGAAGTGTTTGGATGGTGAAAGGATGCCAGACGGGTACCTTTTTAGAGCAAGTTCCCGAAGCAGGTGGAGATGTCAACAGAAAATTTGCAGGTAGAGTCACTGTGATGCAAAAACAATGTGTTGCTTGTAGGTATCAGCAGTTACAAGTTTGCTGCTGCTTGCGTGCTGCGTCTAAAGGCAAAATATGAAGTACGCATGCATCGTTCAAAAGGTGTGTGCTCAGATTAAGTTTAAAGAAAAATGAAAGACCTCCATGTAACTACCCCGTTATCCTCCTCAGAGTCGTGTCCAGGGATGATTTCATGAATTCTGAAGTTTACAGGTTGGCAGATAAGGCAAACTCTGCTACACGTAACCGCACATAACTGCATTACTATCCATAACTACACAGCTCCACGATAACAAATTTAAACGTGCGTGCCTCGCGCGTAATCTGTATAATTAAGGCATATATAGCAGTGGGCTCGGACACGATGATATAGTACAACCCTAAGCTATGGATATTTTGCAAGGAGAATTTCAAAGCGACAATTAACACGGGTGTGGCTCATGGCTCAAGTATGATTTCTTTTTTCCAATAGTTCAATGGGAATCGACGATCTAGCAACATGAGACCATTCGTCAGTCTTCCTCTGCAGCATCCTGTCGGGGTCACTATAGAGGAAGGTGCCGAACATCATCGCGTACATGGCTGCAAGGGCACTTTCATAACTGACCTAAAAATGTGCCGATGACGAGAACTACCACAGTAAGCACAAAATCTTGGTATTTTCTTCTTATCTTCTCACTCTAAAAGGCCCGAATGCCAGCAAAACTCGTGAGCCGGCTGAGTTTGCAAAAGCGACACAGCCCCTCTCCCAGTCACAGGAATGAGTATCTCTTGATGCATTACAGTTTCTTACAAAGGTTGCCAGAGGGAACTCGGGGGCTGAAGTATGCGCCGCGAGAGCGGCAGATATGGGTCGTTCTGTTGGCTTCAAATACTGGTCAGTATTTGGACAGTACACCTAGTGGACTGTCCATTTCGGCCGCTGCTGATTGGTTGGGGCCACTTGACTCCTCCTTGCTCGTACGGCTGCATCCAATCAGCAGCGACCGAAATGTACAGTCCACTAGGTGGACTCTTACAGAATACCACCCCTGGTCAGTACTGTGAGTGCAGAAAAGACCACTATGACACGTGATCGTGGCACAACTTTCTTCAAATTATGTGTGAGGCTACTTTTTTCGTGTTCCCTGCAGCTTCTTGATATTTAGCTGTACACCCTCAAAACCTCTTGCGAAATCTTCTGACTACGAATAGCACAACCTGCTCAGGGTAGCCAGCGGTATTCAGGTGTTCTGCCCGTTGAACTAAATTTTCTTCATATAAATTTATCAGCAAATATGACATGCCATGGAATGTTTTGCTGTCTATCATTTATCGGTACGCTTGGGTACATACATCTTCTCTGATGCATATTTGCATGGTGAAGGACCACGATGGCGATACTACGATGCGATTACGTGTATATGTAGGCCGCGCGAAATATTTCGGATACATTTTTCTGAAAGTAAACGGTTTATGCGTCTACTCCTCTCCGTCTTGACTGCCTCAGGCTGTAACTACAGCCATGAATCATCAACATGTCTAACTTTCTACGCTTTGAAAGAAGGTCCCCCTATAGCCTTCTGCCCTCGGACTTCGGTCTCTATAAATATTTGCAAGTTTTATACTATGAGCCTAATAATAAAACCGATTCTGATTCTCTGCTTCGGAATTAATCACGGGATCATAACTTCTCACTCACTCTTATAACTATAAAGAAAATTATAGCGTTACGTCGGGGGTGGGGATGTGACTGGTGTAACATTTGCTTGTGCAGCTTCTGGCAAATTTTTAATGATGAGCCTTGCGTACAAACAGATCTTCAGAATGTGCATGCATAATCGCTTTCACTGTCTTGCGACCTTGGCATCATGGTTTGTTTATGTGTGCAAATGCCGTCGTGGTTCATTCATCTTCCTTCATCTACACACTAGTACACAATAAACATTTTCATTTTAAAATGTTTCTTACGGCCATCGTGCTTCCCGTGTATTTGTAGTCGTTCGAATGAAAGGAGGTAAAATCAGGAAATACTCGTTCCATAGCAGGCGCTGTTACTGAGAATTAGAACAGAACGGAAACAAGCAAATTTATTTTATATGCAAGTGCGTGCGTGCGCGCGTGCTTGTGCTATATGTATGTGGTGCGCGCGTGTGTTTGTGTGTGCAGAGAATTCGAGGAGTCACTAAACATGCCAGTGGAAAAAGCAAACAATCATCATGTTACGAAAGGTCAAGCAATGCCAGACGTTTTGTTGTTTCGCCAGTAATTTGCTACGTCGTTTTGTGTTTTGTTTCTGTTCACACCTGACTGGCTCGCTTTTAGAAGCGTAATTTACACTACCGTTTTTTTTTAAATTCCTCTAGTTAGCTTCGTTTTGTTTTGGAAGTTTACACATTTAGCGAAGCTGCTTGTTTGCATGCCGCTACCACTTAACCCCGTTTTTAGGAGCTGCTTTTGCAAAAATTGTGGCAGAAACAATTGAAGATTATTTTCAATGTCGGTGACAGCTCTGTGGTATATACCCCACTGCATATCCCTATGCCGTCCGTGAACAACGAAAGCTTATGGGTATATCAGCAGAAACGCGAAGTGGCATTCTCGTTGCCAACCACGCTGCCGAATGATACCATGACGCAGCATATCTTGTAATAAACTGCGCCCTAGTTGAAACTTCATGGAAACCCCATCTTGACTGCAACTTCGTTGCAATGGCTATGCGTCAAGCGGCCGCGTTCCTCCCAGAGTTGTCTAATGCAGGTGGGGTGCTATCGCTTCAATATATTTAAGGGTACATATACATACTCGTCGTGTCACCTTGTTACACCCATCCTGGGGGTATTGGCCAAGAATATGTACTGTTATATACATACCAATATCCCATACGCAGAGCCGAAGCTGTCTGTTTTGGCACATGTCCAGCGGCAGACGCCCAGTGACCCAAGTTGTCTACTAAGCCAGGCAGTAGCCAGTAGCAAGTTGTCTCTTTGGGCCTATACCCATGGGGGCCTATGCCGTGTGCTCGGCAAGACAGCAGTCAACACGTACCTGGTGGCCCAAGCTATAGTAGATAGCTTGGATTACAGGGTACGTGCCCCTGTTTATTGCGTCCGAAATCACCCAACCATGCAATGTGGCCAAAGTAGCTAAAGAAAGCTAGCGCTTTAAAATTTCTGTCGTTATTTGTTATAAAAGAGTCAATCTGCCTTCACACACTCATGACCGCAAGCCGTCGTACGCATTTACCTCAGTTAAAGTTAAAGAACAATGGAGCGTTATATAACCCGATCCCTGATCTTGCTAAGCCTGAACCAGGGGCAGAATCGACAGAGCTTTTCATTCTTAAGTCGGTAAGTGCCACTGGCCAGCCGCTTTCAGTGATCGTATGTCCAACATCACGACTGGTTGACAGCTGCTCTTGCGAACAACTTTAGCGTAAGAAGAAAGTGCATGTTGTGAACACGGGCCCAGAATCACATGCATGTGTAGGTAACGGTATAATTTTATTTCGAGATGCATTCGTGTCGGCTGAAGTACGGTGCACCGGTCGCTGACTGTTACGATTCGTCACAGTCAATAAGCCCAAACACTAAGAAGACCTGAAAGCACCAATGAAGTGATCCCCAAGTAATTGCAAGTATAATTTAAGTGAGAGACTAATTTGGTCATCTAGGGTTCTCTTTGGAACGTTCTGCTATAGTAAACTTTCGCATTTTTTGAGGCGTGGACAGTAATGAATTTTTACCTTCGAGCTCACCAACAAAGGCTCTCATTTCTCGCGTTAAATCAGCGGGTCGTGGTACCTTGTACCTACCACGCTTAAAAGTATTGCCACAATACATTAAATCTTACGGGAAAGAACGCTGCCACGAAAAGAAAATGAAACGCATAAGGAGAGCACAAATGAATAAACTTCTTCACGTGACCTTCTCAAGAGCACAATTTGGCACACCTATGTAAATACGGTTGCGAAATATTCGGAGAGTCATAAACAGATCATCCCAAGCCTCAGCAAAGCCAATAGAAAGTTCTAACTAGACGTACTTACACCTATTGCATTCTTGTGATTGAATTCTTTCGAGTTAAATTTAAATTATAATCGAAGAACTGTTAGAGAACACCGCTTCGCAGCGTATTTTCGGCCTGTGATTCTGCCATCAACCGAGATACGTTGCAAAATGTCAGTGTGTTGCGTGGCAGCTCCTGACGGGACACACACGAAAATAATTCCATTGTGAGCACATCACAGCTCAACGCATGCTGACTTGCAACATACATGCGTACAGCGTCGTAGAGTTCTGCTCATTTTAGTTTGAAACAGCTTTACCAGGTGTCGCTAATGGCTTCGTCGCACCCTGCCACATCTAGACACGCATCAAGCGAAAACCCTCTGATGCAGCTGGCGAAAGCGGGAGCGCGAGAACATGTTCGGTTTTATTTCGTTTCGTTCGAGTTTCGCCCTATCGCCTTTTAGGGTCACAACGTTGCAAGCACCAGAGCACGATGAATGCAAATATAAAGATACAAGGAAAGGCGATGGCAGGGATGTTTAACAGGTGATATCTGCCATCCATCTGTTGGTGGTGTTCTAACGGGGAAAGGGACAGGAAATATGAGAAAAGCAGGGGGATAAAAACCAAGGTAGAACGAAAGCGCAGAAGCGATGTGCATACGGGTCGTATTCACAAAGCTTTTCGTTCGTAAGCGCTGTTTGCCAATGGCCTGCAGCTTTCGCTAACCGTGAACGTCATCACTGTTGGCTGAAGACTCTCTTACGGACAGTTTTAGCGTAAGAATTGTTCGTAAGAACATGTGCGAGAACGACTTCTACCGTTTTTTTTTTACTTGGCTGAACTGAACTTGCTCCATGTTTCGTTTTGTCAAGTTGAGCGTTTGTGAACTGTTCGGCATGAACTCAACTCTTACATAAATGCTTTCACGAAAGCGGGAAAAGAAAAGTCATCCGCCTGAAAGCAGCACGAACTTACAAAGGAAACCGATATTGGTTTCTCGGAAAGTTTCCCAGTTGAAAAAATTCATCGAAGCGATGTCTTTTGGTATGTCGCTACTATTCGCGGAATCTTCCTTCTGCTTCTTATTCATACCATCTTTTTAAATCGCATTTCAGAGCAGAGGAGTATTGCCGGTGCCTCGACGAGACACCGACAGCCCCTTATAACAGTGAGTTTTAAAAACCGCGCACCCCAAGCGGGTTAGCATGTACACACAAAAAACGCACTATACATATATCGTGTGCCTATTTACGTTATTGTTCTGGACGCCCGGAGGAGCGCATCCACCTAACTTTAGGTCTCCTATAGGCCTATTTTTAAATCTCCCTAATAATTGCAATAAAACATGTGCTAGCCAATCGTGTCGCGATGTTAGCCATAACATTAGCGAAGAGGGCCTGCCAACGACAAGACTGCTCTCATATACACGAACGAAAAGCGTCGCGAGTTCGACGCCCGATTCCAAATGTTTCAGAGCATGCTGCGTGCGTGCCTCGCGGCAGGACCATGACGCTGTGGTACAGCGGGCTGAAGCTGGTGCAGTAGTAGAAGCCGGTGTGGTTTCCCTGTGCCCCGAGCACGGTCAGGGTGGAGCTGATGCGCCCCATGCGCGGGTCGCGCGGACCGTGCTCGATGTCGAACCGGTTCCACGGGTCCGGCACCAGGGGCGGCGCCTCGGCGCGGTCCTTGCGCCAGCTGGCAAACCGGTGCGCGGGCAGCAGGCACTCGACGCGCAGCTCTGAGCCCTGGGACACGGTGGTCGGGCCCCGGTACTCGACCTCGGCTTCCTCTTGCGCCGCCGCCTCCGCTGGGATTCGGCCAACCACAACAGCGCGCGCTGGGTCACGCACATTGCGCAGCCTTTCGTCGAAGATGTGCTTCGAGCGCGCTCGCTGGAAGCGTTCGGTTTCGACGCGCACGCGCGCTCACGCGTTTAAGCAAAATGCTGAAAAAAAAAAAACGGCAAGCAGTCTAGTTTGAAGGCTGCGCAGCCAAGGCTGACGTTAGCTAAGGGTAGGTGGATAAGCTTGTGAGACTCGGCGTAGAATGATTTAAGGTAGGTGGACAAGTTTGTGAGACACTACGTAGAATGATTAAGGAGAGGGGTGGGGGTGTTGTACATATGCATATACTTACTATAACTATGATTATATCGAATTCCAGTTCGTTTTGCTGGGAATGGCGGATTGTAATATCGTGCAGTGAGTTTTCATCCGCATAACGCCCGTAATTCATGATATATATATATATATATATATATATATATATATATATATATATATATATATATATATATATATATATATATATATGTGAAGTCGGAGAGTACGACGTAGGTTCAATAAGCACAGTATATTTGACTGACGTTTCGTTTGACAAAGGCTGGTCCAGCAGCCGAAACGTCCGTCAAATATACTGTGCTTATCGAACGTACGTCGTACTCTTCTTCTTCATTTTACTAATGGAGCCAGCGCACGATATTATCAGCCATAACTATATATACACACACACATATAAGACGAGCGATATTTCGATGTCCCAGCAGAATATATAGGATAGGAAAAGTTGAACGCACACACACACACACACACACACACACACACACACACGCACACACACACACAAACACACACACAAACACACACACAAACACACACACACACACATGCGCGCGCGCGCGCGGCTGCCGAAGATTTTCTTCAAAAGGCAGCGCAAACAGCACAATCATAGACATGGGAATATGGTGTTCACGAAGAAGAGGACACCTGTTGGTCCTTAATAATGCAACTTTGAACCTTCATCCTAAGGAAGCGCGGTTGACATTTGCGCACGGGAAGGAGGCTTGCGCTTCGTAGTCATAAAACGATTGCGATCAGTGTGAACACTGAACGAAATGAAATGTTATATTGAGGTCAGGACTATAACGCGAGGGCACGGAGCACGCTTGTCAGTTATTGTACATTTACGCTTGTAATTGCGATTGCAAAGCATCTACAAACATTTAACTGAAGGGCTAGCTCCTCACAACTCGGTAGTGTCTCACAGCACGTATCTACCTAACTTGATAAACGTTTACGAAAATATGATGTGATCAATATAGAACATCATGAGTAGTATTGATTGTGTATACACTGCCATGATCGGTACATACGTGTCGTGTGTAGTATAGCAAAGACTTCACCAAAGCCGGCTTTTATGTATTTTGCGTCGAAACGTCAGCGATTATAATAAACTAAAGAAAACAAGCAACCAGCAGTCATATGTCTTTGTGTCAACATATGTTTGTGAAAATGATCAAACTCTGATGTGAACAGTCACCGAAATCTGGTGAACCGTCATGTGAGAAGTATTCGCCAAAATGCACCAAAAGTTAAGTTCACAGAGGACTAGAATAAAGCCTTATTTTACGTGTCACACTGTTTCAGGGCAGAATGCTCATTATCCTATAGGTCACAGGGTTCAGGAAGTTTTCTACAAAAAATGAAAATTAACAAAAAATGAAAATTGGGAAAGATGAGTTCTGCTTATACTCTACATTGCATAGTGAGTTGTGCATCGGTATAAGATACTGCGGAATAAACAGTTAATTTTAATACATTGCATTTTCAACGTCTCCTTATCCTTGCATTTAATCATCTCTTTAAAAAATTGTTATATAAATTCTATTTTGGTTCCATTGACCCGTTTTTGCATTGAATATACTTTCATTTGAATTATCATTAAATATAACGCACGATGTTGCAAGGTCTTAGCTCTGTTTCAGCATACCGAACGCCGGCGAACAGGCAGAGTATACTTTAGTCAAGTGAGCGCGGAATGCACTTTTGCTATTGAAAAACACAGGTAACCGCACAGGATGAGCGTTGCCTCATTGACCCTTGATCAACCACTAGTTCTGTGGGTTACCAGTGCGCCTCGGTCGTTGATCGTGTGTTCGTCCTAAATTCACTTGCTCCACCAATGCGCCAGCGATCCTGACGGGACGTTCTTCGGACCATGCACTATAACGCTACATCACGCACAGTGGGCACAGTATGTACGTCAAGTTCGTAGTGCTAAATGTAGCAAGCTCGTAGTTCGTGCGTCATCTGGCAAGGCACCAAAGGTTCTTTTCCGAGACTCGCCGGCACGAAACGTCGAAGCGGCTGAAAGCGTGCGTTCACGGTGAACTTCGCTAACGGGAACTCGCGACTTGCCTGCAGCTGTCACACTTGTCTCACTGAATAAATGGATGGGCCTCCATGTTTTCTAGGAAGAGGAAGGGCAGGTCCTCATGCAAAGTCGCGCTGTCGTGCAAGCTCAACTACAAAAACTAAGAAAAAGAAAGTGTTATTTGTCTGTCAACGAATAGGGGCCGTCGTTTAGATATCAGCAAATGTCGAGATATTGCTTGCGATAAATGTAAGGGGTTTCCTGAAATTGGCGTTAGGTGTATATAAAGTGAAGACTTGCTTGGCTCCCAATTAAGGGCGCGTGGCTGAGGTCTAATTGTTAGAGCATTGGGCTTTTCTGCAGGAAGGCGTAGAGTGGGCCTATTATAGGAATGAATTCAGTGTGCTCCTACATAACCATATAAGCTTATGATCCAATGGGTGCGCCATTTATTTTGCCAGCGTGTCACCTGCCAGCGTGTCACCTGAAGTCAACTCACGGTGACAACAGCAGACGTTGTGAGAACGAGAAGCGGTTGTCCTTTTCATGACGTCTATAGTTCTGTCGTCGACTGTTTCTGTCCGCGAGATCTACTTTTGGCCCCATTATCGGTTGTCCTTGTCACAACGACTGCTTTGTCCTCGTTAGTTAGGGTTAGAATTGTGCTGGCAAAGCTCCGTTAACCACTAATTTGCCCAGACCCACATATTATATTATCTTTGTGCGCATGCCAAATGGCTGATTGAATGCATAATTTGTTCGGTGGTTATTCATTGGGTGTGAGTTGAGATTCTGGCAGTTGATGTCGGCGCGGCCTCTCTATAGCCATGGGGGAATAAGTTAAGAATTACACAAACTGGCACATCATCCCAGCAGTACAGGATGTGTAGTGTACAACATATTACATCGTTAATGCCGCACCCTTTGGGAAACTTTGAGAAACGAAAATCCGGTTTGCTACGCTATGGATAGAGGGGAGGATGAGGTAAAGAGATAGGAAAGTAGACAGAGAGAAAGAAAGGGAGCCGGTGAACAACCACAACCGGTAACTGTCGCCGCATACTATATCACCACACAGTAGCGCTTGTGGCACTGCAAACACCAGCTCAGGCCACAACCGCTTGTGGCTTTTTGTTGCATAGGGACGACAGCTACAGAAAAACACTGAGCTGACGAATTCACTAACACTCAGCGTCTTCTTTGCCACCCGCTGCTTCTTCTAAGAGCCAGCTCTCCATTTTGTTCTTTTGACATTTGACAAAGCTCGTGCCAGTGGGATTTATAACGCACGTCGTGCCACGTAGAAGGCATTATCCTCTGCCTATGCACTCACAGCGACGGTGGCACAAGTGCACTTTCGTGACGTCACGTTCGGCGGCTTCGTAGCCAGCAAGCAGCGTGGCGCAAGCAAGTGACAAATACGCTAACCTCGTAAAAATCTACAAGGCCGAAAGACGAGAGAGAGAGAAATAATGAAGAAAACGTGGCGACGTTGCCCAATATGTTTGAATCTTGTCCGCAAAGACTCCTGTATTCGTACGTTTATTTTCTTGTTCGGTCTTAGTTTTTAAAGCCTTCTAATTTTGCTCTTTCGTGGATCTAGCTTTTTACTTAGCAGTTGTCTGTGCCTTTTCTCTGTAATGATAATCCCTAGCCAAATGACATTTCGTCCTGACGTTGGACTTAAGCGGCTTCTTTCAAAGCAAAGGAATCTCTGCAATGTGAAAAGCTCAAATAATGAAACACCGCAAAGGTGCAGGTAAAAGGGAAGACATTTTCTTTCTTCTCTTTCGATATGCAGCGCATTTGAGCATAACCTTCAGCGGAAAATTTTTGAGAAAGACAATGCCCCCCTCCCGTGTTCTGATCCTTTTTTTAAAGCAAAAACTCACATCGATGGAGTCTATAATATTTGCGCTAATTACGCCAACAAGCGCTTATTGGAATGCCCGTAGGAACGGCCGTCTATTTTACCGACAGTGAAGTTGATGGCAGCGCCGTCGCATACCTTCGTGACGTGAGCGAACGCTGACTGAATCTGTACTAGCACCGCACCTGTAACCGTCCGCGAACCCAGGTGCAAACAAACGCGGGAGTGACACGGAAGGGAACTAGCGACGCCTGGCATCATACGTAGAAAGCACGACTTCACGTTTGCCATTGTTTTCGCGTTTTCGAAGAACGGGCGTTAGGTGCAACCGCTACAGAACAGCGGTGAAGTCTTGAACCTGTGCGGGAACGAACGCTTCCGTCAGCTACCGCTGAGTCGTAAGGTTCTAGACACAGCTTATAAACTAGTTTCTTGAGTTCGCCTCAACTTTCGAAACATTTGTCGCTGCCGTGCAATCTTCTCTTTCATGAAGTGGACAAAACGCACGGCTGCGATGTGTCGTTTTTGTGCCTCTGTTCAACTCGCCATCACCCAACGAACTTACGCCGGCAAGGGTGGTATATGCGTTCCATAATGGCGGATGTGCTTTAATATTGCTCGGTGAGATCATTTAGCATGTGAAAATGAAAACTATACCACTAAACGGCAGCCTCAGGAGAGCACCTGAGAGTATAGTAAAGCGGGCGGCGCAGGATATTCAGGGATTCCAAGTCTAAGGTTTAGGTAAATATTGTCCCCGTTACTCCTTTGGTGTCCTGGAGGCGCCGCTAAAGAATGCTAAATGATGAAACCTTGTTGACACTAAGTATTTGAGCCAGTTCTCCCTTCTCTTAACTGCAATACATTCTGTAGGACTCACCGCATTACACAAATGTATTGCGGTAAAGCCATTATGGAACACCATACAACATTTTTGTTTGTATACCATGGCCTTCAGATGTCAAAGCGTATTTTGCTGTAATTAAGTGCGTTCACAACGTGAGGCAACTTTGTGTAGGAGCACCGAAGACCTGGAAGAAATTCTAGAAAGCGGGAAGAAATTTCCCGTTCGCAATGTTTAACGCGGGAAAGAAATCCGTCAAGTACAGATAATTAAGGGGCACGTGACGATAGTATGCTGCTCGCGCATTGAAACATAGACCACTTACAGCTTGTGCGCTCAAATGCAAACATAGAATCCAGAATAGTACGATAGCAGAAAAAAAGAAAACATACTATAGCAGAAAGGTCGGGGTGTACCTTTAAGGAGAGAGATAAGCTTGCCTCGACCCCCCCACGAAACAATTATGTTAACTCCTATGCTAAGCGGAATCGATCGCAAGACATGTACGCATTAATAGTGTGTTTACGGGACGCAAATCGAGAAAAGAAATAATCAATGCTGCGTTTAACAATGACATAAATAGCAAATGAAAAAGAAACAGTTTTTTTTTAATCGCTTCGCTGTGCCAGTTTTACTATACTCGCGGTCAACCTTCTGCGACAATTAAGGGAAAGCTACAGTGATGGAGCGTGGGTACGTGCGTCGTCATGCTAAGTATTCAAGCAGCACTTGACAGTACTTTTGGTTTTTTGGAACATATGCTGAGGGGGGGGGGAGGTGGTACCAACGTAACCTTCACGTGAGACGGTTTCGCATTTGTCCAAACGTACGAGAGAAAACTAGAAAAATATAAGTCAAATTTACCACTCCGTGGTTTACTTTGTCTGATTTGGTTGTTGTATATAACATATTTACGTCTCAACTTCCTCAGCTTAAACTGACAAGAATGAGCATAGGTGATCTTTTTTTTTTTCAGGAGCGCTGCTAATGACTTGCGTACGCTTCGCCTCCGTAGCTTTCCCTTCAATGCTACTGAAAGTTGTCCGTTCGTGTACTAACAACCACGGAACAACAGACGTGTATAGGCACCTTGCACCGGTCAGAAGGTGCTATGACACTTTCGTGTGCACTTGGACATTTTCACATATCGGACACACTTGCCGCGGTGACAAGCGAGCACAGATGTCACGGCGAACGTTTACCACGTTCCTCCCATTTCGTTCCAGCACTCGTTGGCTGTTTTTGGCGCTGCTGTCAATTAAGTGTGTAAAGACTGCCTATAGCACACGAAGCATGCGAACTTCGCCTCCAGCGCGCTAGCCTAACGAATTCGAGCTTCCGACTTTGCTTTCCACATGCAAGCACGCAGTCAGCAATATTGCCTCAGAGCGTTTTGGAACAGTGACAAAGGAGGGGCCCACTTTGGCGCTGCTTTCCTCTGGCAGCTCGTAAAGAACTAGTTCCTGTACTAGTCTGCTTCTTTGTTTTACATTCAGATAAGCAGGAGAATGGGAGCGTGCCTGAGTAATACTAGTACTTCTGAGTTCATGCATCAAGTATGCTTATCACCTCCTAAACCTCATACCGATGCAGAAATATGGGCGTATTTTGTCTTCGGTGTTTGGATTTCACTTCCAGTCACGTCCTTGGCCACCTAATTGTACGTGCAGCTTAATACTTCCAGCGCTACCGCGATGACGTACGTTTGTGTGCATTTTAATGGGGAACTCTAGGTGTGTACGGAACTTCAAGTATTGCGTGCACTTCTATAATATTGACTAATTTTGCTTGGTTTTCTGATAACTTGATCAGGCTAACGTATCGGAACATACGAGAGCCTTAAGATCAACCTGGCAATTGCAGTTAATTTTTGCACCATGGAGACTATTAAAGTAAACGTCCTTACTTACGCTCCTTTTACGCGAGCTAACATCGCCATATTTATCAAGCACGCCTACAATATAATCGAATGAGTGCGGCCACGAGCTGCTCGCTCACCGTTGCTCGTTAGGCATTACAACCACGAGGTCTTCCGAACCCTTTACCACGGTTCTTGTTCGTGATAAGCACCATAGAAATTTATGCGTGAGCTTGGAACTTACCCCGAGCCGCGACGACCATCAAGATGACGAGGAAACGTCTTCGCCAGAGGAGATCTGGACCCATGGCAACCGTTTACTCCAGGAACGTATCCTTCAGATCACAGCCAGTTGAGCGCTTCTTGGCAAGGCTATAGAGCCTCTGTTCCCGTATTGCAAAAGGCTTAACCTTCCTCAGGACCGCCACTGCGCAGTCACACTTCCTCGAAATCCTTCAGGTCAGCGGTGCAGATCTCCGCAGACTAACGCACGCAGTCGAGCCGGCGCTTGAAGGTGTTCGCAGCCAGTGGTCCCGGCTAGGACAGTCGCGGTTTCCGCCGCGGCTACGGTGTTCTTGCGCGCGCAGAGGCGAGAGAGCCGTTTCCTGCGCCGCGTAGTCGGCCCGCAGCCTCGTGGAAGACGGGCGAGCGGGGCAACCCGGGTTCTAAATTTAGGGGACGAGGAAAATAACGCCCGCCAGCTCTCCTGCTGGCTCGGCCCGGGCAGGCTGGTTGCACTCTGGGAGGCGATTGCGTGTATATGCATCGCACGGTGGCCACCGACAGAAGCGTCGACCAGGCGATGGACGCAAGCGACCTCGACAAGACGTCATCGAGAGGAGGCGTTATTGCATGCTCCGACGACTTTTTAGTCGAAGGAATGTGGTCATTGTTGTCAGTGGATATCGTAGGTTTGAGCAAAGGGCATT
The DNA here is from genome assembly GCF_038994185.2 of Dermacentor albipictus. NCBI lineage: Eukaryota > Metazoa > Arthropoda > Arachnida > Ixodida > Ixodidae > Dermacentor > Dermacentor albipictus. Next base: position 384,559,583 of record NC_091821.1, on the reverse strand, counting down.
TATACTCTCCGTTTTGGAAGTAACTCACGTGCTATTCAAAGCAGACGCCACCGTCCGCTACTCCGGATTCAGTAAAAGAGGGGCAGCCGGGTGTCGGACTTTAATGTGCGCAGAAAAAAACAAGCACGTAGGCAAGCTTTAGTTATTCACCTTGGTGAAACTGAGCGCAATGGGCCGACCCTACTAGGAGATGAACCCAGGAGGGCCGCTTGCCGCAGAATGACTTATCGGTAGCCGCATTTCCTCCTCAGCCCGCGCAAGAACTGCCACCAGTACTTTTTCCTGGACCATAGGATGTTTTTCGGTGGAGCTAAGCACATTTCATTCACGTTATCGCATAGCCACCGATTTTGCATTCTACCCCTTCTCTTATAGCTTTATGAAGCACCGTTTGCACCCGTTCATCAGAAGCAGAGCGATTGACGTGTTCTCACGAACTTTCTTGAGTGTAAGAAGCAGAGGCGTGCTCTTAGGTCAGCAATGAAGGAATTCAGTGTATGAGTATGAATTAATAAGTGAACAATGAGGAAATCTTGTTTAACTTTTGGTTAATGTTCTTATTTTATGTTTTCCTATATTCATTAAAATTGTGATTGTTAGATTTATGCATTGTGTTTACTGTTATTTGCGTTATTCTCTGGTTTGTTGCATTCACGTTAAACATTTTACGTTGACTTAATGTACTAAACACTTCCTGGAAGCATATATTCATTGAATAATCACCTTCGTTGTACTTGTTATAAGTGTTCATATTTTATTACGCTATTATTTTTATTGACTTCCTAACTGTATTGCGCTCATGTGCATTTGTACACATCTGATCTGTGAAACCGCTGTCATGTACTTGGGCCCTCAAGCACTTTCAAATAGTTTGCAACCGCTTTTCGCCAGAGGGACCCCTAACTGCTGTTGGAAATAAGGAAATGATTGATGATAAATGATGACTTACAGTATAGAAGATTTGTTCGGACCGCGAAACAACGCGTCCTTACAGCTATCTGCTCTGAAAGTCTTGATAAACTTCTTTAATGAAAGGGACATTTTTTATGCGAAGCATATTACGAGGGCTCAACCCAGCTCCTCAGGCGCGGCGGTGTCGCCTTGAATACCACGTGACACCGTGACGTCACGACAGAGGAGAAGTGGCTTTGGCTCAGCTCTTGCAAGATGGCCTGGGTGGGAATCGAACCAGGGTCTCCGGAGTGTGAGACGGAGACGCTACCACTGAGCCACGACTACGATGCTTCAAAGCGGTACAAAAGCGCCTCTAGTGAATGCGGTGTTGCCTTAGAAACGAGCTGTTTCTAAGGCTCAGGCGTGCGTCGCTTGCTCAGGCGCACATTTCGTTGCCGCGCCGAACGCTGCGTTGCTCGACGCTCACCGCGTCCAATGCGGGGCGTCCAAGGCGAAGCAGAGTAACGCATGAGTTGTTTCTTCGTCTAGCCGAACCAAATATAGCCAAGCAACAGCAGTTCACCAAGCTAAACAGTGGTTCAACAACTAAAATAAAGGCTAGTATGCTTCGCATCCTGGGCTTAACCTTACCTAAGCCACAGCCATTTTTTTAAAAGACCAAAGCGTGCCCGCAAACCTTGGATGACTGCAGAGATCCTAAAAGTGATGAAGGAAAACGATAGGCTATTTGATGCATTCCTAGTTAACCGAAATGTAGATGCTTTGAGGATGTTTAAAAAATGTATGAATTTGGTCATTAAGTTAAGGTGGGCGCGGCGGGACCAGCGTAGGCATGTGGCCTCACAAGCTTCTCTTCTGCCTTGTGCAGGTTTTCTTGCCCAGTTCTGCCACATCAACGACTGCAGTAAATGGATCAGCAATCGACACGTGTTCTCTGGCTGCACCGTCACCTTTGGAGCCTCTTCTTTTTGATTGTCCGTTCCCGCGTGACATCAAGCCTGGAACGCCACCTAGCCACCACGTGACCTTGTCCGAATCGCCTTTAAAAGAAGGTCAACAGGAATTTGTCTTCAGTGGGCGCGGCGGGACCAGCGTAGGCATGTGGTCTCACAAGCTTCTCTTCTGCCTTGTGCAGGTTAGTACCGATTACTGTTCTGTTAAAAGTGATTGCCGCTGTCTTCTGGTCCTGCCGTGCCCACAGCAGTTCGTTGAAAATGCCTACAATGCTTTTTGTATGTGCAAACTGCTCCTATGTGGAGACGTTGAAACTAATCCAGGTCCGGATACTAGTGAAATGCTGAAAGAATTACTTAAAGGGCAAAAAGGCCTAGCCACTGAAGTGACTGCTTTGAGAGAGCAACAGAGCAATATGGAAAAACTCATGAATGACATGAGACTAAGGTTTACAGCCTTGGAGAAGCAGACAAACAGGATTGACACTCTAGAACAAACAATATATGAACTCCAGGCGAAAATAACTGATTTAGAAGACAGGAGCCGCCGCTCAAACCTTATTGTTTTTGGAGTAAAAGAGGAACCCGGGGAATCTGAGGCTGACTTGAAAAAGAAGGTTCTAACTGAAGTTTTTGCAGAAAAGCTTAATGTATCTTGCAGTTCTGTGGGCAGAATACACAGGCTGGGAAAAAAGGCAACAAACCGCCCTGTAATTGTGTTCTTCCAGGACTATAACGAAAAGCAAAAACTCTTTAAAAACTGCAAGAAACTAAAAGGCAGTAATATTTCAATACAGAACGATTATTCACGAAACACACTTAGGAAGCGTAAATTACTGTGGGACAGCGCAAAAAGAGAGAGGGATGAAGGGAAAAAAGTTACCTTGATAAATGACAAGCTGCGAATCGAAAAAATGCTTTACACCTGGGATGACAGCGATAACAGCTGAGTTCAACTCGGTGATAAAAACAGTTATCAAGGCAAAGACTGACTTTCACCACCTCGTGTTAAGGAATTTCGCTTACTTAATATAAATGCACGTAGTGTTGTAAATAAATCGGAGGCTTTGGAGGCTATCTTGTTGATTCACAATCCACACGCCGTAGTTATAACCGAGACTTGGCTGAGAGATGATATTGATGATGAAACTGCTTTCCCCCGCTCTTATCAAGTTTTTCGCCGGGATAGAGCAACACGTGGAGGGGGAGTTGCGGTCCTGGTGAATCAAAACACAGAGGCACACATGTTGCAGCAAATAGCTAACCACGAAAGTGTGACTTTAAAACTGTCGTACGGGGGTAGATCGTTTGTGCTTTTTGCTGTATACAGACCACCTGATTCCCCACCCCAATATTTATGTGATCTGGCCGATCACATGTCTAAATTTCGCCGTGATAAAATATACCTTGTCGGTGATTTTAATCTTGGAAATATTGACTGGAATAGTCCCTTCCCTAGTACAAACAATGACATAAATGCTTCATACATGTGTGATATTATGCTGATTCATAATTTGCAACAAGGAGTTAAGCACCCAACGCGCATACACGGTGAAGCTGCATCTATTCTCGACCTCGTCTTTCTCAGCCAAGAAACAGAACGTTTTACTGTTTCAGTTGAAACTGGGTTATCTGATCACTGCATGGTGGTTTTTACTTGTCCCATTCAACAAAATGTCGATAGTGAACCAGCAAAAATTATTTACCCGAAAAACTTCTCCAGAGCTAATGATGAAAGTGTGTTAGACTACTTCAGCCTACACCTTGACACGTTTCGAGGAACTAATGTTGATGAACTCTGGAATAAATTTAAAGAAATCTGTACGTACTGCATTGATAACTACGTTCCTAATAGAACAAAGAAAACGTGTAAAAAAAAACTCCTTGGATCACGCGAGAAATAATACATTTGAAAAGAAAAATCAAACGACTGAAGCGTGGGGGTGCCTGTCGAAATATAGTTAAAATACATCAGGCTAACTTCACAAGCGCTTTGCGCCAGGCTAAACAAAATTACTTTCAGTATAGCCTGCCAAATTTTCTTCGTGACTCACCACAAAAGTTCTGGAAATTTTTATCGAAAAAGAAAAAAACAATTACGCGCATTTCATGTCAAGGTGTGCAGCTTGCTGATAAATCGCAAATCTGAGGCATTCAATAAGTATTTTCAGAGTGTGTTTTCCCATCATGGTTTATTTGTTCAACCCAGTACCATGTCTCCCAACTCGACCCCCGACATTGTTTCTTCATCTGGCGTATTCTCCATGCTACTCAACCTCAAAACTAAAGCGTCCGCTGGACCTGACGGGATACCAAATATTTTTTTGCGCCGTTATGCAGAAGCCATCACATCACAGAGTTCCTGGTTGTTATTTTCCGCAAATCATTTGAAACAGGAAACATTCCTTCCGACTGGAGGAAAGCGCGGATTGTGCCCGTGCTGAAAAAGGGTGCTCCTGCCTTGATTGCTAATTATCGTCCCATATCAATAACTTCCACATGTTGCAAACTTGCTGAGCATATCATAGCTAACTACATAACTACATTTCTAAACGATAACAAGGTACTTACCCCCCATCAGCACGGGTTTCGAAAAGGCTTTTCCACTGTCACTCAGCTAACGTCTGTCATTCATATTTTGCAAGTGTACTAAATAGCGCTGGTCAAATGGATGTTATTTTTTTAGACTTCAGCAAAGCCTTTGATGTTATTTCTCATGCCAAACTGATTTACAAACTTGAACTTATTGGTCTTCCTAATTTCATAATTCGTTGGATTTCCTCATACCTTTCTCACCGCACACAATTTGTTTGTATTGATGATTGCTATTCAAACCACCTGCCGGTCACCTCAGGCGTCCCACAGGGAAGCGTCCTCGGACCTCTCCTCTTTTTGATATATATCAATGACATTACTAACGTTATAACTAACCCTGTTCAAATTAGATTATTTGCAGATGACTGCGTTTTATTTCACCAAATTACTTGCCAATATGATCAAGTTTTACTAAACTCCAATCTTCAGAACATACATACATGGTGTAATAAATGCGACATGAAGCTAAATTTAGAGAAAACAGTATACATGACGATAACTAACAAAAAGGCTTCCTTCTCATTTCCTTACAATATTTCATCTCACCTTCTGACCGAAGTCAGCGAGTACAAGTATCTAGGAGTTACAATAACGAAAAACCTTAGCTGAAATAAACATGTATCAAGCGTATGCTCCTCAGCCTTTCGTAAACTCTGCTTTCTTAGACATAAACTAAAACTTGCCCCACCTGAACTTAAAAAATTAACCTACTTTTCGAATATGCGTGCACCGTCTGGGATCCCTACACTAAACGTAACATCGAGGCCCTTGAAATGATTCAACGCAAAGCCGTCCGTTTTATTTTTTCTAAGTATCGTGTAACTGACTCACCAACGACCCTCATGTGAACTCACGGTATTGAAACATTACAGCTGCGCCGGAAAATTCAAAGACTGAAACTACTTTTCTTACTAAAAAACCATAAACTGTCTATGAATGCAGACCCCTTCCTTATACCTAACACTACGCGCCAAACACGAAATCATCATGCACAATCATTAACCCCTTACAGTGCTAGGATTAACGCCTTTAAATACTCATTTTTTCCACGCACCATTGAGGAGTGTAACAGGTGTCCACCAGATCTTTTAACCAGAGCTGATTCTTTTGACTCAATGTTTTCTTCACAGCATTTAATTTGAGAGCCATTTATTTCTACGCTTACTTATTGTATTTTGCATCTAAGCCTTGTATTTATTGCTGTATTTTGTGTTACAACTTGTATTTAACATTTTTCAATTTTGCTAATCCTGTTCTTTTTGCATATATTATGTATTCGCCCCTCCTGCTTGGGCCTACTGTAGGCCTGCAGTATGTTCTAAATAAAATAAAAATAAAATAAAATGAAATTATTATTATACCATGTTCGAAGGGATCACAGATATCAAACAAATGTGTAATAAGTTACACTGCATCATATCTATAGGTAGAGTAATGAATAGTTCAGAAGAACTTGTAGTTGACAGTGAAGTTATCAAAGGCAAGAAGTTAGCCTACAAATTCAATGAATACTTTAGATCTGTAGCGGAGAGCTCAGATCAAGATAGTGCCTTTGGTTACTTACCCGTGCCGCTCAAGGAATCAATCTTTCTTTGCCCAACTGATGAAAATCAAGTATTAAGAGTATTTAAAACATTGAGATGAGTAAAAGCTAGTATATAAACGATTTAAAAGTGATGCCGATTAAATATGTTGTTGATCTTCTTACCCCGTGTGTGACACACATTTACGAGCTTTCCTTAAAAACTGGCATTTTCCCACAGAATATGATGAATGCTAAGGCGACGGTAATACACAAAAGTGGTGATAAAAATATTCTCAGTAATTATAGGCTCATTTGAATCCTTTCCCTATTCTCCAAAGGACTTGAAAAAATTATTCATCTGAGACTGCCAAATTTTTTTGACAAACATTCCGTCATAACTAAATCGCAATATGAATTTAGATCAGGTTTTTCAACAGAAAGTGCTCTACTGTTTCAAAAAGAATTGATCCTTAAAAATACTGAAGAAAAAAATTCACACTATGCAAATTTTTAGATATGTCCAAGGCCTTTGACAAAATTATCCACGAAACATTAATAGGAAAGATGCAGTGTTATGTAGTTCGTGGTGTTGCCCTCAGTCTAATTCAAAACTACTTAGCAAGCAGACATCAGTGTGTGTCGATAAGTAGAACTCTGTCGTCTATGCGACTTGCTAAATACGGAGTTCCCCTAGGCAGCATATCGGGAACGCTTTTATTTATTATACTTTTTAATTGTATTGTAAAGGCTGACCCTTCAACCCAATACATAATCTATGCTGATGCTACAAATCTTTTCTTTCTCGGAACAAATATACCTAATCTCGTGTATCTAGCTAACATAACATTATAAAAAGATATGCACCTGGACTCTTAGAAATTCTTTCAAAATTAGCTGTTCCATAACTAAAGCGGTTCTTTTTCGCTTTAACTCTCCGCTTTATGAGCCCACTCATTCTTATAGTCTCATGTTAAATAATAATAACATTGAATTTTCTTCTACAACAAGATATTTAGGGGTCATTTTTCATGAGTATATGAAATGGGATCACCATACATAGTTTTTAAAAAACAAACTTTGCAAGGTCTTGGGCCTACTGAGAAAATGTCAGCGTGTATTGCCAGTTCGTCAAAAAGCTTTCGATACTCAAGGCACTCTTCTTATCTCATATGCTTTATTGTAACTAAATTTTGGGTAACGGGACAAAGCAATCAATAAATAATTTGCTTATGCTACGGATCACATGCTTTGGCAGTGTTCTGTGACTTTCACAGACTGTGACAAGGAGAGAGACTGGTGGCGGCGAGTCCTACACAATGGAGTTCTTTTCGATCAGATACAGGCCGTCCAGAAGGTCCAATATACGGCGGTAAGGTTAAACCTTACTGTCCCGACGTGGGAGCCACCTGCGTCAACCTAAGGGTTGATCTTCAGGACATTAAATAAAGTTCATCATACCATACCATACTAACAAAGGCTCTACGTTCTGTTGCAAACCTACCATTTATTGCACACACTGCGGCGCTATCTGTAAATATAATGTAATTAAATTAAATGGGCTATATGAATGCACTTTATCACTTTCTTTTAGAATTAATGCTGTAAAGTATCGCGGTTATGTACACAGTGTAGCTAACTTTCAACTAAATCCTTCTTCGCGCCTAAACCGACACTCGGAACAATAGTATACGTGCCACGGCCGCGCACAAACTATGGCTTTCAAACTTCAAGTTATTTTTTTTTTTTGCAGAAGGCATTAAATAATTTCAAAATCTCTAATGAGAACGTTCGCACACACTCTAACACTTCTGTTTTAAGCATGCTGTGCTAAATATGTTCTTAAATTCTCTTATTTGTAAAATAGCTTTTGTGTATATCATGTGTACTCTAACCTTACATTGACGTTGTAATGTACTTTTCTTCTACTGCCATGCTACCATAGTGAACCGGGGACGTATGCCTAGTCAAGCTGTTTCATATGCAGCTTTTTTGCATATTTTGACACTAGGTGCATTTTTGCGTTAGCGTTTTTGCTAAGTGTTTGTCATTTTATGGATTCAACGTTGATCCTGGCATTCGTATTCAAGCGGGACCGCTGCTTCAGGATGCATCGTCACCATGGAGTCCCATCCACTTTGAGCGTAGCTCAGGAACTTGCAACCTAAAAGTCTGCGCACAGAAGATACATATCGCTATATGTACGCAGAGATGAACATGCGCAACCCTCAGCGGCATCATGTTCATTGCGTTTTATGAGCAGTCCAGGTCAGTATCAAGAAGCATCCATGTGTGTTAGAGGTCCTCTGGCAACCAGGGTTACAAGTGGCAGGCACACGAATAAGTGTGGCGCTTCTGTCTGCACTAGTGGTCCCAATAGATAGATAGACGGATATTCAAAGGCTGCCTCTTCATATTAAGGTGGTGACACCTGCCCCACTGCTGTAAAAGGAAATTTATGTGCATTACATTCGCGTTGTGCCAGCCTATATATTCTGCCACTCTTGCACAGTCGGCGTCACACTTGTGTAGAGCGCGTGAACGGCGGCCTCCGGAGCGCTCCGGAAGTAGCCAGCGACGTCTAACGCTAGCTGCTGGGCACGTTTGGGCCCAGCAACTACCATCAGACGTCGCTGGCCGGCTCCTGAGCGCCCCGGAGGCCACCGTTCACGTGCTCTACACAAGTGTGACGCCCACTGTACTCTCAAAAACTCCAGGATTGTGTCTGTCAATGCCTGCTTATGTCTACCTTTTGCGTATGAATATATCAGTGGTGGAATTTATATCGCAGTGCTTCTTTAACGTCAGTGCGTGTTTGGTGCTCTTGGAGCTGAAGGCAGTTGCGCTTTATCCAAATATTTCCATCGTATCTTTGGGTTTCCAACGCCACTACATCGTTGTGAGATGCAGCTCGTCTAATGATTATGTGCCTACGTCAAAATACAGAATAAGCGTTCATTTTTCGTGACCGTTCAATATACGCGGTCAACTTTTCCTGTGTGCCCATCTCGCAAATTCATCATATAGTCAGAAAATGGGCGAATATTATCGTCCGCCTGAGATATAGAAAATAGGCGATTTTACTGCTTGGTGTATGGTCATGAAATCCTGGTTCTCATGGAACGCTTCATGTTAAAATATTAGAATTTCTTAAATTTGTGCAAATTAGTAGAGAGTCATGGTACAGACAGGCAGGCGTGTAAACGCAGACGCAAGTTGAACGCAATTCTCGTTCTTCGTACTCGTGTCTATTTTTGTACGGCTGCCGTTTCTTACCATGATTGCTTCTTGTTAACTGCTCACATGCCATTTGCTTTCGGTCATACTGACGTTACATCAAATTTGACTGTCGTATTAAGTTTTCGGTCAATTTTCAGCCCACTGGAGGTGAACTAACAATTTCCAAAAAAAGTCGCGACACCTATCTCACGATGACAATCAACGGTAATGAGTTTAGCATTCAATCGACATAGCAACACAACGTATTGCCACCGTCGAAACGAGTCATGTATGAATCTTGTACTGCAGCGGGATTCTTCTTTCTCGCTTATCTAAAAACACTTGGCGCCATTTATATATAGTTCCGCCGACGCTACAGGCTCACGGGAACCGGCAGCCCCGTGTGTGGTAGCTGCGACGGCGTGGAGACACTGGAGCATCTTCTACGTCACTGCCCGGCCTTCGGGACCTAGAGGGAGGCTTTGTACGCCTCCTACCGCCGATGTGGCTTGCCATCCACCACCCTGCAGTGCCTACTATTCCCCAATGCTCCCAGTTCCATCACCAAGCGTGCATTTTCGGCATTGATGGAATTCTGTGAAGCAACACACCTCAGAGCGCGGCTGTAGGCCCCGCAAACGCTTAGCTACATTGTCGTCTTTTCTTTTTTGCTATTCCGGTTTCTCTCTCCTTTTTACTTCCGGTCACTATCTCCATCTTTTTCTCCCCACACCCCTTTCCCCGTGCAGTGCTGTTGAGGTGTCCTCCAGTGAGAGACAGTTACGGCACTGCACTTATCTCTTCCATTTCTCTTTAAAAATCACTTCACACACACGCTGAGTCTGTGCGTGGAAGTGCATGGGGCGTCGGTGCGTGCGAACGCTGAGAAACGCGTCGTGCGGCAACCCGGGCTCGTCTCTCGCGATTCTTTCTGGACACGCTGCGTCATCTAGTGGCACTGCCGAAAAATTCGCGCGTGGTCTTCGAGACAAAAAGCGAGGCGCACAGGTGCCTGCTAACGCTGGGAATGGTTCTCTCGCTTGCCGCCCACTTAGGGGCACATACTCAGCGACGCAAGTTGGCGAGAGGTTCACTGAACAGCGGAAAATGCCCAGTGCATTAATGGCGCAGCTGGCTAAAGCGTTGACGTGAAAGGCGTTCATTGAAAGCGGCACATACCCAGTCTATTCGTGGCACAGCCTGCTATAGCGTCGGGTTGCTGTCTTTCAGGAAGCCTTGTGACGTGGGTTTGATTCCGCTCAGTGTCAGAGAAATTTAAGGGATCTTTTTTCGTCCTTTTATAGTGGCACATTCCCAGTGGCACATACCTAGTTAGCGAAGTTGACTTCAAAGACGTTCATTGAAGAGCGGTACACACCTACTGGCCCAGTGACCACGTTGGCTTCAAAGGGCTTCAGTGAAGACCAGCACAGGCCGACTGGCACATATATACCCAGTGCTCCACGTCGGTGTCAGAGTTTCTTCGAACAGTGGCGCCTACCCAGTCCCGCATCTATAATGGCCCATGTCAGCTTGAAAGAGGTTATTTGAAGAGCTACACGTATGTACACATTGCCACATCTCAGTGTCCCAAGTTATTCCGATGGTGGCTTCGAACCCGGTGATGGTGGTGGTGGTGAGTTGTAGCAACAGGCGGGTTTAGCCTGACAATCACGGCCACCGATTGCTCCGCCCGAGCGTCTCTGATAAAATCACGGTGGTGTTTCACCACATGTCCATCAGACCACTTTCTCTCAAGAATCCGATAAGGAGACGTGAAGTTTCTTTGCGGGCTATAACTGCTCCTTCGGGGAGCACAATGTGTTGCAGGCACGTATGTGGAAGGTCCTCTTGTTGCAGATTTTTCAGTAGAGCGTCCCTTTCATCTCGGAATTTTGGGCACGACCACAGAAAGCGCTCAATGTCCCCTGTCTCGTTGCATGTAGTATATTTCGGGGAATTGATGCGCCCCGTCTCAAATAACCATGCTGGTGTACTAGCAGATCCTGTTCTTCTTCGACATAGAAGCGAAGCTTCCTCTCGACGAAATCTTTTGGTTACGCATGGCATATGTGGTGGAATCCAAAGTGACCCAAAGTGATTTCTAATGTCATATTCTTTAACTTGATTGCTCTTTGGGCTCTTGACATCGGGAGGATCATGGAGCGCTGCAAGAGCATCAGCTTTTTCATTGCCATCAATGCCAATGTAACTTTACTGAAACCTTACTTTGAAGCCTTTGTTGCCGAGTTCTTTCACGGGGGCTAGAGATTTGCGTGAGAACTTGATGGACGGTAAGCCACGGTGGATTTTTTGCAACGCAGCCTTTGAGTCCGTAAGGAGGACCACATTCTGTGGAGGCAATGTCTTTAGTTTGCGCAGATCAGCAGCTATTGCCACGGCTTCCACGACTGTAGACGAAGCTGTACAGCCAAGACGGCGAGACCACGCATATCTCAGAGAGGGAATATAGAATACAGCTGTGCAGCGATCTTCGTCTACTTGGACAGTGTCATCTTTGTATACTTGGAGGTGATTCGAGTAAGTCGTGTTCAAATGTTCCAGAAGTAGTGACTTGGCTTCTGCAGCTGGAATGCAGCTCTTTGACTGCAATCGTAGTACACTGAAGTTGCATATTATATTCTGGAATATCCAGGGTGTGTTTACCTTTTCCCTCTGTCTCGAGCAGCGTGATCCTCAGACCGGAAGCGTGTTCAGTGCTGCATAAAAATATGAGCGCGGCCTGTTACCTAAACGTCTTAAGAGGGCTTTGCCGGGCGAAGACTCACTCAAACGTAGTAGTTTGTTAACGAGAGTCTGAAAAGCCTGAAGTCGCAGAGGTCGTGACTCAGCTTCGTAGAGCACTTTTTTGTTCGATGCTGGCTGTGGGACTCCCAAGCACAGCCGAAGGCCTTCTCTGTGTATAGTTTCTAAGGCCTTATATTGGCTATCTGAGGGTGACATCAGATGTAGCTGGTACAGGATACGACTTGTAATCAAAGCTGTATGTAGCCGCAGCATCGACGTCTGGTGGTTGCTCCAGTGCATGCCAGCGACTCGCTTGAGCACATGAAGCCTCTGTGATGATGATGCCACAACGTGGTCAACAGCGTGGTGCCAGAGTAGCTTGTGGTCCAGAGTGATGCCAAGATATCGGACGTTGGTGGCTTGTCGAATCTGGTATTCATTCAAATTCAGCTTCACGCGTGTAAATTTTCTTTGAATTCCAGGAAATAATATGAATGATGATTTCTCTGCTGATAGTGTTAAGCCAGGCGTTGTCAAGTGGCCCTAAATGGCATTTACTGCTCCCTTGGCTATTCGTGTGAGGCGACGGTGCTGGTAGCCGGAGACCCATATGCAGATATCATCGGCGTATATAGACGTCTTCACGAGTGTTCGATGGTTTAGTATTCTTGGGAGAGTCGTCATGGTGATGTTAAATAATAGGGGCGGTAAAACACTTCCCTGTGGTACCCCACAAATTATAACAATTTCATCGCTCAAAGTGTCGCCAAGACGAACCATGCTTCCTCAGCACGGAAGCCCTATGAGCTACCCATTCGACTACGTACTATCTAGGGACCCTGGTGAGTGGGAAAGCGGTTAGATACGCATAATTAGATACACAGATACATACATACATACATACATACATACATACATACATACATACATACATACATACATACATACATACATACATACATACATACATACATACATACATACATACATACATACATACATACATACATACATACATACATACATACATACATAGCTCCCGGAAAGTGCGCGAAGTATCCGAAGAACGCTAATGCATTAAAACCAGATTGTTGTCTAGATTATGTATTTTAAGCTGTAGCTATTACGGGCTCTTTCTCTCCCTCAGAATAGTGGTGCACGCATTGGCCATGTCGGTGCAGGTAGCAGCCATAGTGAGCTGCAGGTTGAAAATCAGCATTCGATCTCTCATTCCACGTCGCATTTCCCTCCCCGCTTCTCTATACGGCAGCACCCCGGACACGGTTTCAGTTAGCTTCCTCGTCTTCCCTTCCCTCTCTCAAGCCATGGGCCCGATTATGCGCACGCGCACGCACGATGTGGACCCAACACACAGGCCCCGTCACGGACCAGTGCTGCGGCACGCGCGCTGGTCGGCGCCTTCGGGGCCGCGGCCGGGGCCAGCTGCCGGCCGAGAGCGCGCCCCGCGCGCCCCCGCAGGAAGCGGCGGGCGGCGGCGAGTGCAGGAATCGCGCCTATCGATCTCCCGGCGGCGCGAGCGCCCCGTCGCCGGCGTCGCAGCCGCAGGCCTCCCTCCTGTGTTCCGCCGTTGCCGGCGGCGGCGGCTCCTTCCTACTGCTGCTCCTTACGGGCCGCGGGGGCAGCAGCGGGGGGCGCAATATGGCGGCCGAGGAGAACGCTGCCACCAAGGTGGACCACCCGGCCGAGACGGTCGAGTCGCTGACGAGGGAGATCGAGCAGCTCAAGGCGAGGCTCGAGGAAGAGCGCAAGAAGATCAACGACGTCAGTGGTGAGCCGCCGTCTGCCGTTCGGGCCGGGCACTTCGCGGTCGGCGCTGTAATTTTTGCTTTCCTTTCTTTCTTTTTTCCCCCCAGCGCGCGAGGTAGTGCCGTTATAGCGGTCAGGTCCAGGAAGCCGCTTCTCGCGTATACGCGCCCCGTGCACATGCTGTTGCTCCGATGCCTTGGCCGCGGTCTTCTTTGAGAGAGCAAGTGCTTCGCGCTTGCTTGCGATTGTTTACGCTGGGGAGGAGCTGTGGTCAACGGGCAGCAGCTGCCCGCCCCGGCTAAACACTTCCTTCACGCTCACCTGTTCACGCTACGAGAACGACTACCGAGGTTGTCAGCGGCGCATCTTAGGCCGCTTGGAGAGTGGTTACACTAACGTCGAAATCTCGACGACGGACAGACGCGGCCATTGGAATGATCGGATGCGTTCGATACTCGGCCCTGTATACATTGCTGGAGAGATTTCTGGGACGAAGTATTCTCGTGGAGCTAAATTTAGGTCAAGGACATTGGTGTGCGTTGTTTCCTTAGCAAAATATACTTGACTTGGTACTTCTGTTAGTGCACGACGAACCCACGCAAACAAGGAGGAAGAAAAGTTAGAAAATTTAGCAACAGCGAAACGAACGCTATGCGCAATAAGCGTCCTTGTCTTTCTTTTTCCTCGTCAATAAAGCAACGGTTCTGTATTTAGTACGGTGGCTTTGCCTACTTTGTGTCAGATGTTCTGACGCTTAGCCTTTTAAGATATAACCTTTATTAATATGGGTACGATCACATGGAACTTATTAATTATTAGGAATTTTACAAGCCTTATTAAGCTACTAAACTTTGCTTGCCCACGATATGATCAATCGCCCATTGAAGGGGGAGCAAGAGAATCGTTCATGTGCCGAGATATCAAGGCTTCGTCCTTCAACAAAAAGCAAAGCAGCAGAGGACGAAAAAATCTAAATTAAACGTGCGAGGACACCTAAGCACCTTCTTATGAGTTGTGAATGCGAAAGCAATAATAAGCGAGTGCGTTGAGACGCTTGGCCAACGCTTCCGAGATAGAACGAGGCCGGTGCACTTAGATCCGTGACGTCATGCTACCTTGCCCGACTGCCATAGAATCTAACTTCCGAGTAAGCCGCGGTGATTTTGACGTCACCGCTTTCGTCACGCCGGGCTCGGCAGTGAATATTTCGGTCCAAGTAGCATTGATGACATAAAACAGAGTGCACAGGCCCGCTACCGAGGAGGCGCTCGTTTAGCCCAATGGGCAAGACACTAGGTATCTAAGCGTGGGGTCGTAAGCTCCTAAGTCACTATCGGCAACGTTTTTCCTTTCGAATTTATTGTATTTTTATCCATTAATTTCTTTATAGCGATTACTGAGGCGAAGTTAGAACGCGGGCGAGAGCTTGCGAGGACAGAAAACGCGCGGATATCACAGGCTTGTGAGGGTGACGTGGCGTCGCGGCGATCTCCTCTCCCTAACGCAACACCTGGAGCGGACGGAGGTGTTCTCTTTCGCCCGCTCTGCTCTGTCGAGGCGCGCACGGGCAGTGGCGTCGCAACCAATGGGCATTTAAGTGCCGTTTCGCTGTTACAGACGCCGGCTTTTTCGCTCAGTGGGCCATCTGATGCTTTTGCGTCAAAGAAGTAAATAAATGCGTTCTGGGATATGCACATAGAGCACATGCGCGCTCGTAACGCTTCTACCACCAAACTCTTCCCTCTCTCTTTTCAATTGTCGCTTAGCATACGCAAAAGTCTTGGCCGACATTGTAGTTTTGAAAAAAGAAAAAGAAAAACAGTTGCACTCTTCCATAGGTCAGTGGCGTAGATAAACGATCCTTACGGATGTTGCCAGGTAAACCCCGAAACAGGCGTGGGGCGGTAAGTAATCATCAGATCGGCGCGCTTTAAATTAGTGCTGCCCTCCTTTTACTCCGTAATATTCATGACAAGTGCTGGAGCGAGCGTCTCAATGCGTGTAGCGGGGAATCCGCGCACACGCACACGTCTATCTTGGCGCTTGTCTGCATTTCCCCTTGGAAACAAAGTTGGACAAGATAGCGGCATTCTGCAGGACAGATTATACCCGCGATATTGATAGCTTGTGCGTGCGTGCGCGCGTGTGTGTGTGCTGTACTTCTCCGCTTTCCTTTTGAGCTTTCTGTCTTGCCTTATACCTCTCTTCCTTTGTAGGGTAGCAAACCTTATGTTTATCTTCCGGTTAACCTTCCTGCCTTTCGCATCTCACGTGTGTCTTCATCTCTCTCTCTCTCTTTTCTCGGATACAAGGCCTTTAATTTTCTTTTCCGAGGAATAAGAGCGATGTCCCATCCACGAAAGCCGTCGGTGTATGTCACAATGTCTTTGAAATGTGGGCATCTGCCCATACGCACCGTTTATGTGCATTTGCGTTACTGCGCACGTATACACTGGAAAATTCGCGCTACCCCGTCCCAACGTTTCAATTCTGGCTGATAAGTGAAGTGAACCCGACCATTCGTGCAATTCACCTACATTTGGACGCTCCGACAGGTGCGGATTCAGGTCACTTTCCTCGCTGCTTTGTTTTGCGGATGTCACCAAGGTCCTTCCCGGTTTCATCGCGGGTGTGCGAGAACGAAAAAAAAAATGATTAGTGAGCGAAGTCGTCTTTCTATAAAGATAGGGATAGGGGAAAGGGTGGTGTGAAGGGCCGGGGGGGGGGGGCGGGGGTAGGGCCGAAATAGACAGGCTGGCTCCCCGATCAATTTCATAGAGTTCAAGAGACCACAGTCAGTGTCGATGTTCATTATAGATCTACGCGATGCGCACCGCGATCGTCACTTTTCGCCTACCAGAGAGACAGGGTCAAATGAAGAGAGAGAGAAGGTTAAATGAAAGGCAAGGAGGTTAACCAAATCTGTGCCCGGCTAGAACTGGGGAAGAACTGGGGAAGAGTGAAAGGAGATGAAAACGAAAAAAAAAACCGATATCTTGAACCGGAAGGAAAACGTAACGGAAACGTTATTTATTGCTTTGTTTCGGAGTGAAAACGAAATGTTCTTTTTTTCGGTTTTCGGTTCAAGGGAAAAGTCGGCAATCCGAAACAATCGACGTCAGGCGACGTCAGCATAAGCGCGTATCTCAGGCAGGGATAGTGCGAGCGATAGCCGGTCTATCGCTTCACTAATCTCAGTCTGCCGCTCGGTGCACCAGCAGATCGTCCTCGTAGCAAAACCCAGGGCTTGCGCGCTGAAAAGCTTATAGTTTCGTTTTTTGCGAGTACAACACTTTGTTACCGAAGCTTTATCGTTCGTGTTCGTTCATTTGGGTTCGTTTTATCGGAACAGCGGTCTCGCATTTCGACGAGTGCACTTGATGGCGTGCTGTTTCTGAGATAATACCGAGCGCCTTGACCCAAGGCACTGAGCATGATCTCACAATTCTTAATAAATTTATCGAGAAAAATAAATATTATGTTTTTATCGTTACATTGCTTCGAAAATTTTTGCATGCGAGCCACAACCGTTATGAAACGCTACATATATTTTTTTTTTCATACCAGAGCAGAACCGATACGGAATTTTTTTCAGTGGAACGAAACTACCATTCAACTAAAAAACCTTCATCCAGGCTACAATTACGCATTTGATCGTATAGTCGTACGACCGAGCTGTTGTATAGAGGCACTCTGTCGTCGCTGCATTCTGCTGAGATAACGGACAAAACTGTGTGTTCCATACACGACAGGGAAAGTGTCCTGCTTTTATCCATTCTAGCATTGAAGAAAGGGTTCATTGTGGAGGTCCAACTTAAGTACAACTGTAATTGGTCATAATGGTCAGATTTTTCTAATTTTGTAGGCTTAGTTGGCACTGACACACTGTGCGTCGCTGCTTAACCCCTGTGTCAATTAGAAGCTCTCGCGTCTTTTTCGCTTCGCGCAAGCGCGACGGTGAAGTTCAGTGCTGTGAAATGTCGTTTACTAGAGGTGAAATCTGCTTGTTTACGTTCAACGTTACAAAGTCAATGCTTTCAATTTCCCCTGAAAACGTTGACAATGTCATGCTGAAATAATTTAGAAATGTCAGCTTTAATGCCAGTGCCTGTCGTGATGGATGTGTATAGAAGATGAGCCGGAAGAATATAGAGAGTTCTTTTGTCGCCCAAATAAAAGAGAGAGAGAGAGAGAGTGAAAAAAAAAAGAAAACAGAAGAACCTCGTGGGCAAGACTTCCAGCACAATAGATAGTGCTGGGAACATTCGGAGGAAAAATAGCTTAGAAAAAATTCAAAACTTGAAATTTGGACTCCACAAAAAGAAATAGACTACTCCAACAATCTGGAACCCATTGCGATAACAAAGCGTGTGAAAAAAAAAAGGAATGAAGAAGAGGAGAAAATAAAGATAATACTTCCGGCGACAAGACGTTACACATCGCGTGCTCTATTTTGCTCTACTTGAGAGCGTAGAAAAGAAAGGCTTCGCACATGCGTGTCTTCAACAGTTTGTGTTTCCTGAATGATCTGCCATAGCCCCCCCCAAAAGCTTCATGCCTTCTTCTCATATTTCTAAGAGACACTAGACAGGTAGTGAACACAGGTGTGTGTGTGTGTTATAAAAGCTGGTTGATCTTTGAATAAATTTTCCAGTTGACAGTACGGTGCTCGTCCTGTTGTGTTTGTTTTCGATTGCTGTCTTCGCCTTCTTCGCACTGTTTCAAGTTTTACTCATGAATAACCCAGCGACAATGAAAGATACACGCAGGCGGAGCAACTGCTGGCCTTGATCGCCAGGGTAAACCTGCCTGTAGCTACAACACACACCACCACGACCACCACCACTACCACTACTATTTTAGGGTTAGGTCATATGTTGGCTATATGGCCACCATTCGAGAAGTTTGTAAATACACTCTGCTGGTTTATTCTGTACACAGGAACGCCTTTCCTGCCTATATACATATATCGAAGGCATAAACTATAAGCATGCGTGAGCGCCCAAAACCAATGCTTCAGGGGTGGAATTATTGCTTGCTATTAGACATGCCAATTTCTGAGCAATAACACGTCAGCGAGCTTAGCGGAGTTGGCGGCAGACGCCAGTAGCTATAGTCACATCTCTCGCCCGTTTTTCTCTCGAATGAACAAGGATTCACACTAATGAGTATTATTCGATTAAGCTCCTCTCGGCTCAATGGCTCCTATAGGGAAAAGGCGCATCTTATGCGGAGCAACACAAACCAGAACTAATAGCAATTTGAGCGCCAGCAGCCCTGATTACACAATTTGTCGACTTTGTTACCGCGGGAAAAATGGTTGCTTCCGAGATTTCGCAAATGCTCACGCATTGTGTCTCGCTGAGATTTGGCCTATGCGTCTGATCTTTGGATACCGTTGCCGAATGCATACCACATGCCTTACGCGTCACAATATTGTCCCAGAATAAGTTTTCGCTATTCTTCAAAGAGTTTTGATTCGGATTTAGATTTCGACTGTTCTTTCTTGCATAGATATAGTTGGACTAAATACAGTGCCATTTCTTTACTTCGAACACTTGAATAAGAATATAAATAATTTACTTGAATCACGTCAGCACAAATCCATTACACATTAAAAAGACATTCTACTAATTAAACTAATTACACTAATTAAATGCTTAGAAACTTTACGGCGCGTGTTTATATTGGAATGTTTATGGGAATTGTAATAATCGTCTAGTTTCATGTTTCTAAATTTCAAAATGACCATGTAGGCGCACACACACGCGCGCGCGCGCGCACACACACACACACACACACACACGCACACGCACACGCACACACACACACACACACACACATACACACACACACACACAAACACACACACACACGCACACACACACACGCACACACACACGCGCGCGCACACACACACAAACAAACAAACAAACAAACAAACAAACAAACAAACAAACAAACAAAAGCGTTAGTTGCATTATAGCAACGAAATTCGGACCAGGAAGAATTACCACATATTACGGAACGCACGAGGGACGTGCGCTTCGGCTTGGGCAGTATACAAACCTTTGAATGCTATCGCACTTGGAGCCTCTCGATCATTGTTCAAGAATATTATTTGACGCGCCCCACAGTGACAAGAATCTTCGCTCTTTTTCTCTTTGTCTCCGCCCTGCGCGCTCTGCCTGCAGTAACCTCGTTGGCCGGCAAAGTGGAGCCCATCAAGGATCTGAACATCAAGCTGCGCAGGGTGCTCAAGGGCCACCAGGGAAAAGTACTCTGCTCCGACTGGTCGCAGGACAAGCGACACATCGTCAGCTCGTCCCAGGTCAGCCGCTCACTGGCCAATGTGCATAGCAGTATTTTTTGTTCCAAATGTTTATTTGTTCATTTGCCATTTCTAGAACTTTTCATCTGCGTTTCTCTTTTACTTAATTGATTTTAGAGAAATTATCACATTTTAGATACCTCTACTTTGTTTGTTGGTTCTCACGTTAGTGTTGCCGAATGGAGCTTTTAGTGTTAAATTAGCAAACAGAGCTTTGTGAAGCATACTTACAGAAACGCCTATATTTCCCTGAAACGCATTTTGAAAATGCCATGGTCGTCACTGTCTCGAGCGTGCGCTGCTTACTTTCTGGGGCTCCTGTTCATTATTGTCCATTATTCTGATTGAACTGAATATGTAGGTGATTTTAAGCAGATGTTCAGGGTACAAATCGCATGCTAAGTAAACTTACATATGAAATAATTACATTAAAGCAAGAGTGCTAAGCAATAAATGGGCAATGCAAATGACGATTGGAGACGTTGCACATTCGCGCCCTGCTTGTGTATTACGCCGAGGGCTCAGATATCCGAACTCTTTCTTTTTTTAGGATGGCAAGATGATCATATGGGACGCCTTCACTACGAACAAGGTGAGCGCTTTTCCAGCGAAAACCGCAGAACTTGGAACAAATATCAGTATTGACTATGAAACAGGGATCTAATTAAGCGATATCAAGTATTTTCAGCAAGATCCTTCTGCTGGAATTTTGTTAGAACGATTTAATTTTTTTGTTTGAGGAAGGAACGTACTCCTTCAGCCATTCTTTCTACAGAAGCAAGAGAAAGCGCAGAGGCCAGGGAATAAGCTGATATGGCAGTAGCTTCCCCTGGGGGTTCATAATCTTTCGCACATACCTGCTCTTTGTGCTGCGGAAGAGAACAAATCAACAACAAACCAAGAAGCAGGAGCGAGACTGATGTATCAATCGTTGACGCTTGAGCTCACACCAGTGAGGCTAAAGAAGATGTTGGGACGACGACTAGCCTTCAGAAGTATGTGATTGTAGCTTTAAAGAAAAAAAGCTTTCGGAGGCAACTCATATTGTGGATATATGCTAGGATAAGAAAGAAATGAGCATTTTCGCCTGGTGAAAATGATATATCCACGCGTAATCGGTTTGTGGCATATTAGGCTGCTTTTCTCTGTGGTGACATTTCGTGCTTTGACGACTTATCGTAATGGCGTTTTATAAAGCGTCTTGTTTACATTTGTGATGTGTGACTTAAGGTACATTTCCATGTTCCTCTTGTAAAAAGGAGTATGTGGCGTCATCTGTTGGCGACGATATATCCTTATTCACTTACTTCAATAGCACAAAAAAGAAAGAAAAAAAAGCAGAAAAAGAAGGAAAAGGTGCAGCCATAAATAGCCTGTATATTTAGGAAATATTCTGTTTGTTCCCAGGAGCACGCTGTGACGATGCCAACAACCTGGGTTATGGCCTGCGCGTATGCGCCGTCGGGGAACATGGTCGCCTGTGGGTGAGTACTGTCCAAACGCCGGATGCGCAAGCACCGTCGCCGAGTGGATATCGGCAGAGCGCCGACTTGACTTACCTCAAATACATGTTCAACGGAAAAGTATTTGGGTGTTTTCTAGGCACAACATTATTTTTCTTGCATTACTGACTCAGGAAATGGCAGAAAAATGTCCGCGCATTAGCACAATTATTGCCTATAGAAAACAATCTGTGTTGCCGTGGTTGAGGCTGCAGGATCAGCCATATGAGCGAACAGGAATACCATGCTCGATTTCCGCGTGAATGTACGCATTGAAGTGGGTGTTATAGTAATAGCAGAAAGACGAGGAATTTTCTTCCGCGAAAGCACGAACGGGACCAGCGAGCACGCGAGTATAGAAATGGCGACTGCGGTTGCCGTGGTGATAAAGAGGCCGCCAGTACAATCGCGTCCATAGCGGTGCACATGCCACGTGCAGAAATCATCAAAGTCACTCGAGCCAACTCTGGCCACAGTGCACAAGGCGGCTGCGAGTACAGCCATTCGTGCCAGCATGGTAAGATGGACAGTACATAAATTTGGCCCAAACTTCGACACATTGGCTTCAAACGACTTTACGTATTTGCAAATTTTCAACGACATACCGCGTTACATGCTGTGTTATACTGATTGCCCTGCCATGTTCAGGAAGTTATGCATGCTTGCAAATCTAGACAGATAAAGTGAAATAAATAACGCCGCAAGAACGCCTGAAACCGCAAGCACGAAGACCAGACAGATAGCTGAACAATAGGCAGCGCCAGGGTTTTCTCTGTTGTAGGAAACTACGGCTGCCGGTGGATTGCCGCGCGCGTTTCGCCGTAGCTCGGGAAAGGCTTTCGGCTCCTTTCATTTAGACGAGGCCCTGTCCTTACAATTGGCATCAATCGACAAAAATACTAACTTCAATGGATTTTGTGCTTTTCCGCCTTTTCCATACAGCGGGTTTCCGTGTCAACGAGTCTCAAATGCAATGTGAACGTTTTGCACCAGCGAAAATTCTCCATAATTCATGTCGTTCATATTCACGAAGGTCACAATAACGAGGCACGGCTGTATTTGTCCCTATTTGATGTTCTATTTAGTGCTTGTATTATCTATGTTATGCTTGAAGGCAGAATACTTTTTTGTATACCAGTGACCTTCACCCCATTTGTACTTAGTGCTTTGGTCACGGAAGCCGGCTCTTTACTTCTTGAGTACGCGTCGGTGCTCTTCCGTCGTGTACAAGGCCTTTTATTTGATGTCGCGACGCAGGGGGTTGGACAACAAGGTGACCGTGTACCCGCTCAGCTTCGAGGAGGAGGTATCCGCCAAGAAGAAAGCAGTCGGGACGCACACCAGCTATATGTCCTGCTGCCTCTTCCCAAACTCGGACCAACAGGTCTGTGCCACATGAGCAGAAGCACTTTAGTTTTGAAGCTAGGATTTCGGTATGTTCAGAACCGTGAAAGAAGGTTAATCCCGAATAGCAGAGATGAGTTTCTTTAACTGTCAAATCGCGTGGCCTCACAGAGTTTTTTGGTCGCAATCTCGATAAAAAGCGCTTGACATATTTGATCGCAGATATTCCATAGGGACCAATGTATCTTAAATGTGTGCCACAGTGTACAATCTGTATGCTGCCTCGTTTTCTTCAGTACCGACATGGCCCGGAGTCCACTGAAAGCAGACTTCAGGGCCAGCCAAAGACGTGGTCTTTAGTGTTTTGAAATGTTATGAGGTAATAAGCAACTACCGTCGTAATAGTGCTATGTAGATATATCGTCTCAAGAGCCATCCTCAAGTCAGAGTAAAATGTCCATCTTTCATTGTAAGCCCTTTCCAGTATGAATCCCGGCGCTTGCAACACATGTGTTCTCGTGCGAGGAAAGGTCGTACGATACTCAGCATGCTTCCTATTTCTTGTGCACATCTTTGTAATCATATTTTATAGCAGAGCAAAATAACATGCTGACACTGTGAACTCTAAAAAGCACAACTTTCTTGTCCTAGCAGCGGAGTGACTTATCGAATGTGCGTGTTGCTTATAACCGAATCCTATACAAACAAAATAATAGATACACATGGTTCACTACAAGTCACCGAAGACAATTGAACACAAGAAATCGATATTTTGCACTACCTTGTTATTGCCAAGCTTGTGTCAGTAAACACAACACGGCCATTAAGCCAAGATCCGATGTCACTAGACACAGACTGTCGCTGCGGCTTGCCCTATTTATCGTTGTGCCGATATCGTCGTTTCCAGATCCTGACGGGCAGCGGTGACAGTACGTGCGCGTTGTGGGACGTGGAGTGTTCGCAACTGCTCCAGAGTTTCCACGGCCATTCCGCCGACGTCATGGCACTCGACCTGTCGCCTACAGAGATGGGCAACACTTTCGTCTCCGCAGTACGTGTTCAGTAAATCTCGCGCCCGTAAAGCCGGCTTCTCACTGTGGGTGTCCTTCGCGTGCAGGGCTGTGACAGGCAAGCGCTCGTGTGGGACATGCGGTCAGGACAGTGCGTGCAGTCCTTCCAGGGGCACGAATCGGATATAAACACCGTCAAGTTCTACCCGAGTGGAGATGCCATCGCCACCGGCTCGGATGACGCCACCGTGAGTAGAGTGCACGCATTTCAGATGGAAAAAAATACGGGAGTATCGAAGAAAACAAAAGTCACCCACCCAACCGTAGCACAAAGCCACAAAGGAAGCCCATATAGATTTCTCAGAAAGAAAGCTTCATAGTTGAAGAAAAATTTGTCCCGGTGCGGAGGGATTGAACCCGGGACCAATACTCTTCCGGTGCTGTAGCTCTACCACATGAGCTAGCTAAAAACAAAAACAAAAAAAAAACAAAAAGAAGGGAAGCTTTCTCTCTGACACACTTGCATGGTTTCACTTTGTAGCTTCTTGCTTCAGCCGTGTGGATCACATTTTTTTTTTCGTTCAGTTACGTTCCTGCACCTTGCGGGCTCCCACAGAACTGATTTGTCATATGAAGCAATATTGTCGCGTGTTGTTAATTTACTTTTTTGCCGCTGTTCGTTTTCACTGGACGTTAGGAACTGAGATGGCGAACAGGAACAGTGCCGTGTGCCATATGCTCATGAGAAAAGATAACACGTGAAACGGCACCCGCTGTAGGCGCTCGGACAAGACACATTTGATGCGGTGTATCTTTTTTGTCAAATTTTGTAAACAGTGCTAAAGACAAAAAAAAAATCATTTTGGTTACTCTCATTATTTGCTTTTACGAGTTTCTTCAGTTCGCTCTTTTTCGCAGAAAGACTGTAAAGTGTTGATTTAGAAAACAAATTGCGATCGAAACTCGTTTAGACTTGCATGAAGATGTATTTTTGAGCCGTTAAAGACGCGTGTTCTTTTTGGGCTTTTACAACCGCCCTTTCTGTAATAAAATGGGGGGCAATGCCAAGCTTCATTTTGCCCTGACTCAAGCTTGATGCAAAGCATATGACTGAGGTGTAGTGAACTCGCTCCTAGACCAGGGATGGAGCCTCTCTTAGCGTGAGACGACAGAAGGTTTATGTGTCATTCTGCGTTCCTGTAATAAAATTAGTAGGGCAGAAGGGCCATTTCATGCACCTCGTTTTCTAATCATTCCTTTTTATTTTCATTCCTTTCACAGTGTCGTCTCTATGATTTACGTGCTGACAGGGAAGTAGCCGTTTATTCCAAGCAGAGTATCATCTTCGGCGTCAACTCAGTGGACTTCTCAGTGAGCGGTAAGAAAAATTACACGTACTTGGCGGGTGTAACTTTACGGCAAAAAAGCCCCCGTATATATACTCCATTCAATACTAAACGTAGAAGTACCTGATGCATTCTTAGAGTGCATGATACCCCAGCCACAAGAAGCACTTTCGATCTCGATTGAATCCACGATAGTAAAGGAATGAACGGGGCTAGTCGATGGACGTTCATGATTATATTGCGCTTAGTGTTACAATGACGAACGTGAAGGACAGGATGCGGACTTACGTAGCGCAAGTACAAGGACGGGGATGCAGGTTTGTGATGAAGAAGCCCGATGTACTCGAAATAACATTTAGTAAAGCAATTAACGGGGCTAGTTGGTGGGTGTTCATGATTATATTGCGCTTATTCTTACAATGACGAACGTGAAGGACAGGACACGGACGTACGTAGCGCAATACGTACGCCACGATAGAATGCCACGATAGAAAGTGTCCCGTGTGGCTGGGGTATTATATACTCTAAGAATGGCGTCGAATACTGGTGCGTTCGAATTGGCATCGATCCTTTCAACACTGGTTCCTTTCCACGTTTTGCGCAAGAGAGCCCAATCGCGAGTGACAAATTCGATGCCGATCTGGCTCGATCACGATCGAAAGTGCCTGTGTGACACCGGTGTACAATCAGCGCATTGGGTACGATGGGAACAGACGCATGCACGACGTTTTCAAGCGAGATTAAACATGAAGATTCCCCCATCACATTTTTTACATTAAATATGTTAATATTGAAAAAAACTTTATATGCCAAATTAGAGAGAGAGAGAGAGAGAGAGCAAAGAGAGGAAAATGCTACATAGTGTAAAGACCAAAAAGCAATGCATGCAATTGCGTTTCATTTCATTTATGTAGCATATAATTCATAAAATACTTGTGTTTACGCGCAGCCCAGGTCACAGCTTTAATGTCACGCAATGTCTAAGTTTATGTCTTACGTCGTTCACAAGCTATGCAACACCAAATCTGGCGGATGCACAGTGTGACACGAAGCCGACGCAGCAGTGTCACAGAGACTAGGTGACGTGTCATGCTTGTAGAGGGAAGAATGGTGATCAGAGAGACAGAGAAAGAGAATGAGAGAAAAGGATGCATAGAAAGGCAGGGAGGTTAACTTGAGGTAGTTCTGGTTGGCTACCCTGCACGGGGGGAAGGGTTAATTAAGGGGGGTAAAAAGAGAAAGCGAGTGGAAGGAGAAGATTTATGCACAGATGAGAACGACACTTAGTATACTGTAGTATCCTGTACTCCTTGCGTCACAGCGGCACGTATCCATTCTGAATTATTGCCCATATAGTAAGTAGGCTCATAAGTGCGCGCTGAAGCGCTAATAAGACGGTTCCTAAAATTCGAAGCCCGAACCAGGGTCGAAAATAACCCAGCACAGGCACTGGCAATGTTTTTTCTTTAATTAAAAGGGAAAAATGTAGAGCTGGGTGACTTAGAAAATGATAAGACACTATAAGCACAAAAACAAGAACGAATGAAACGTAGGCGCCGGATGTTTTTCTTTGTTTGTTGTTGTTTTGTGTAAGATTTCAAAGAGTTACAGAAATGGTGCCTTTCTGTTAAAATGCCACCAGTTTAATATTTTACGCTATAACGTTATCTTTATGTCCCCTAAGTAAAATACGCAGTCGTTAAGGTGAAATTTGAAGCTAATAAGAAAGAATCGCCTCGACCGTTGACGCTTGCCATCGAACCGCAAGACACTTAGGCAATGCAGTGAAAGCAACACATAAAGGCGAGGTGCGCCTTCACGAGGTGAAGTGAGCTTCCAGAAAAAAAATATGAAATGGATAACAAAACACTCTCCGCACAAGAGATATTGAATAGACGCTATGGCAGCTAACAATGCAAGAAATATACATTAAAGTGACATGTGGCGGCGTAATAGCGTTAAGAAGGGAGCTACTCCCCGAAGACGGCAGCTGCTCCCAAATTCATTCGCTTACATAGAATTAAATCATTTTAATTACCTTTACGGTTCCTCTAAGCGTGCGCCAAGTTTCTCTAGAAATACACGACTAATAGGTAAGGGGCTGACACTTCGAGCCTTTCGGAGAGAGCACATCCCGCTCAGGGGCGCCACGTTCGAATGAACTCAATGTTTTTGCACAGTTCAAAGTGCGTTTGTGGCGATTTGCATTCAAATTAATGTCAGTGCACCTCCTTTTTGAGCGATGAACTGCTACGATCATCCATAGACATATATAGGAGGCTGCCTCCACTAAAATCCTTGAGTACTGTAAACCTAAGAATAGTATTTTTATCCCCTCTATGTGAAAAGCAAAAGACTAAAAGCAAGTTACACTTGGCTAATAAAATAATATTGTAAAGCGGATACCAACAATTATCTCGAACTCTGACCAACGAAAAAAAATGCCATCAAATTGCACAACGTTTCTGCAATGAAGTGAAACCAGCAGATAGGAGCGAACCGCGAAATAATAAGGAGAACTGAGCGTCGTTCCCACGTGGCGACGCCACTTCACGGAATGTGCTGCCTCAGAAAGGCTGGCGATGCTTAGACTTTACCTTTGGGATCTGCTGTGCCCCTTCGCAATCTCGCCCTGTTTAGAACGTCAAGCATTGTAAAAGCACAGATGCTCAAGCATCTTACACGTATTGACGGCACCGAGCAATCTTTTGAAGGTTCTAAATTGTACGCGACACACACATTGTCAACCAAACAGCGTCGGATACATAATATACGTGCGGGGAAGATCACCGCTCGCTTGCTTGCAGTGGGGTCCTCGATTACTAAAATAAATACAATGAATGTCACGGTACTCCCAGAGCGCTGGTAAATGCGACACTGCACGGACGGGTTTGGTTCGGGCACGCCTCGTATTCTATAGTGCATGCACGGTTCCGTCGAGAGAACGGCTTAGCGGAACACGCATTACCGCGTGCTCGCAGGTCGCTTACTCTTCGGCGGCTACAACGACTACACGGTCAATGTGTGGGATACACTCAAGTGCGTGCGACTCAGCATCCTCTACGGTCACGAGAACCGCGTCACCTGCCTCAAGGTGTCGCCCGATGGAACCGCGCTCTCCACCGGCAGCTGGGACTTCACGCTCAGGGTGAGACGCTCTCTGTGCGATCCGCTCCATGCGGGCCGACGTGGATCTGAGCCTAGAGTCTTAACATACGCTTGAATTCATTCTCTCTACTAAGGGTACGTGTGCGCTGCACGAGTAACGCAACTGTCGAGGCAGAAAAATGGAGGTAATCGGCCGCTACAGTTTTGAATTTATACTCGCAGCTCGAACTAAAAGCAACACTTCGTCCAAAGCGCGAAGCACAGACGGCAATATCAATGTGTTAGAATATTAGGCTAAGTAGGGAGTGTGTATAGTTTTATGGGCAGTAGAAGTTGCAGCAAACGTTGGCTTACTAAGAAAACAAGCGCGGTGTTACGCGCCAAAGCACGCGCACGAACGGAGCTCACTCGAGGACCGTGAGCTTTCGGGGTCACGAAGGTGGAGTGGTGAAGAGCGCCGGCAGAGGTGAGCGGGCGTGCCTTGTCCCAAAGCGAACGCTCCACGCTGCCGCTCCGTTTTGACCGCAACGCCGAAACGAAAAAAAAAGAAAAAAAAGAGAAAATACAGCTAGGAAGGAAGGAAGGAAAACAAGAAGTGAAAGGCAGAGAGGTTAACCAGATTAAGTGTCCGGTTGGCTACTGTGCACAGGGGTATGGGGTAAGGGGTAGAAAAGATAAAACAAGAAAAGATTTGAAAAAAAAAGGAAATAATCAGTTTGCACATTCTATAGTTTTTCAATGAAAATGACTTTCGACCAGACTAATGCCCCATTGAGGCTAGGTGCTTATTCTTACGATAATTGAAGAGCACAATGTGCATTTTCAATAGTCATAGTGGCCCGTTTTTGTGTGTGACTGTAATTGCGCTCGCCATCTTGTGTTAGTTTTAGTACGTTAATTTGTCCGTAATTGGTGCTACCAGTTTGTCAGACATGTGCTGATTTCTTGTACACGTCGATTTACTTACTGCAATAAATACCATTAAATACAGAAAAAACATGAAGAGTGTGCACACGATGCATGCAGCGCTGACGCCGCAGTGACTGCTATAGATTGCCCTGAAAAAAAAAAAATAAATAAATGAAGAACGCGTGATTCATGTGGTTAGGTAACGTATCATTTGAACATGAGGCTGAGTGCGCAAAGATAATCTTTATTCTTGGACATCGTCAATTGCATTTATTCTTTGTGTTTTTTTATTCACAGGAAGGCCATGGCTGAATAATGCGCTAGCTTAACTGTAACAATAACGAGCAATAAGTTACTAGCCCAAAAATGGCGACAATTCTTTCATGGTTGAAAAAAATGGCTGTGGCTTAGGTAAGGTTAAGCCCAGGATGCGAAGCATACTAGCCTTTATTTTAGTTGTTGAACCACTGTTTAGCCTGGTGAACTGCTGTTGCTTGGCTATATTTGGTTCGGCTAGACGAAGAAACAACTCATGCATTACTTCTTCGCCTTCAAGAGTGGAACGCGACAGCGTTCCCGTCGACCCGCCAAGGGGTGTAAGACAATGGGCTACAGGGCAGCGACTACGCGCCCCGCATTGGACGCGGTGAGCGTCGAGCAAAGCAGCGTTCGGCGCGGCAACGAAATGTGCGCCTGAGCAAGAGACGCACGCCTTAGAAACAGCTCGTTTCTAAGGCAACACCGCATTCACTAGAGGCGCTTTTGTACCGCTTTGAAGCGTTGTACTCGTGGCTCAGTGGTAGCGTCTCCGTCCCACACTCCGGAGACCCTGGTTCGATTCCCACCCAGCCCGTCTTGCAAGAGTTGAGCCAAAGCCACTTCTCCTCTGTCGTGACGTCACGGTGTCACGTGATTTCATGGTCACCGCCGCGCCTGAGGAGCTGGGTTGAGCCCTCGTAATATGCTTCGCATAAAATAAATGCTTGCGCTATTTCTTACTGCGCGAAGCGCATCGCGGCCTCGCGCGAAGAGAAAAAAAATCCAGCGAAAGGCGTTGCTTGTGCTCGAACTAATGGAAACCTGGAGTAGTTTTTGCTGCTGGTTAAGTTATTCTGATATTTCTTGGCGTTCGCTGGCACCAATCATTACTATATCTAGTTGCAAACACGATACCTCCTCTCTGGACGCCACGAGAGCGAAAAGAAAGACGTTCACTCAGCGCCGTTGCAATGAATCAACGTATAGTATTGCTTTCTACCAGTTACAGCGACGACTCCACGTGCTAAGCTCATTTGCGCATGGAACAGCGTACAACACTTACGTATGTTAAGGGCATAAGTTGCGCCACACCACTCGTTAACTATTCACGCGAACTAGAATGGAGTCCGCGAGTTGATGCTTTGTGCGCAAGAATGTTGTCTGAGATGCCGCAAACACAGGGCGCGTATTTCAATGTCACATTTCGATTTCTCATCCCTATACAGGTATGGGCCTAAGTAGACGAACGGATACGAGAACATCTCGACCTCAAATGCAGCCGGGCGCCCTCGACGGCCTCCACTGGCGCCGCAAATGATTGTCCGCGCCGAGAATACGGCGCCTCCCCCAGCTGAATGGACCAACGCAGCACCGACTAAGAGGAAACAGGAGACCCAGGGACTTCCTCAAATTTGCTTCGTGACATTTGAAATTGGTAACGATGGCGCTCAATGAAAAAAAAAAAAACGGAAGATGACGATTTCGGAGCTAGGACTCGCGGGTTCAAGGAAACAGGGCTGGACCGACCGCGTACGTGAAAGTCACTCCCTCTCGCCTCGTCGTTCATGGTTCTGCAAAGGCCCGTATGACGCGCCATCTTTTGTTCACTGCCGCCTACAGGGAATCTTTGCGTAGGCGTATTTCTTCTGCTTCTTCTGTGACTTTTTGCGAGGTGGAGTGCCAACATCTTTCGTTTTTTTTTTCTCTCGGCTGAGAACGAGAGGCTTGCTGACAGATGATAAATCTGCTCCGTGAAACGGCTGCATACCGGAGTTGCACAGTCACCGCTCTAAATGCTACCCTCACCGAAGCACAGCTGCTGTCGAGGGTACGCCTTTCATTTTATCCCACTGTCCATTTTAATTTGTATCACTATCAGCCGTGACTTAATGCCATCATACTTTCGAAAGTACAGGACAACGAAGAGTCTATTGTAATGAACAGGGACCGCAGTTCAGCACTCTTCCTTTCATGTCGTGCTCGCGCAGCATTTATAAGCATAACCGGGCAAAAAGAGTAGTGTTATTCAACGCCACGCAATCGAAAAAGTCCTTGTTGCATGCTGCGAAAAACAGCTCTAAACCCAAATTCGTTCGGCACATTCACTTCACAGACCAAGCCTTGCAAGGCGTCAATCGTACCGCGTCCACACTGCTGGTGTGCGGCTGGCCAGTGACCTTTAAGGGACCGTCCGCTGCAGGTTCAGTTGTGCATCTGGTTTCTACCATTGTTATTATGCGTCTGCTTATTGCGTGCGTACGTCGACAAGTACCGCTTCTAACACAGCCCGTATCGTGTGTTTGAGAAAGCAGCGACTCTGACGACGATAAATTTACGTTCGGCGCAGCCCCCTGCAGACTGCCAGTCCTCGCAGCCTTACGGTTCGTCTTAAGTGGTTCTCTTCTACTGCAGGGACGTGGCTGGTGAGCCGCGGACGCGAAAAAAAAAAAAAAAACAGAGCCGCCGGAATAATGTGACCAGTTCATTTCCCAGTTCCATTTCTTTGCGCGCTACCTCAGCGGCCCGAGCAGCGCCCGGTCTACGTTATCAACAGTAGTAGTCGCTTCGATGAAAGAAAGCATTACATTATCACCCGTCCGAGTTAGCAAGGGAGGCAAGTTGAATGGTCGATTGCAAAGCTATGGGGCAAAAGTGCTGCCGGAGTTGCCGTTTGTAATGTCACTTCGCGAACAACGCGAGACATCCACTCCGCACCGCGTTGCTCCAGACTGAAAACAAAAAGGTTGCCCAGACATACCAGTAATTGGTCTGCCTTTATGGCATTCCCGTTTTCGACATTTTGACTCCAGTCCTGCGCCAAGTCGAAGCGAAGGCTGCACGTCTTTGTGAGGGCGCGATGACACCGCGAGAACGCGGATGAACGCGGGCAGGTTGGACGGACGCTGGTGCTTGCTGCTCCCAAGCAATTGTCGGCGAGTTCACCTGATGGATTTGTCCACCAGCTCGTGAAGTAGAAACTGAGGCGCCTTCACACAAGCCACCGCTTTCTTTTTTTGATGGTGTGGGTGGGCCCATTCGCCCAGCGGCCCAGCTCAGGGAGCAAGAAACGTTCGGAATGAGAAACTCCCCGTTGGTTTTAGCGCTAGTGGGCGACCAGTTAACGTGACAGTGAGGAAAGCGTGGATGACCAGCACGGAGTGGAGTGCGTCGAAAGGCGACATCTTGTGGAGCAGGGCGTAAGGTTTACGACTGTGCGCTGGGCTGCCATGGCAACTGTCGTGACACGGCCACTGCTTTTCGCAGCCGTCAGACAGCGGTGCCACGTGAAGGGTTCCCAATTGCCTGGAACGTCCGCGGCGTTATACGACCGGACCAAAAGGCTGAATTTCGTTTGAATTTAGCGCCCCTGCCCCACGTTGAGTTTGTACCGCAGCGCGATCATCGGTTCGCGCTGGAACGCTGGACATATAGCGGCGCAGGGACCTCGTTCCCGACCAGAGAGATCTCGATAGAGGCAACGCGTACCAGCGTACATACAATAGGATTTCGAAGCACGCGAGGGCTCGAAATTTACCCGTGGTTCTCCACCACGGTCCTGTCACAAACGCTGTTTGGTGACGAAAGGCTGAAGCCTACAAACTTCCGTCTCACGCAGAGCAGGCCTTGCGAAATCCTCTCCCTTCCCCGTGAATCATGTCAAACAGTGTGTCTTGGAGAATGAGTGCGTACGCCTGTAAATAGCTGGAGTGAATGGAAGCTCTAGATGCGAGGAAGGAAATAGTAGAAGGAAACGTTGGAAATAAAAGCTTAGCGCCTGTACCTTGTGCGTGTGTGCCTTTCATTCCGTTTGGACGTGAGCTCTGCTGTCTCTTGTGGTGTTTATAACGGATTGTTAAAGTGTTCAGTGACCTTCGCGAAGAGCAATGAAGACTTGACTATTTATTTTCGACAGTATGCCTCTCAGCAGTTGACATGCACGACTTCGTGACCAATGCAACATTTATGTATATGCCAGCGAAGATGCTCCCACACGAAATAGTCAATACAAAATGAGGTATAAGGTTTGTAAACAGGGATAAGGTGCCTCAGAAAGGCAGGCCAGCGTTTCGATATAAGGACCTATCTGCGTCAAAGGCGGCCTCGTCATCCTCGGCATGTTAGTTTTAAAGTCCAGTGACGTCACGTGCGGGTGTTTTCGCTGGCGGCTGGTTTTAAAGGGAGAGACTTCAGAGGTAATGAGCGCTGTCCTCCGACGTCTGTGAGCTTCATTCCCAAGACGAGGGGACAAGAGCGGGAGAGTGGGAACGCGGGGAGAAAAAAAAAGAAAAAAAAAGAACGAAGCTCAAAGACATCGGACGACAGCGCAAATTACCTCTGAAGTCTCTCCCTTCAAAACCAGCCGCCAGTGACAACACCCGCACGTGACGTCACTGCACTAACCGGCGGAAGCTCTCTGAGGAAAAGAACGCCTAACACAAACCTCTCGAATCCCTTTCGCCTACGTTAAGCCACGTGCGTATATGACCAGACGCATGTTCAAGAACCTGCGCCGTAGATATTGCGTTGCGGTTCGGCTTGCCGTTTGCGTTTTGGGCTTTATGCTCGCTTTACATGTGTGCTACCCGCCGTGGTTGCTCAGTGGCTATGGTGTTGGGCTGCTGAGCACGAGGTCGCGGGATCGAATCCCGGCCACGGCGGCCGCATTTCGATGGGGGCGAAATGCGAAAACACCCGTGTGCTTAGATTTAGGTGCACGTTAAAGAACCCCAGGTGGTCAAAATTTCTGGAGTCCTCCACTACGGCGTGCCTCATAATCAGAAAGTGGTTTTGGCACGTAAAACCCCAAATATTATATTATTATTATTACATGTGTGCTTCTCCGGTTCCAGGTCGTGGTGAGCAGACCTTACATATGTGCAACGCTGGAAAAACAAAGTTACATGTGTTCGCTGAATTTTTAATAAAATATTCGTTACATGCGCTTAAATAATGGCAGCAATTCACGGGAACTTGAAAAAAAATGGGCCTGCTAGAGCTCGGTGCGTGATGCAACTTGTGGAACCGCATCTACACCTGCTTTGCCAATCGAGCGAAACGTTTTCGCAGTTGTTATAGCATACAAAGTGTGAACAATCGCTATGGGTTTCACAATATACTGGTGGGCTGCTGGTAACTGAGGCAAGGAAGGATGCGTAACGGGTCCCTTACCTTTCCACGGGCCCTGTCCCGAGTCTTCAAATGTCCAGCGTTGTCTTGGAACAGTCCGTGGCAACTGACGAAGGTGCAGCCGAGTGAGAATAAGGTCAGACGCTCAAATTTGATAAAACCAGTGGAAAAAAGGCCTTTATTTCAGTGAGGAAGCCCGAATGGTCCCACCCCTGCCATCGGTCGAACAGCAAGAAGAACGCAAAGGGGTAGTGGCCTCTCCGGCAAGCCAACAAGTCTGCCACGTCTAGCAGTACACTCACAACATATAAAGTTCAGCGGCGTTCGGTGCACACTTCTTGGGCGACAAGCAACAACACAGATAACAGCGTAGCCCAACGCTCGAGCTACGTTCGCGTCTCAATGCGTTGCGCAAGAAAGCCGCGGCTTCCAGGGACAGATAAGACAGCCTCGTTTTCAGTGATAAGTTTGCATCATGCCCGGTTGCAAGTAACGCATTTCTGAAAGCAATTTGAACGACTTACCGGCACAAATGGGAATTAACTAAGAGCAGTTTTTGAACGTAAGCTTGAACGGTACCTTTCTATGAACCGACATACAGGGCCCAACCGCACTTGCTGTAACCGCTAATTCGTGACAACATGAGTCTTTTGTCCGCCAGCTTGTCCGTACGTGGTCCCAAGATTTACGAAAATGAACGTCACGTGAGGTAACAGGAAAACGTAACTAAAGACACAGACTCATGAAAGGTGACACTTATCACGGTATTCGAAGGTGTCAATCATGTGAACCACGGTTTTCAACACTCCCTTTTAGTGAAATGCCCATTATCGCCATTCTGACTCAGGCGCTCTGATCGGCCAATCTTGTGGCAGCTAGACCTAGATGCATTACGCAACCTAATATCAACATTAGTGGAGGGTCTGCTAGGTCGTTTAGATTCATCTAAACCGTTTCTTCGATAATGCATTGCGTTACAAAAAACAAAACAAAAAAACGAGAGTATACAATGCGTGGTTAAGCCACAGATTCACGTGGCCATTGACATGTGATATCGTGTACTCGTGGCTTTAGAAAAGACGCACGAGTCACACACTAAACACATTCTGTTCATTTCGCCGAGACATGAAATCCTAGGTGGCGTACTGAGTATCCAATTTGGAAGAAAAGTTAGCGAAACAAGTTTTGCAGGAGTGGGCTGAATTGGGCTGGTTGGTTCATGACGAAGGGGGTAAAACAGCGCGAAGGACAAGACGAAAGCATGGACGACGTACACAACGCCGTGAACGTCGTCTCTGGCTTCGTCCTGTCCTTTGCGCTGTTTTTATCCCCTTCGTAAGCAAGTTTTTCTCACTACGAATTACCGTTTGGCCTTGACGAATGGTGAAAAACACGATGATACATTTTGTTTTGTCATTTTGTCAGCTTTGGCCTCGAAGGCTCAGTACACGAACAGGCCGGTTATTCCCTTACCGTAAGGTCAAATAAAATTGGTGTTATATTCACTCAACATGCCAGCCTATACACATTAAAATTTTTGTCCGTCATGTAACGAAAGGAATGAAATCGCCAGGAGATAGTATACAAGAAAATAGGCAAAACAATAGCATTCATAAAGGCCATGCCATTTGCCTCACTCTATGCATGTTCAGTGAGCCTAAGGAGTCTTCATTTGTTCTTCAAAAGACACGAGTAGTCCTTGCTTGCCCATGCACTGTCTATTTGTCAAGTAGATTTCTTTCGGTAGGCCAAAGTACAGCTCAAAGACAAATACGCTTTTCGTGCACTTTGTAGCCAATATAATCACCTAAATTTATTTTCCTAACAACCATCAAATAACAGAAATAACTGACTCAAATGCCATTTGATATCAGCGGCATAAACATGGCTAACACGGTAACTCATCTACGCTAGTATTGAAACAAGCTGTCAACATGATTCACGCGACCATTCGTATTGCGCACGCCATTCTATCGCAAGAAGCTCTCCCCAGTAACACCGGAAATCACGGTGCTAGCTTATGGAGTCGTTAAACGACTGGCGACCTTTCTCACAGTACGCTATTATGCATAGAGCTCCGAGAACACCCAGTTAGTTAATATCCGGTAATGTCTTGGCAGTGTATGCTGCGACATATAATCACGTTCGTTCGACGTTACATTGCAGGAATCATCGCTACAGTGCCTCGTCAACGTCAAGCAGACAACGTCACGGGTTTGCGAACTGTAATCAGATGCATATGTAGCATATTCCTTGCAGGCGCTTACAGTGCCATCAGGTCAAGTCCTATTCATGACCACCTTGTCACCAGAACACGTAATTCCCGACGTACAGCCCCTTGGTACGACGGAACTTAAGAACTAAAGTTTGAAACTGTTGCATGGTGCCGTAGATAACATGGTTCACAAGCACATAATCCGACCTCTTTGCAGGTGAAAAGAGGCCACAACCGTTCTCATTTATCGAAGTACGGCTTCAACCCGACACGACGCCGCCGTAGGTGCGCACGAGCGCAGACAGACAAACATAGAAAATGCGGGCAGTGAAACTTGAGCATAGTACAAATGTCACATTCCTGGGCGCTGTTCAAGAAAACGGTGCAACAATTCACGTTCGTCGACCAAGTTCAGGTATTTGAGCCCGTGTTCATAAATCGTTTGGTAGGCTGAAGGGTTCGCAAGGACGGGAACCAGCCAACCATGACAGGGAACACAAGAATATAGAAGGAAACCGGCAAAAGCCGAACAGTTCTTCCAAACAAGAGCTTCGTGAAATTTACCCTCGATTATTTTTTGAAGAGCAGAATTTTTATAGGATGTAGAGAACGCCGACAAATCCTTTTTGTTTTGGTATATTGCTTTGGAGAGACTGAGATAAAGAGTACATCGGCTGCTCCATTTTTCTATGTTATACAGCGAGCAATAAAGCGATGCATGATAATGCTAAAATAAATAAACGAATAACAAATGAAATGAAACTAATAAAGATAACAATATCGCAATTGAGAGTTCACTGACAATATGCTCATCCCACTACCCGTATAATATACGCACTTCGTGGTCCGTAGATACATTGGTACAAGTCCTCCACGTAATAAATGGATTGTAGGACCAAACACATAGCTCCGTTCAATTTCCGTTCGTAGTACAAAGCATACA
This sequence comes from Dermacentor albipictus, assembly GCF_038994185.2. NCBI lineage: Eukaryota > Metazoa > Arthropoda > Arachnida > Ixodida > Ixodidae > Dermacentor > Dermacentor albipictus. Next base: position 384,521,771 of record NC_091821.1, on the reverse strand, counting down.
CGCGTCACTTCATATACAACTGAACAGGACTATACTTATCATTATTGGTTATGTCACTCGCGTCTACTAAAATGACCTTTTAGTGGTGGCCCTATTCTGGAGAAGACTTGCTAACCACGTTCCAAATAATTTTTGCATTAGAAAGGGACGCTTCTCAAAACTTCCTAGCTTTTTCACTAACCTTCTTCTTTCTTAGCTGCATTTTCAGCACTCAACAAGAACGTTAAAAGCGTTCTCAATTTCATGGCCATAGCATCCCTCAGGGGACGTGCAGTGGCATATATTGTACAGAAGGCTATTCATTTATGCTACTTCCAGTCGAAGCCCGCGAATAAGTTTATATGTGTGTCGTGGGAAATTTGGTTCTACGTTAAATTCTTTTTGCGTGTCAGTTTCATATAACGATCGTTGTTTCGCTTTATCACTGTCGAACCACTTCTACACAAAGCAGTACGTATACACCTGTCTTCTAATATTCCGGATAACCGACTTAGACATCGCACATTGAATTCCTTCGCTCAGGGCCTTTTTGGCGAGTCTATCGGCATCCTTATTGCGGTATAATCCAACGTAGTTGGACGATTTAGAATTTGCCTTCAAGTTGTCCGCATTGTTTCGTTGATTCTTGACATCAGGTTACGTTACGTTGTATCCCTGAAGACGAAAGCCACAGTTGTCTGGTTTCATTGTATGCGACCTTAGTTTGCTTGCAAATGCATCATTACAGAACATTATGAAGTAAGGGAGAGGAACCATCCCATGTGACCAGCGCAGCATTGGATGCTTTGTACGTTTAGCGGAGATACCGGGCTGGTACGGCGCCTCTACACAGGCGTTGTTCTCTACCACCCGGCCTACTCGAAATCGTAGATAAAGAACAGAGAAGGTCGCACAAAGAAACCGCAACTTACACTCAAGAAGCTTGAGATATATTTTAAGTCTGTCTGAATCTTCGTCGACCGACGTCTAAGCAAAGTCAGCCATTCCCACAGGATTAACCAAACAATTTCTGCCATCACTGACCACATCGTGGGTTACAGCACATTGTATTTGCACCTATAGCATCGTCCGGTGGGCAGAGCAGATATCCATTAACGAAAACCATGTTTTCCTAATTAAATACGCAGTTCGCGAAAGAAACGCAAGGTCAAGGTCTGCAATTTTCCGGCGTGTTTGGTGTCAAGCGATAACTCGCTACAACTTGTGTCAAATGTTGACGGAATTTCTGTGGGGAACTTGTTAATTCATTTGAAGTTATCACCAAAATTATTGCTCTGAGAGGTCGTAATTTCAGTGGTACAATAGTACCGGCTGTCAAAGGTTCTGAGCGTTTACCATCTCGAGCTCTTCTTTTATTACGCGATTTATAACTTAAGACATCGAGATCCTATTTTATAGCGGCTTAATTAAGATCTTTGACAATAAGGAGTCCAGAGCACGATAACTCATTGGAGCGACTGGCAAAACACAAAGCTCGTTGTAATCTCTCCGCCATTTTTCCCATCTTTTTTTCCCACACTTATCACAGTAGGGCAGCAATCAAAAGATTTCCTCCTGATTAACTCCCTTGCCTTTGCCATCACATTTCTGTCTCGCCGCAATTCTCGAGATCCTGAGCATAAAACTGCACGGCAGTTGCGTGCCACTTGGGTACCAGTTAGTCCTGCACGCACTGCCCCTCAAGTTAGAGATCTCTCTTTCTAACATTTTGGGGTGAACTTTCACTGTTTTTCTTTTATCTTATCAAAACGTCGCTTGCTTTGATGCAATGCTGGCGCATATTATCTCGTAAGTATTATACAGAGTTCAGTGGTAGAACTTTGGCAGCTTGCTTTTCGTTGATGATGACTACTTCTTTGTGCTTCTATCACAGCGTCTAGAAATTTTATGGCTGGTGAAGCTCCCCCTTGAAGCACTTATTCCCACTATCCCCCAACAACGCAGCGCCGGTTTTGCGGAAATAGGTCACAGGTGCATCTGTATTCGCGCAGGTTCCCGTGTGCTTTCTTCTTTTTATTCTTTCTCAGTCGTTCGCTAACACATTCAGCGCAAGTACCAGAGAGCCTGTAGACAACTTTCGGAAAAATTTGAAAAAAAAGAAAGGAAGGGAACGCAACGACAAAGAAGGCAAGAAACAAAAGCAGACACCTGGCTGTGGTAAATTAGATGACCTAGAAAAATGGCAGTGTAAGCTGACTGATGTGCTTGAGGATCTCAAGGAAGTGATGACTTCCGTCAGAAAAACGGTAACATCGACAGTTGTGAGATAATTCTGCCTTCGTGCCAATTATCTTCTTATTTGTGTTGGGAAATTATCGTATTTATGACTTCTACTATATGGAAGACCAATGTATTGAACGAAGGTGCTGTTACGTTCCGACTAACGCAAGCATACAAAATCTGGGATCAAGTGGTAGGTTCCCCACGGAGTAAGAGTCCAGTGTCATGTCCAACTTCGAATGCGTCACTGAAGTGGCAACTAAACACGCATGTTTTAATTGTCCGCTTATTAGTCTTGATGCTTGACATGCAAACGTCCAGTGTTTTTGCCATCCCTTCATGACCGTGCGTGGAAGTTCTGGACAAGGTTATCAAAAAAAAAAAAGACTGCCACCGCCATCAGGCGGACCTGAGCATCGCCAGCCTTTGGTTGATCGGATAAGCATGTTTACTTGTCGACTGCATATGTGGCGAAGTGCAAAATAAAGTTTACGTCCCTCCTACTTCTTTACACCACTTGCAGTACTGTGGAACATAGGGGAAGGCGGGATATGGAAATTCAAGGTGATGAGCAAAATGAGAACAAAGGGAAAGCAGGAGCCAACGTTTCGACAAGGGGACTTTTCTTCTAGGCGAAGAAGACCTGTTCAAGGCCTTGAAGAAGTCAACTCCACTTGTCGAAACATCGGCTCCTGCTTTCACCTTGTTCTCGTTTTGCTCATCGTCCTGCAGTACTGTGGTAACGTATGTCAACCGCCTTTCAGGACTTTCATTTCTTTTTTTGATGAAATGGGCACTTTTGCGCTTTGAGTTAGTACGGTATGCCACTGCTAGCTCTAATGCTGGAAAAACAAGTTTTCATTGCCTAACGGAATGTGAACAATTAGGGACTGATTTAGCATGCACGGATTACCAAGTTACGTATTTTCGATAAATAAATGCTGTCATTGCTGAAAGAAAGAAAAACAACAGAATTTTGCTGGTTGCGAACGGAGCCATGTTAAACTAACGTGTCTCTCTGTTTACTAATTATAAGCGTGATTGTGGCATATTAGAGCGCACTAGCGCAGGTCAACCGGTCTGTCTTTCCTGTCGATAAAATGTCCCTCGCTCTCCTGATAAGCACGCCGAATTGTTATATGCGACTTCCTTTTCGATGTCGTGTACGATTTATTACGTCGGCGTAATAATGCTCTGCAGTTATTCGGCCTCACTTTGTGCTCAGACGCAAGAAGAAAGAAAGAAAGAAAGAAAGAAAGAAAGAAAGAAAGAAAGAAAGAAAGAAAGAAAGAAAGAAAGAAAGAAAGAAAGAAAGAAAGAAAGAAAGAAAGGAAGAAAGAAAGAAAGAAAGAAAGGAAAACAATCGTTCCAAAAATTTTTTGAAAACTACCTGTGAAGTTGTATACCACCGCCGTTATGTGTGGCTGATTTCGCACTGCGCCGGAGGAACGCTAAACACTGTCATTAAATAAAGGGACATAGATTGAGGCTGTCAAGTTGTTGTCATCATTTCGACAATGAGCGGCAATGTAGGAGAAGAAACGCGTACTGGACGACACTCACACAAGATTTTAAAATCTTCTTCAAGTTAGTTTTGTTTGCGAGTTCACGAAAACAGTAAGGCGGTAAAAATTCAAGGTAGACGAGGCTGATTATGGTTTCACAACAAGTTTTCGGATACATTACGTTGTAACAATACACTAAAAGGTTAATTGTTCGAAGTCTAAAAGGCGAAGTGTCTGTTGTATCTATCACGTGCCATCTGTTCATATTTCAGGCATCTTGTACCCATTATTTCTATGCTGGGTAAACGGCCGTAGTAGCGGCGAGGGCAAACACTACCGCCAAGTTTCTCTTACGTATTCTTATTATGACACCCCATGGAAATCGGCTTTTGCAAAGCCCGCGAAGGTATTCGATGTGTTTCTCCCTCCTCGTAGCGCGAAACAAGGTCGCATGAAAGAAATGATTGTACACCTGCGAGTGGTACAGTGTCGTTCACATAGTGATCTCCCGCATCAGTATAACGAGGTAAGGAAAAATTGTCGCTCGCCCGATACTGTAACCCGACGTTACATAACAAGCGCTCTTCACCTTGACTCGCGTGTCTATTTTTTTGCTATATTACTTTTGCGTATTCCTTTGTTCTGCGAAGGCAGTGTACGTTTTGCCCACCGTTAATGTATAGGCGATGTTTTAGGCTTGAGTTTGCTTGTTTTGTTAATATATAGGACAGGTTTACAACACTCTTGAAAAACGTGTTGTGTTCACTCATCCACAGTGGTGTGGTGCGAAAGCGTTCCGTTTCTTTTTTTCTTTTTCGTCTTCGTTTTGAACGTTTCAGGGCGCCCGCC